>NC_086448.1:149452746-149767389 GCF_028390025.1 Pseudophryne corroboree | reverse complement strand
TTTCTAGCTGCACTATTTGGACAGCTGCTGTGCAGGGGTTAAGGCTAAGTAATAACATCTGTATTATTCAGCTCAATAAGAACAGATAGGAGGAACTTTCTCTTTCCTCATGGAGGGAGAATGAGATTATGGAAACTTGAGGCTTTTATGTTCTAGGCTTTCAGACAAGTTGTAAATACATGAAATTCCTCAGGCCTCCCACACAAGGCTGATTATTTTCCAATAAAGAGACTGAGGTGTGTCACTGGGACACAAGTAACCAGCACAATTATGCCACAGGATCAGCCGTGTTAAGGGCACATAAACAATATACGTGCTGCATAGCGTCAGGGACCGGCTCTGAAACAGCCAATGTTTTTCATTATGAAGGCATTACTGTAGGAAGTACGAGGCAATGAGGGAGGGCAGAATTTTATGTTTGGCTCCCAAAACCATGTGTGTCATTAACTATATATTGTAATTAGGCATTTACTCTATTAATTCTATTATTTTTACACCTGCATGACAAGTCCGCATTAATATGTACCCTACTGTTCTCATGTATATCTACATCATGCACGTCCCCAAGGTCATTTTAATATAAAGCAAACCCTCTCTCCCTTACAGCTCTAGGATGACTTCCCCCATATGCTGGTAATGGAATCCGTCACTGGTACTCCTTGGTATATTTATCACTAGCTAAAATAAATTCATTTCTCTATCGTCCTAAGTGGATGCTGGGGTTCCTGAAAGGACCATGGGGAATAGCGGCTCCGCAGGAGACAGGGCACAAAAAAGTAAAGCTTTACTAGGTCAGGTGGTGTGCACTGGCTCCTCCCCCTATGACCCTCCTCCAGACTCCAGTTAGATTTTGTGCCCGAACGAGAAGGGTGCAATCTAGGTGGCTCTCCTAAAGAGCTGCTTAGAGAAAGTTTAGTTTAGGTTTTTTTTTTTTCTTTACAGTGAGTCCTGCTGGCAACAGGATCACTGCAACGTGGGACTTAGGGGGAAAGTAGTAAACTCACCTGCATGCAGAGTGGATTTGCTGCTTGGCTACTGGACACCATTAGCTCCAGAGGGATCGAACACAGGCCCAGCCGTGGAGTCCGGTCCCGGAGCCGCGCCGCCGACCCCCTTGCAGATGCTGAAGCGTGAAGAGGTCCGGAAACCGGCGGCTGAAGACTCCTCAGTCTTCATAAGGTAGCGCACAGCACTGCAGCTGTGCGCCATTTTCCTCTCAGCACACTTCACTGGGCAGTCACTGAGGGTGCAGAGCGCTGGGGGGGGGCGCTCTGAGAGGCAAATATAAACCTTATACAAGGCTAAAAATACCTCACATATAGCCCATAGGGGCTATATGGAGATATTTAACCCCTGCCTGACTGGAAAAATAGCGGGAGAAGAACCCGCCGAAAAAGGGGCGGGGCCTATCTCCTCAGCACACGGCGCCATTTTCTGTCACAGCTCCGCTGGTCAGAACGGCTCCCAGGTCTCTCCCCTGCACTGCACTACAGAAACAGGGTAAAACAGAGAGGGGGGGCACATTAATGGCTATATATATATATATATTAAAGCAGCTATAAGGGAGCACTTAATATAAGGATATCCCTTGTATATATAGCGCTTTGTGGTGTGTGCTGGCAGACTCTCCCTCTGTCTCCCCAAAAGGGCTAGTGGGTCCTGTCTTCATTAGAGCATTCCCTGTGAGTTTGCGGTGTGTGTCGGTACGTGGTGTCGACATGTATGAGGACGATATTGGTGTGGAGGCGGAGCAATTGCCAAATATGCAGATGTCACCCCCCAGGGGGTCGACACCAGAATGGATGCCTTTATTTGTGGAATTACGTGATGGTTTATCTTCCCTTAAACAGTCAGTTGAGGACATGAGGCGGCCGGACAATCAATTAATGCCTGTCCAGGCGCCTCAAACACCGTCAGGGGCTGTAAAACGCCCTTTGCCTCAGTCGGTCGACACAGACCCAGACACGGGCACTGATTCCAGTGACGACGGTAGAAATTCAAACGTATTTTCCAGTAGGGCCACACGTTATATGATTTTGGCAATGAAGGAGACGTTACATTTAGCTGATACTACAGATACCGTAAAACAGGGTATTATGTATGGTGTGAAAAAACTACAAACAGTTTTTCCTGAATCAGAAGAATTAAATGACGTGTGTGATGAAGCGTGGGTTGCTCCTGATAAAAAGTTGATAATTTCAAAAAAGTTATTGGCATTATACCCTTTCCCGCCAGAGGTTAGGGCGCGCTGGGAAACACCCCCTAAGGTGGACAAGGCGCTCACACGCTTATCCAAACAAGTGGCGTTACCCTCTCCTGAGACGGCCGCACTTAAGGATCCATCAGATAGAAAGATGGAAGTTATTCAAAAGAATATATACACACATGCAGGTGTTATACTACGACCAGCTATAGCAACTGCCTGGAACGACAGTGGACAGGCGATGCGGATTCAAAACGTCACATGGAGGTTTTGCCGTATAAAGGGGAGGAGTTATTTGGAGTTGGTCTATCAGACTTGGTGGCCACGGCTACTGCCGGGAAATCCACTTTTTTACCTCAAGTCACTCCCCAACAGAGAAAGGCACCGACCTTTCAACCGCAGCCTTTTCGCTCCTACAAAAATAAGAGAGCAAAGGGCTTGTCGTACCTGCCACGAGGCAGAGGAAGAGGGAAGAGACACCAACAGGCAGCTCCTTCCCAGGAACAGAAGCCCTCCCCGGCTCCTGCAAAAACCTCAGCATGACGCTGGGGCCTCTCAAGCGGACTCGGGGACAGTGGGGGGCCGTCTCAAAAATTACAGCGCGCAGTGGGCTCACTCGCAGGTAGACCCCTGGATCCTGCAGATAATATCTCAGGGGTACAGGTTGGAATTAGAGACGGATCCTCCTCATCGTTTCCTGAAGTCTGCCTTACCAACCGTCTCTTCCGAAAGGGAGAGGGTGTTGGAAGCCATTCACAAGCTGTACGCTCAGCAGGTGATAGTCAAAGTACCCCTATTACAACAAGGAAAGGGGTATTATTCCACTCTATTTGTGGTACCGAAGCCGGATGGCTCGGTAAGGCCTATTCTAAATCTGAAGTCCTTGAACCTCTACATAAAAAAGTTCAAGTTCAAGATGGAGTCACTCAGAGCAGTGATAGCGAACCTGGAAGAAGGGGACTTTATGGTATCCTTGGACATCAAGGATGCGTATCTACACGTTCCGATTTACCCCGCACACCAGGGGTACCTCAGGTTCATTGTTCAAAACTGTCACTATCAGTTTCAGACGCTGCCGTTCGGATTGTCCACGGCGCCTCGGGTCTTTACCAAGGTAATGGCCGAGATGATGATTCTTCTTCGAAGAAAAGGCGTATTAGTTATCCCATACTTGGACGATCTCCTAATAAGGGCAAGGTCCAGAGAACAGCTGGAGACAGCTTTAGCACTATCTCAAGAGGTGCTAAGACAACACGGGTGGATTCTGAATATTCCAAAATCCCATTTAATCCCGACAACTCGTCTGCTGTTCCTAGGAATGATTCTGGACACGGTTCAGAAAAAGGTTTTCCTTCCAGAGGAAAAAGCCAAGGAGTTATCCGATCTGGTCAGGAACCTCCTAAAACCAGGAAAAGTGTCAGTACATCAATGCACAAGAGTCCTGGGAAAAATGGTGGCTTCTTACGAAGCAATTCCATTCGGCAGATTCCATGCAAGAATATTCCAAAGGGATCTGTTGGACAAATGGTCAGGGTCGCATCTGCAGATGCACCTGCGAATAACCCTGTCACCAAAGACAAGGGTGTCACTTCTGTGGTGGTTGCAGAAGGCTCACCTATTAGAAGGCCGCAGATTCGGCATTCAGGATTGGATCCTGGTGACCACGGACGCCAGCCTGAGAGGCTGGGGAGCAGTCACACAAGGAAGAAACTTCCAGGGAGTATGGACGAGTCTGGAAAAGTCTCTTCACATAAACATTCTGGAACTAAGAGCAATCTACAATGCTCTAAGCCAGGCGGAACTTCTCCTGCAAGGAAAGCCGGTGTTGATTCAGTCGGACAACATCACGGCGGTCGCCCATGTAAACAGGCAGGGCGGCACAAGAAGCAGGAGTGCAATGGCAGAAGCTGCCAAGATTCTTCGCTGGGCGGAGAATCACGTGATAGCACTGTCAGCAGTGTTCATCCCGGGCGTGGACAACTGGGAAGCAGACTTCCTCAGCAGACACGATCTTCATCCGGGAGAGTGGGGTCTACATCCAGAAGTCTTCAACATGTTAATAGACCGTTGGGAAAGACCAATTGTAGACATGATGGCGTCTCGCCTCAACAAGAAACTGGACAAATATTGCGCCAGGTCAAGAGATCCACAGGCAATAGCTGTGGACGCACTGGTAACTCCTTGGGTGTACCAGTCAGTGTATGTGTTTCCTCCTCTGCCGCTCATACCAAAGGTATTGAAGATCATACGGCAAAGAAGAGTAAGAACAATACTAGTGGTTCCGGATTGGCCGAGAAGGACTTGGTATCCGGAACTTCAAGAGATGCTCACGGACGAACCGTGGCCTCTACCTCTGAGAAGGGACCTGCTACAGCAGGGTCCCTGTCTTTTTCAAGACTTACCGCGGCTGCGTTTGACGGCATGGCGGTTGAACGCCAGATCCTAAAAGGGAAAGGCATTCCAGAAGAAGTCATTCCTACCTTGATTAAGGCACGGAAGGAAGTCACCGTGAAACATTATCACCGCATTTGGCGAAAATATGTAGCGTGGTGCGAGGATCGGAGGGTTCCGACGGAGGAATTCCAACTGGGTCGTTTCCTACATTTCCTGCAATCAGGATTATCTATGGGTCTCAAATTGGGATCCATTAAGGTTCAAATTTCGGCCCTGTCAATATTCTTCCAAAAAGAATTGGCCTCTGTCCCTGAGGTCCAGACTTTTGTCAAGGGAGTACTGCATATACAGCCTCCTGTGGTGCCTCCGGTGGCACCGTGGGATCTAAATGTAGTTTTAGATTTCCTCAAATCCCATTGGTTTGAACCATTGAAAAAGGTGGATTTGAAATATCTCACATTGAAAGTGACTATGTTACTAGCCCTGGCCTCTGCCAGGAGAGTATCTGAATTGGCGGCTTTATCTTATAAAAGTCCTTATCTAATCTTCCATTCGGATAGGGCAGAACTGCGGACTCGTCCGCATTTTCTCCCTAAAGTGGTATCAGCATTTCATCTGAACCAACCTATTGTGGTGCCTGCGGCCACTAGCGACTTGGAGGACTCCAAGTTGTTGGACGTTGTCAGAGCCTTAAAAATATACATTGCAAGGACGGCTGGAGTCAGAAAATCTGACTCGCTGTTTATATTGTATGCACCCAACAAGTTGGGCGCACCTGCTTCTAAGCAGTCGATTGCTCGTTGGATTTGTAACACAATTCAACTTGCACATTCTGTGGCAGGCCTGCCACAGCCTAAAACTGTAAAAGCCCACTCCACAAGGAAGGTGGGCTCATCTTGGGCGGCTGCCCGAGGGGTCTCGGCATTACAACTCTGCCGAGCAGCTACGTGGTCGGGGGAGAACACGTTTGTAAAATTTTACAAATTTGATACCCTGGCAAAGGAGGACCTGGAGTTCTCTCATTCGGTGCTGCAGAGTCATCCGCACTCTCCCGCCCGTTTGGGAGCTTTGGTATAATCCCCATGGTCCTTTCAGGAACCCCAGCATCCACTTAGGACGATAGAGAAAATAAGAATTTACTTACCGATAATTCTATTTCTCGGAGTCCGTAGTGGATGCTGGGCGCCCATCCCAAGTGCGGATTATCTGCAATACTTGTACATAGTTATTGTTAACTAATTCGGGTTATTGTTAAGGAGCCATCTTTAAGAGGCCCTTTCTGTTGTCATACTGTTAACTGGGTTTAGATCACAAGTTGTACGGTGTGATTGGTGTGGCTGGTATGAGTCTTACCCGGGATTCAAAATGCCTCCCTTATTGTGTATGCTCGTCCGGGCACAGTACCTAACTGGAGTCTGGAGGAGGGTCATAGGGGGAGGAGCCAGTGCACACCACCTGACCTAGTAAAGCTTTACTTTTTTGTGCCCTGTCTCCTGCGGAGCCGCTATTCCCCATGGTCCTTTCAGGAACCCCAGCATCCACTACGGACTCCGAGAAATAGAATTATCGGTAAGTAAATTCTTATTATCTATCCTGAAGAAGAAAATATAAATAGTAGGTAACATTTACACGGGTTACTCAGTAAATAATGGTGTGGAGAAATTTGTTTGTATATTGTAGAAGACAGCAACCTGGATGCCTCACATCTGCTTCAGTATCAGAAATGGTTTATGCAATACTCAGTGTAGAAAATTTTCAATGCAGGCTGCCATATTTATTAAAAAGTTTGTCCCATATTCTCAGTCATACACTGGGATCAATAAATGAAGTTTCAGCAAACCTAGTTACCTGCGTATGTAAAACTGTACTAAGTAGGGTATATTTGTTGTACAGTGCTTTATCGGAAAGTATGTTCTATGTCATAAAAAGAACATAGTAATGCTCCCTCCACTCCCGATAGTGCATCCAATTAGCTTCTAGCTATCATTATCAAGTACATTCTATAAACCATTGGGTTTGTGTATAACTCTGAATCAGGCCCTGAGACAGTATTCAGAAGAATACAGTCACTATGAGTCAGTGACACTGGGACACTTTGTGGGGGATATCCAATTAGCCCCGGTATTTTACCAGGGCTAATTGTCCCGCCGGGGGCTAGCTAATTAGCACGCGCTGGCTTATCAGGGATTTTGTTTCACCTGCCTCCGGCAGGCGAAGCAGAATCCCCGGGAGAAGCCCCGTTTTCGTCTGAAAACGGGGCTATTTCCCACGAAACACACAGGTTTCACTGAACCTGTGTGTTTTCGGGAGAAGGTGTTTTTTTTTTTTTTTTCAGGCGATCAAGATGGATCGCCTGTAAAAAAAATAAATAAATCAGTGAAACATCGGAAAAAAGTCTAAAAAAACATCTGAAAACGGCCGTTCTTCGGACACGATGTTTTTCCGGGTATAATTGGATATCCCCCTGTGACTGCGATATTCTGCTGGTTCCTACTAAACTCTGTATTATCCACTTTGCGCAAATGAGGAATGGAAACATACAGGAAACAAAGTGAATTATCCGTCTATTTGTGTGAGTTCATTTAATATTGAAATAGTTTTTAGCCTTCACAGCGTCTGGTAACCGCTCTATACAAGAGATAAGCTTGAACAATTCCATGAAAAAGTACAATTTTCTTGCATTATATATTGGCTGCTGCAATAATGTCACCTGCTTATATGTTTGCAAGAGTATAATTAACTGGTCTGTTATCCTCTCTCCAGCAGGACGCCAGGATCAAGTTTGAATACAATGGAGAGAAAAGGTAGTTTCCCACTCACATGTAATGTGCTGTAGCTGTGCATGAGGAGATGTAAACGCTGCTGTGTGCATACAGATATGGGGTCACATGTTCGGAAACATATTGTTCAGAGATTTCAAAAAGAAAAAGATAACCGCTTCTGTGCACACAAACATAGTAACTAGGGGTAAATTTACTAAGATGGGAGTTCTATTTAAGATGAGATGTTGCCCATAGCAACCAATCAGATTCCAGGTATTATCTTCTAGAAGGTGCTAGATAAATGAGAAGTAGAATCTGATTGGTTGCTATGGGCAACATCCCATCTTAAATAGAACTCCCATCTTAGTAAATTTACCCCCAGGAGTCTGTTTCTCCTGTCACTGCGAGGAGCAATGCTAGACATATTCAGAATGTGGGAACATATGGAAGCCATTGCTAAACGGAATTTACTACATTCAAATGATGGAAACCTACCTTTACTCAGAAAACCATAAGTCCGAAGGATTCCATACTGTACAGCATTCCTGCATTTCCAGTATGTTATTTTGCACTGTATACCATCCTGACACCTTCCGCTGACCCAAAATGTTATGTTCTCCTGACTTAAGTGGTGGAATTATGTTACATTTACAGACCAGGAGAGAACCAAGAACCATAGGCATACACCCACAGAGTTACGGTTACGACCAGACATACCCTAATGCGTAATCCCAGCTCCATGCTCGTCACATGAAGTGGCATTCTGAGCAGCTGACAGGGACTCACAAGACTAATGGGGCATACACACCGGGGATTTTTTTTTTTCCTCTTATCTAAGCAATCTGTCTAGATCGCTTAGAAATTGAGCACAAATCGCTCCGTGTGTACACCTCATAGCAATGGCGATGCGCGGTCCCGCGCGTTGCTATCGTAGGCTCATATCTTGTGTGCATGCAGTCAAAATCTAGTCAGATCGCTTGGCAAGTGAGTTCAAGTCGGTCCGTGTGTAGAGAATGAGCGATCGCGATCTACGTCACCTGAACCACCCAAAATAACTTTTTTTTTTTGTATAGCACAAATCGCTTAGCACACATCGCTCTGTGTGTATGGGCGATCTAGACACCAGAGGTTTCAAGGGAAATTTCCTATCCTGAATCACTTAGCAGAAATCGCTAGCACAAATCTCAACCCTTTAGCATACCATTCACACTTTGATTATGCCATCCTCCTGTTAGCACTACTGTGTGGTGAGGTGGGGGAGATTGATGGGCATATGACGATATAGAGGCATACCCTCCAACTGTTCCTTTTTAGCAGGTACAATACCTTTTTTTTAATGGTCTGTACTCATTTTTGGCTCTCCAAACTTCCATTGAAAGTATAGGGAAAATTAGAAAAGGGGCCGTGGCCACGGGTAAAGGGGTGTGGCCGCGCCCCCTTTTCTAATTTGTACCAATTTTTGTGTTGGAGGGTATGTAGAGGGAGGTCCGGTGTGACATGATAATGAGAAGGGGAGCTGAGATGTTGACTCATGTCAGTAGGAGGAGTTCAGCATTCAGGGGGACGTATTCCTCATCCATATTTCTGCCATGTCTAAGTTCCTGGAGATCAGATCTTCTCCAGTAGCATTTAATGGGATGCATAAAAAGCACCGAGTGACTTGTGTTAAAGTCCCGATACCCCACGATTCATTTGCCAATCTTTATTAATACTCCTTCAGACAAGTAACACATATTCTATAAACATTCATTCGTTTTTAGTTGCAGAGTTAAGAATACATTTTTCCCCATCTTATTTTACCTATGCAATTTCCCATATAAGTAAAAAAGGAGATTTAGGTGCAGAGTAATATTAGGTTAAAATAATGTCTGTTCACTTGTCTTTTAATGCATTTTAGAATATATTTCATGGGAAGAGTTGGAGGGACATGAGATAGCTTAGAGGATATAGTAATTAAAAATATTCATATAAAGTAGGCACTCGTGTGCTCCGTGGTTGTGGGGGAGATTTATCAAACATTGGAGAGAGATAAAGTAGCAACCGCTTAGCTTCCAACTGTCCTTTCTCTAACGTCCTAGTGGATGCTGGGACTCCGTCAGGACCATGGGGAATAGCGGGCTCCGCAGGAGACAGGGCACATCTAAATAAAGCCTTTAGGATCACATGGTGCGTACTGGCTCCTCCCCCTATGACCCTCCTCCAAGCCTCAGTTAGGTTTTTGTGCCCGTCCGAGAAGGGTGCAATCTAGGTGGCTCTCCTAAAGAGCTGCTTAGAAAAAGTTTTTTTAGGTTTAAATCTCAGTGAATCCTGCTGGCAACAGGATCACTGCATCGAGGGACTTAGGGGAGAGATTTCCAACTCACCTGCGTGCAGGATGGATTGGAGTCTTAGGCTACTGGACACTTAGCTCCAGAGGGAGTCGGAACACAGGTCCTCCTGGGGTTCGTCCCGGAGCCGCGCCGCCGATCCCCCTTACAGACGCTGAAGACGGAGGTCCGGAAAGCAGGCGGCAGAAGACTCCTCAGTCTTCATGAAGGTAGCGCACAGCACTGCAGCTGTGCGCCATTGTTGCTACACGTCTCACTGATTCAGTCACGGAGGGTGCAGGGCGCTGCTGGGGGCGCCCTGGGCAGCAATATTAAATACCTTTAGTGGCAAAATAAATACATCACATATAGCCATTAAGGCTATATGTATGTATTTAACCCAGGCCAGTTTTCTTAAAACCCGGGAGAAAAGCCCGCCGAAAAAGGGGCGGAGCTTATTCTCCTCAGCACTCAGCGCCATTTTCCTGCTCAGCTCCGCTGGTGAGGAAGGCTCCCAGGACTCTCCCCTGCACTGCACTACAGAAACAGGGTAACAAAGAGAAGGGGGGCATAATTTGGCGATATTGATATATTAAAAGCGCTTATATCAAAAACAACACCTTCTAGGGTTGTTTATATACATTTATAGCGTTTTTGGTGTGTGCTGGCAAACTCTCCCTCTGTCTCCCCAAAGGGCTAAGAGGGTCCTGTCTTCGATTAGAGCATTCCCTGTGTGGCTGCTGTGTGTCGGTACGTGTGTGTCGACATGTATGAGGACGATGTTGGTGTGGAGGCAGAGCAATTGCCGGTAATGGTGATGTCACCCCCTAGGGAGTCGACACCGGAATGGATGGCTTTAGTTATGGAATTACGTGATAATGTTAGCACATTACAAAAGTCAGTTGACGAAATGAGACGGCCGGAAAACCAGTTAGTACCGGCTCAGGCGTCTCAGACACCGTCAGGGGCTGTAAAACGTCCCTTACCTCAGTCAGTCGACACGGGTACCGACACAGATGAATCTAGTGTCGACGGTGAAGAAACAAACGTATTTTCCAATAGGGCCACACGTTATATGATCACGGCAATGAAGGAGGCTTTGCAGATCTCTGACACTGCTGGTACCTCAAAAAGGGGTATTATGTGGGGGGTGAAAAAACTACCTGTAGCTTTTCCAGAATCAGAGGAATTGAATGACGTGTGTGACGAAGCGTGGGTTAACCCAGATAGAAAACTGCTAATTTCCAAGAAGTTATTGGCATTATACCCTTTCCCACCAGAGGTTAGGGCGCGCTGGGAAACACCCCCTAGGGTGGATAAGGCGCTCACACGTTTATCAAAGCAAGTGGCGTTGCCGTCTCCTGATACGGCCGCCCTCAAGGATCCAGCAGATAGGAGGCTGGAAACTACACTGAAGAGTATATACACACATACTGGTGTTATACTGCGACCGGCAGTAGCCTCAGCCTGGATGTGCAGTGCTGGGGTAGTGTGGTTGGATTCTCTGACTGAAAATATTGATACCCTGGATAGGGACAGTATTTTATTGACTCTAGAGCAATTAAAGGATGCTTTTCTTTATATGCGAGATGCTCAGAGGGATATTTGTACTCTAGCATCAAGAGTAAGCGCGATGTCCATATCTGCCAGAAGAAGTTTATGGACGCGACAGTGGTCAGGTGATGCGGATTCCAAAAGGCATATGGAAGTATTGCCATATAAAGGAGAGGAATTATTTGGGGTCGGTCTTTCGGACCTGGTGGCCACGGCAACTGCCGGCAAATCCACTTTTTTACCTCAGACCCCCTCCCAACAGAAAAAGACACCGTCTTTTCAGCCGCAGTCCTTTCGCTCCTATAAAAACAAGCGACCAAAAGGACAGTCTTATCTGCCGCGAGGCAGAGGAAAGGGTAAGAGAGGGCAGCAAGCAGCCCCTGCCCAGGACCAGAAGCCCGCCCCGGGTTCTACAAAGCCATCAGCATGACGCTGGGGCTTTACAAGCGGACTCAGGAGCGGTGGGGGGTCGACTCAAGATTTTCAGCAATCAGTGGGCTCGCTCACAAGTGGACCCGTGGATCCTGCAGATAATATCTCAGGGTTACATGTTGGAGTTCGAAAGGTCTCCCCCTCGCCGGTTCCTAAAGTCTGCTTTACCAACGTCTCCCTCAGAAAGGACGTCGGTTTTGGAAGCCATTCACAAGCTGTATTCTCAGCAGGTGATAGTCAAGGTACCCCTCCTACAACAGGGAAAGGGGTATTATTCCACACTATTTGTGGTACCGAAGCCGGACGGTTCGGTAAGACCTATTCTAAACCTGAAATCCTTGAACCTGTACATACAGAAATTCAAGTTCAAGATGGAGTCACTCAGAGCAGTGATAGCGAATCTGGAAGAAGGGGACTTCATGGTGTCCCTGGACATAAAAGATGCTTATCTGCATGTCCCAATTTACCCCTCACACCAAGGGTATCTCAGGTTCGTGATACAAGACTGTCATTATCAGTTTCAAACGCTGCCGTTTGGTTTGTCCACGGCCCCTCGGGTCTTTACCAAGGTAATGACCGAAATGATGGTTCTTCTACGAAGAAAAGGCGTATTAATTATCCCTTACTTGGACGATCTCCTGATAAGGGCAAAGTCCAGAGAACAGCTGGAAGTCGGTGTAGCACTAACCCAGGTAGTGCTTCAGCAACACGGGTGGATTCTGAATCTTCCAAAATCTCAATTGACCCCGACAACTCGTCTGCTGTTCCTGGGAATGATTCTGGACACGGTTCAGAAAAAGGTGTTTCTCCCGGAGGAGAAAGCAAGGGAGTTATCCGAACTTGTCAGGAACCTCCTAAAACCAGGAACTGTGTCAGTACATCAATGCACAAGAGTCCTGGGAAAGATGGTGGCTTCTTACGAAGCGATTCCATTCGGCAGATTCCATGCACGGACATTTCAGTGGGATCTGCTGGACAAATGGTCCGGATCGCATCTGCACATGCATCAGCGGATAACACTGTCACCAAGAACAAGGTTGTCTCTCCTGTGGTGGTTGCAGAGTGCCCATCTGTTAGAGGGCCGCAGATTCGGCATACAGGACTGGGTCCTGGTGACTACGGATGCCAGCCTACGAGGCTGGGGAGCAGTCACACAGGGAAGAAACTTCCAGGGCGTGTGGTCAAACCTGGAGACGTCCCTTCACATAAATATACTGGAGCTAAGAGCGATCTACAATGCTCTAAGCCTGGCAAAATCGCTGCTTCAGGGTCAGCCGGTGTTGATCCAGTCGGACAACATCACGGCAGTCGCCCACGTAAACCGACAAGGCGGCACGAGAAGCAGAAGAGCAATGACAGAAGCTGCAAGGATTCTGCGCTGGGCGGAGAATCATGTCATAGCACTGTCAGCAGTGTTCATCCCGGGAGTGGACAACTGGGAAGCAGACTTCCTCAGCAGACACGACCTTCACCCGGGAGAGTGGGGACTTCATCCAGAAGTCTTCCACATGATTGTGAACCGTTGAGAAAGACCAAAGGTGGACATGATGGCGTCTCGCCTCAACAAAAAATTGGACAGATATTGCGCCAGGTCAAGAGACCCTCAGGCAATAGCTGTGGACGCTCTGGTAACACCGTGGGTCTACCAGTCAGTGTATGTGTTCCCTCCTCTGCCTCTCATACCAAAGGTACTGAGAATTATACGGAAAAGAGGAGTAAGAACAATACTGGTGGCTCCGGACTGGCCAAGAAGAACTTGGTATCCGGAACTTCAAGAGATGCTCACGGAGGATCCATGGCCTCTACCTCTAAGAAGGGATCTGCTTCAGCAGGGACCTTGTATGTTCCAAGACTTACCGCGTCTGCGTTTGACGGCATGGCGGTTGAACGCCGGATTCTAAAAGAAAAGGGCATTCCAGAGGAAGTTATTCCTACCTTGATTAAGGCTAGAAAGGAAGTGACTGTACAACATTATCACCGCATTTGGCGAAAATATGTTGCGTGGTGTGAGGCCAAGAAGGCTCCAACGGAAGAATTTCAATTGGGTCGATTCTTACATTTCCTGCAAGCAGGATTGTCTATGGGCCTAAAATTGGGGTCCATTAAAGTTCAAATTTCGGCCTTATCAATCTTCTTCCAGAAGGAATTGGCATCAGTGCCTGAAGTACAAACTTTTGTCAAAGGTGTACTACATATACAACCCCCAATAGTGCCTCCAGTGGCACCGTGGGATTTGAACGTAGTTTTGAATTTTCTCAAATCTCATTGGTTTGAGCCTCTAAAATCGGTAGATTTAAAATACCTTACATGGAAGGTAACCATGCTATTGGCCCTGGCTTCAGCCAGGAGAGTTTCAGAGTTGGCGGCTTTATCATACAAAAGCCCATATCTGATTTTCCATTCGGACAGGGCAGAACTGCGGACACGTCCTCATTTTCTCCCTAAGGTGGTTTCGGCTTTTCACTTGAACCAGCCTATTGTGGTGCCTGCGGCTACTAGCGACTTGGAGGACTCCAAGTTACTGGACGTTGTCAGAGCATTAAAAATATATATTTCAAGGACAGCTGGAGTCAGAAAATCTGACTCGTTGTTTATATTGTATGCACCCAACAAGATGGGTGCTCCTGCGTCTAAACAGACGATTGCACGTTGGATCTGTAGCACAATCCAACTTGCACATTCTGTGGCAGGCCTGCCACAGCCTAAATCTGTAAAGGCCCACTCCACAAGGAAAGTGGGCTCATCTTGGGCGGCTGCCCGAGGGGTCTCGGCATTACAACTTTGCCGAGCAGCTACGTGGTCAGGGGAGAACACGTTTGTAAAATTTTACAAATTTGATACTCTGGCTAAGGAGGACCTGGAGTTCTCTCATTCGGTGCTGCAGAGTCATCCGCACTCTCCCGCCCGTTTGGGAGCTTTGGTATAATCCCCATGGTCCTGACGGAGTCCCAGCATCCACTAGGACGTTAGAGAAAATAAGAATTTACTTACCGATAATTCTATTTCTCATAGTCCGTAGTGGATGCTGGGCGCCCATCCCAAGTGCGGATTGTCTGCAATACTTGTACATAGTTATTGTTACAAAGATCGGGTTATTACTGTTGTTGTGAGCCATCTTTTCAGAGGCTACTTCGTTTTTTGTTATCATACTGTTAACTGGATTCAGATCACAAGTTGTACGGTGTGATTGGTGTGGCTGGTATGAGTCTTACCCGGGATTCAAGATCCTTCCTTATTGTGTACGCTCGTCCGGGCACAGTACCTAACTGAGGCTTGGAGGAGGGTCATAGGGGGAGGAGCCAGTACGCACCATGTGATCCTAAAAGCTTTATTTAGATGTGCCCTGTCTCCTGCGGAGCCCGCTATTCCCCATGGTCCTGACGGAGTCCCAGCATCCACTACGGACTATGAGAAATAGAATTATCGGTAAGTAAATTCTTATTTTTTCAAGCATAGCCTGTAAATTTACAGTTGGAAAGCTAATTGGCTGGTACTTTAGCTCTCTCCAATGTTTGATACATCTCCCCCGTGTCCGGTACTTTCCATACGAGGAGCAAACACAGAACAAGCATTGACATGTTTGCTGTCACAGTATTGTTATGCTAGGATATCTATGCCTGATATCTAGGGAAAGACGTATTTAAGAAAACCTGTTCAAATATTCAACATACCCAGTACACAGGCTGACAGGGAACACTCACGCGTCGGCATGTTCAAACACAAGTCAGAGTAAGGGGCTGAGGATTTTAGTTTTAGAATCGTATTCAGAGATTGTTTTGTGTTGACCATAAACTATAAGTGATTTATGCTCCAGCATAAAGACATTTATATTCTTCAACAAAGAGACCGATTAGAGCTGTTGTTACATTGAAAAAGCATCGGTTTTGTCCAGAATTATGTTTATTGTGCTTCATATTATGGTGTCAGAGCTACAATGAATAATTTATTTCTAAAATTCTATATACCCAAGAGATAATTTTCCTTTAGTATGGTCAGGACCATGACAAAGACAGCTTATATAGTTTAACATTTTGGAATAGACGTGGGATATCCAATTAGCCGCAGTAATCTACTGTGACGAAAGGAGGGGGGCCCTAGTTTGCACACCATAAATAAGTAATGAGGTGCTACTCTGCTTGAGACTTGATACATTATACAAGGGGGAAAAAGTTGCAGGTGCACAATCTCACACTAGCTCAACATGTAATAACCAAAGGCGTTTAGCATAATCCTGGTCAGAGCTATGAGTTTACCCACCGCGCCAAGGTAGCCTCTCATTGGGTAAATCCCTAACACTGAATATAGTAATTTACCGTGACTAATGGATTTGTCGGGGGCTATCCTATTGGCCGTGATCCGGCGCTTATTGGGGATGAGGCAGACAAAACCAAATTCCCGATAACTACGTATTTTTTCCACAATAAATACATAGATCTGCTGCTTTATGTGGATCCTATGTATTTTCGTGCGAAAACGTATCATTTTTTCAATCGTGCATGAAAAATTATTGCGGCTAATGGGATATCCCCCGATGTGTTTTTAATTCATGAACATTTATACAAGGAAGAATAAATACCCAATGCATTTCTCCATTAATTTCTCTGTGGGCATCTAGTGCTAGTGAGTTGATAGGTGTCACGGATCCTTTATCATGCTTCGGTCGGTATTGGATGGGAGGCACTTTCCGAATTAGAAATATTTGTACATTACAAACCAGACAAAACTTTTATAATCAGTTTAAGCTACAAAAAAAAAAAAGTGAAATTATAAAGTCACTTATACCCTTTTCTGACAGAAACGTCTGAAATTCCTGTCTTTGTCCCGGCATTTCAGTGCCGGGCCGCTTAGCTTGCCCCAGCCTGACCCCCCGCCCCCCCTTCACACAGGGAAGCAAATTACCAGGTGAACCAGTCCTACCAGGTAATTTGCAGATCAACACGGGTATTTCTTCTGTGTAAAAGGGGCAACCCGGATGCTACACAGGTGCAATTTGGGGGAATGGGTAAGGTCTGGGTAAAGGTCGAAGCTGAGGAAATGTGTTTAGCTGAAATGTCACCATTATTGTGGCTCCATAGGAGTCGGCGCCCTCGAGCAGTCCTCGCCCACCCTGTATTATACCGTTCGACAGCTGCTTGGGACCTGGTAAATGGATGGTTTAACTTGGCCCCATACCCTTCGCTCCTGATTCCATTATTCCTTAGACCAGCCTCCCCCCCCCCGTGGCTGCGCGTGGCTGCACTAAAGGGAGGAGGTAAGAGGGTCCCCCAGGTGGGACCCGCCGGTAAATTGCGTTCCGGTCGTGGTCCCAGGAGACACTGACGCACAGGGACCCCACCATATCCACCAGGGCAAGGAGCACAGGTCGGATTTACTAAAATCCATTTATAAAAGGCTCCACAGTACCCGGTGGTGAAGTCCAGCAGAGGGGATAAGGCGCTGACCTGTAGCCCCTCCCCCAGCTCCGGGCGCCATCTACTGCTGGTGTTCCCGCCCTGGAGCTGCAGTTCTCTCTCCCTCACTCCCTGACAGAGATTTTGGCGCCATTACATAGCTGGGCTGATCTCCGGGACTGCTGGGCACTGTCTCCTCTGTAAATGAGCCTGTATTATCAGCGCTGTGCATTTACAGACACTTAAGTATTCTACATGTAATTTTAGACTGTGTTAGTTAAGAACAAGTGTACTGCTATCTGAATATTTAGTACAAGTATTCTGTGATATACATCCAGTGTTTACTGTGCATTGTTATATCTTTATACAGATGGGTCCACCTTAATCTTGATTTATTTGCTGCGCCTAGGCACACCATGGTTTATTAACATAAACCCTTCATCTATTGTTCTCAGCTGCAATACAATACAGAGAACAATACATCAGGGGATTAAGTCATTACAGCAGGGGATTAAGTCTGACTGACCTGGCTCAATTAATCCCATTAAAGGCCAAGATAAACGTGGACCCATCTGTACATACATATCTATATGTAATTTACTAGTCCAGTGCAGTTTTATTGTTTATATGTAATAATTCCTGCATTGTACCTGTGACTGAGTGTGCCTGTAGCCACTAAGCCCAAATCTAAACAATACTGGGCTGCCCGTCGGCCTGCTTCCAAACAAGACAAGCCTGCTGCATGACAGGGCGGCCCTCCCCCTGGGGGACCGCAGGGTGGGAGGCCGACTTCTGCAGTTCGCCAGGGCCTGGTTAAAGACCACTTCAGACGCCTGGGTGCGGGAAGTTGTCTCTCACGGGTAGGCAATCTCTTTCAAGAGACGTCCCCCTCGCCAGTTTTGTTCAGTGGTTAACCCCTCGGATCCGTTGAAAGGGCAGGCTCTATACCTGGTTGTACAATCCCTCCTGGATACAGGAGTGGTAGTGCCGGTACCTCTATCTCAGAGAGGCAGGGGATACTATTCGATCCTGTTTCTAGTTCCGAAACCAAATGGGTCTTTCCGGCCTATCCTCAACCTCAAATCATTAAACAAGTTTGTGAGAGTGTCCAAATTCCGTATGGATACCCTGCGCTCTATTGTGCTGGCCATGGAACCCGAGGACTATATGGTTTCCCTGGGCATACAGGATGCTAACCTGCACATACCTTTTGCCATTTTGCATCAGCAATATCTGCGGTTTGTTATTGGCAACCTTCATTTTCAATTCCAGGCTCTGCCATTTGGACTGGCCATGGCACCTCGGATTTTCACCAAGGTCATGGCTTTCCTCCGTCGTCAGGGAATCAGGATTCTATTGTATCGGGACAACTTGCTGATTCTGGTGAACTCCCAAGATGGCCTCCTCAGTCAACTGGTCCAATTCCTACAAGCCCACGGGTGGCTCATCAATTGGAAGAAGTCCTCGCTGGTCCCTGCTCGGAGCATGATGCACCTGGGGGCGCTGCTGGACACATACAGCCAAAGACTGTTTCTGTCTCCGGAGAAGGTCCTGAAACTTCAGGACAAGATCAGATACTTCCTCTCTCGCCCGAGAGTGTCGATACACTCGGCGATGCAAGTACTAGGCCTCATGGTGTCTGCTTTCGACATGGTAGAGTACGCTCAATTTCATTCCTGTCCTCTGCAGAGGTTAATCTTTGCCAGGTGGGACGGATTGCCCCATCAGATCAGGTCTTAAATGATTTCCTTATATCCGGAGGTACGTCGGTCACTGAGCTGGTAGCTACAGGGCCGACAGTTAAGCAGGGGCCGTCCCTTCTGGATCTCCAACTGGGTCCTGCTGACAATGGACGCCAGACTGCGGGGTTGGGGCACGGTGTTGGAGCAACACTCACTCCATGGTCGATGGACCAAGGAGGAATCTCTCCTCCCGATAAACATTCTGGAACTGCGTGCATTGTTCAATGCGTTAACACTTGACCTGCCTCTGATACAGAACAGGCCTGTTCAAGTACAATCGGACAACGCCACCTCAGTGGCGTACATAAATCATCAAGGCGGCACTCGAAGCCGCATGGCAATGATGGAAGTGTCAAAAATCCTTCAATGGGCGGAACGCCATCTGCCATCAATATCGGCAGTGTTCATTCTGGGAGTCCTCAACTGGGAAGCAGACTTCCTCAGTCGTGAGGACGTACACGCCGGAGAGTGGAGTCTTCATCCAGAAGTCTTTCAACGCCTAGTGGACAAGTGGGGCCTACCAGATGTAGACCTGATGGCGTCTCGACACAATCACAAGGTTCCGGTTTTCGGAGCAAGCACAAGGGATCCTCAAGCAGCGTTTGTGGATGCATTGGCAATTCCATGGAACTTTCGGCTGCCATACGTGTTCCCTCCAGTGTCACTCCTGCCCAGTGTAATACGGAAATTCAAGCAAGAAGGATGAATACTACTTCTAGTCACTCCAGCGTGGCTCAGATGCCATTGGTTCTCAGACCTGCAGGGTCTCTCGATAGAGCGTCCTCTTCTACTTCCTCAGCGCCCAGACCTCCTTGTTGAGGGCCCTTGTGTCTACCCGGACCTGGGCAGACTGGCTTTGACGACGTGGCTCTTGAAGCATCACTCCTGAGAGCAAAAGGATTCTTTGAGGCGGTCATTCAAACTGTGTTGAAAGTCCGTAAACCAGCTTCGGCTCGAATTTATTACAGGGTCTGGAAATTCTTACTTCACCTGGTGTGCTGCTAAGAATTATGATGCATATACTTTCAGAACTTCCAGGCTTTTGGCTTTTCTACAACAAGGCCTAGACTTGGGCCTTCATCTGGCCTCCCTCAAGGTCCATATATCTGCCTTGTCGGTGTGGTTTCAGAGAAAAAATGCGTCTCTTCCTGACGTTCACACTTTCACCCATGGTGTTTTACGGATTCAGCCTCCCTATGTCCCTCCTGTGGCTCCATGGGATCTGTCTGTTGCACTGAATGCCCTCAAGAGTCTCCATTTGAACCTGTGGAGTCTGTGGACCTTAAATGCCTTACACTTAAGGTTGTGTTTCTGTTGGCTATTGTCTCTGCTAGGAGGGTTTCGGACTTAGACGCTTTGTCCTGTCGTCCACCCTTTCTGATTTTTCACCTTAACCCGGCAGTTCTTCGAACTCGCCCAGATTATTTAGCTAAGGTGGTATCACCTTTTCACCTTAACCAGGAGATTGTGGTTCCAGGCCTTCATCTTTTCTGGTTTGTCCTCCAAAGAGCGTTCTTTGGATGTGGTACGGGCTCTCTGTATTTATGTTGAAAGGACTGCCTCTATCGGGCGGTCAGATTCCCTTTTTGTACTTTTTGGTTTTCACAAACGTGGCTGGCCTGCGAATAAGCAAATCTTGGCCAGATGGATTAGAATGGTAATTGCACAAGCCTATGCGCAGGCTGGGCTCCCAGTTCCTGCTGTTCTCAAAGCCCATTCTACTCGGTCTGTTGGACCTTCTTGGGCGGCCTGCCATGGCGCGTCCGTAGAACAATTGTGCAAGGCAGCTACGTGGCCCTCAGTGAACATGTTCATTAGGTTCTATGTCTTTGATACTTCCGCCTCCCAGTATGCTTCCATTGGACGCCAGGTTCTTGTGCCCACTACAGTGCGTCCCCTCCCACGAGCAACTGCTTTAGTACATCCCCGATGTACTGTGGAATACCAGTGTACCCCGCCGCAGAAAAGGAGATTTATGGTAGACTTACCATTGTTAAATCTCTTTCTGCGAGGTACACTGGATTCCACAGGGCACCCACCCTGACGCACTTAGCTTCTTTGGGTTTGTATGGCATTAGCCGCTAGTCCCTTCTCCTGTCATGAGAATGTGGTTCTATGTGACTTACATCTACCGTCTGTCTTACCTCCTACATTGGACTGGTTATCAAAACTGAGCTCCAGTGTCTGGAGGCGGGGCTATAGAGGAGGCGGTTCAGTACATCCTGGGAACAGTCCAAGATTTAGCCTGCTGGTGCCTCGGATCAAGATCCAACTCTACACCCCGATGTTATTCCCTGTGGAATCCTCGCAGAAAGACTTTTAACAATGGTAAGTCTACCATAAATCTCCTTTTTTTAATATATGTGTTGGAAACGCTCTACCACTAAGGGCTTATAGACCCTACACATTAGGTGATATAACTGAATGATATGAATGTTCTCGTTCAGTGTGTAGGCACCAACGATGAACGATGCGCGTCCCTGCGCTCGTTCATCGTTGATGCTAGGTCGCTTATGCATGCAAGCCAATAAGGACAATCCCATTCATATTAGCTTGCACTGCTATGGAGCCGAAGAAACTTCACTCCCCCGTCACCTCTCCTCCTGCTGCGAGGTCGCCCGTCTACCGTATCGGCCGTCGGGCAGCTCGGCTGCGGGTTGCCGAATGTGTAGGGCCCATTAATTTCCAGCATTTATGCTGTTCTAAATGAAGACTCTAGCCCTAAATGAAGACTCTAGCCCTACCCGGGATACTCAAGAATTAGCGTGGGAATCGGAACTCCGACACGCTATACATAGTGAAGATTGGACCGACATTTGGGATAATGCTGCCTCCAGTTCAGTCTCTGTGAAAATAAAAGAAAACGTTTATAGATTGTTATACCGCTGGTACTCTGTACCCTCTCATTTAAAAACCACCTGTTCCTTGATGACAGGTGCTGGAGGGGATGTACAGATGAAGACTTATTTGCACATCTGATGGTCCTGCCTGAAACGAGCTATTATTTGTCAGGAGATTATCGCCTTACTCTCTAGCCTATTTGAAACCACTATTCCTTTTGACCCCCAATATTTTTTGCTTCCTTTGACTCTTCCCAACCTCACTCGACACCAAAACACATTTGTTTCTGCTATGACCTGCCAAATAACTGCCGACTGGAAAAAGCTAATACCTTCTCCTATGCAGGCAATAGTCTCCCGAATATGGTATATATACAAAATGGAATACATGACTGCTATAATTCGAAATTCCTCTAAAACATTTGATAATGTTTGGTCTCCCTGGTTGACATCTCAACACGCTTTCTCACCATTTGTTACCTGATATACTGAAAATGCTTAAAAACCTCAAGCCTTGAGGTCGCCCCCTCCTTCTCTTCTTGACTTATTCTGTTTCTTCTCTTTATTCACTTTCCATTACTATTTCTTCCTTCTTCCTCTATGCTCTATGCTCTATCATCAGTTCTCCATGACGGGATGGCCACACCATCGCCACTAGACTTGCTGTTACAGTTCTAAAAGTGGATCATATCTGTTGTTGTTATAATTCATTGAAATCTTATCTATAATCACAACTGGCAAGGTTATGTTGCGTGTTTTGTATGATGTTTCTCTTGTGTGATCCTTTCAATAAAGTTTGTTTAAAAAAAAAAGAAAAAAAAAAGGGTTATCCCGGGTCGACATTCCTGTGTCTCCTACCCTGGTAAATTCCAGAAATCAACCCGCCAAATTCCGAGTTAGAAACCTTTGCCTAAAAGGGGTATAAGTGCCGGTGTTTTAGAATGCAGCGGTTTACGAAAACAGAAGCCCTGGTTGTTTCAATGATATTAAATATTGACGTTAAACTGTAAATTTGATTTTCGTCACTGGTAATAATGTATATTACATTACATGAAATATACATTATTACCAGTAGTGTTTGCACTGGGTGCACTTTATGGTACCTATCAAAATATAATATCTAATTATATTACTGTAAATGGTAAGCAATACATTTGGACATACAGTATGTTATTCACCTAAGATACAATTTTCAGTATATCTTTATTAACAAAACAAAAGAAACAAGCGGCACACATGAAGTATGTGATTGGGAATTTAAGACCTCAGATCTCATAATGCCAGACATACTGTATAATATATAAATAAATACAGTAGGTAAACACCATAATACAAATTGGAAAAGTAATAATCAGCACAGAACATATCTTTGCTGTCATCACATTTACGCTTGATGAAGGGGAATATTGGGGGTAATTCTGAGTTGATCGCAGCAGCAAGTTTGTTAGCAATTGGGCAAAACCATGTGCACTGCAGAGAGAGTTAGATTTGGGTGGGTTATTTTGTTTCTGTGCAGGGTAAATACTGGCTGCTTTATTTTTACACTGCAATTTAGATTTCAGTTTGAACACACCACACCCAAATCTAACTCTCTGCACATGTTATATCTGCCCCTCCTGCAGTGCACATGGGGGGTAATTCCAAGTTGATCGCAGCAGGAAATTTTTTAGCAGTTGGGCAAAGCCATGTGCACTGCAGGGGGTGCAGATATAACATTTGCAGAGAGAGTTAGATTTGGGTGGGTTATATTGTTTCTGTGCAGGGTAAATACTGGCTGCTTTATTTTTACACTGCAATTTAGATTGCAGATTGAACATACCACACCCAAATCTAACTCTCTCTGCACATGTTATATCTGTCTCCCCTGCAGTGCACATGGTTTTGCCCAACGGCTAAAACATATCCTGCTGCGATCATCTTGGAATTACCCCCATGGTTTTGGCCAACTGCTAACAAATTTGATGCTGCGATCAACTCAGAATTAGGCCCTTTGTGCGTTGCCCAGCAAAGAGTAAAAATATTCTTTGGTAAATGAAAACCTTTATTTATTTAAGCACCGGTGAGGGATCTTCTGTGGTTAAATAAAATAGCAGACACATGATTGTGGCTTCCAAAGGAAAAAAATGGAAAAAGCTACAGTAAAATGGTCTGGTCTGCAGTGGGGAGTGCTGCCAGCCTGCCACATTCTACCCTCTCCATGTCTATTACTGGACATCAATATAAAAAGAGGCTTAACATACCAGAGTCGTTAGACAGTAATATGTCTCGATCATACACTCCAGACACAATAACAGTATTAGTGAATGATGGAATTACTTGCAAATAATCTGGACAAGAAAACAGGCAAATGTGACTCACCAAAGCTCCGATCAGAGGGGAGACCGGTGCCAGTGCACACACCACATCAATAGCCCCAATCTTCAGAGACGTTACTCAGAGTGATGTACAGTTCATTGCAGTATAAAGTAACATACATTTTTGGCCCTTTTATCTACCTCATTTTCTCCGGTTTTGTTCCAGTCACTTTGTCTCTATCTTAATCCTGTTTGCTTCCTAATCCTATGTTCTTTATCCATTTACCTGCCCTGTACAATTCATTGTTTTCCCTAATGTAATTGTTTACACTGATTTGTTCAACAGTTTCCCTCTCCCAACACCTTCCTCTTCTGCCCCAAAGAGGGGCAAGGGAAAGATACACAGCACGGAATTCAGATGTTTGTCGCACATAGAGCAAGGCGCTGTGACAATTCCTCCTTTATGTGAATTCTTACTTGTTTAGTTAACTTTCATAAAGAGTGTCAGCTTTTGTGGATGATGGTTCATTTAGATGAGCCAAATTAAACTGAGGGAACGACTCAATTGTTTGATTGCGCCCAATATCCCGCCTAAAGTGACGGGAGGTCTGGGGGCGATATTCAAATGTTGTTTTTTTCGCTGATCTTGCCCACAATTGTCTGATTTAGCCGCGTAAAACTGCTAAACCTGAGCAAAATTCTGGACGCTACGCGGAAAGTGGTGTTTGGGATCATTTTTCGCACATTTTTACTCGCCAGCACAAAGGACTGCGAGCTGAAATGTGTCTCACTATGGCTAATCACGCCCAAATGGAGGAACAATTGAATTATTCAGTTGGGAGCCATCTAGTGGCGGTCGAGGGGAAAAACAATTAATTTCCCCCTGAGAGTTTACTAGTATAGGCATATTTCATAGTTCCTATTGTGCTGGGTAATGAATGCCTTTCAGCTGCTGTGAAATCCTCTGCATTAAAATTGGTTTCTATTTTAAATATTGTTGTTGACAGTATGCAAAACGTGATGGAAAAGTGATGGACAGCAACTGGGCGGTGGCTATAAGTGCACACACAAATTGTCCCTTGCGTCAGTGAAAGCGGCTGCATTCGCAGATGCGTAGCCGCAGCCATAGGAATCAGAATCAGCTTTATTTGCCAGGCATACTTGCGTATACTAGGAATTTATTTTCGGTTTACAGTGCAGCAGACACGAAGGGAACAAGTAAACGGAGGGGGGCGGGCATGTGCAGTCTTCAGATAAAAGAACCATAGGGAACAGAGTGATCATTACATGCAGAGAAATAGAGTAGAGCGACTGGGCGGTCTAACTGGGGTCAGTTGGTCAGGAGTTCAGCAGGTGGACTGCTTGAGGAAAGAAGCTTTTGAGGCTTCTGTTGGATCTGGTGGGAATGGCCCTGTATCGTCTGCCAGATGGCAGCAGGTTGTGCGTGCCATGGCCGGGGTGAAGCAGGTCCTTAGCTATCCTATACCGCTTTCAGATCGCAAATGCCGGATCCCACCCGGTAAGAGAAACGTGTCCTTACCGGGTGGGATCCGGCATTTGCTCTGCTATGGTGACTTTCCGACCCAGCAATATACCAGGCCGGTTGCCATAGCAGCGGGGGGGGGGGGGGGGGGGGGCGCAGCAGCAGAGGCGGGGGTGGCGGCGGCGCTGGGAGATGAGCTAATCTCCTGCGCCGCCTCTCCCTGTGCTGTGAATGGGAACCGTGTCGCATCGACACGGCTCCCATTCACACTGCGCCTGACCCGGTATTCAATCCGGGTATAATCCTTCTTTTATACCGGGTTGAATTACCGGGTCAGGCAACCCGCTAATTCGGCGCAAGTGCTTTCACATCGCACACTGACCCGTTTTGACACGGCAATATGCCGTGTCGATACCGTGTTATTTGTGCGATGTGAAAGGGGTACTAGTCGCCCATTTTTTGGCTATAGACAGATACAGATCATGGACAGGGGGAAGGTCCGCTCCGATGATCTTCTCTGCAGTCCTGACCACTTTTTGGATCCTGTGTTTATCTCTCTCGCTGGTGGAACTATACCAGACGACTATCGAGGAGCACAGTACAGATTCTACAGTTGCAGAGTAGAAGAGGAGCAGGAACTTCTGTGGGATGTTGAACTTCTTAAATTGCCTTAGGAAGAACAACCTCTGCTGCGCCTTTCCGATGACTACCTTCTCATTGAGCCCCCATTTGAGATCTCAGGAGATTGTAGTCCCCAGGAACTTGAAGGAGTCCACTAGCGACACCACGCTGTCGGCTATAATTAGTGGGGGAACTCCAGCTGGCTTCTTTCTAAAGTCCACTACCTTCTCATCAGTTTTAAGTGGGTTGAGGTCGAGTTTGTTGCAGCTACACCACCGGGCCAGCCGGTCCACTTCCCGTCTGTACGCCGATTCGTCCCCATCCTTTATGAGGCCGATGATGGTGGTGTCATCTGTGAATTTTATGATCTTATCTGACTGAGACTCGGAAGACCAGTCGTTTGTATACAGAGAGAAGAGCAGGGGTAAGAGGACACAGCCCTGAGGGGCCCTAGTACTGATGGATAGTGCTTGGGAGGATAATTCTCCCGCTTTGACCACCTGTTTTGTATTTGTTAGGAAGTCTTCAATCCAGGAACAGGTAGCTTCCGGGACCCCTTGACGGAGAAGTTTGGGGTAGAGGATGCTGGGGATGATTGTATTGAAGGCTGAGCTGGAGTCGACAAACAGGACACTCGCATAGGTACCGGGCGTGTCCAGATCCTGCAGAATGTAGTGTAGGCCCAGATTGACAGCATCCTCAACGCACCTATTCGCTCGATAGGCGAACTGAAGTGGGTCTAGTTGGGGGCTGGTCATAACTTTTAGGTGGTTCAGTACCAGGCGCTCGAACACTTAGGCCTGTGATGGTAGATTTCTTTGGGACCGGAACAATTGTGGATCTTTTGAGGCAGGAGGGAAATTTGCACAGCTCTAGCGATTTGTTGAATATCCTGGAGAATATGGAGGCAAGCTGACCAGTGCATGATCTCAGGGCGGATGGTGACACCCCATCAGGACCCGGAGCCTTCCTGGGATTTAACCCTCTTGAGCATCTCCTCCACCTCCTCGTGGACAATCTGCAATACCTGGGGTTGGCAACCGGAGTGGAGGTCAGTGGGGGGGAGGTGGTTTGGTTCGCAGGGGGTCTTCTTTGTCGAACCTGCAATAGAAGAGATTCAGCTCGTCTGTTAGCTTCTGGTGCATGGCAGAGTGCTTAGGTGTTTTCTTGTAGTTGGTGATGACCTGCATTCCCTTTCCATATGGATACAGGGTCATTGGTTGAGAGATCGTTTGCCAGCTTGTCCGAGAACTGCTTTTTAGCCAGCCTGATTCCTTTCGTTAGAGGGTACCTAGTGCGGTTGAATAGTGCTCTGTCACCGCTGCTGTATGCCTTCTCTTTGGCCCGGCAAAGATACCTGAGCTGGGCGTTGAACCATGGTTTGTTGTTGTTGTAGAAGCGATAGGTCTTGGTAGGTACACACATGTCCTCGCAGAATCTGATGTAGGATGTTATGGTGTCAGTCAGTTCATTCAGATCAGTTGCTGAGGCTTCAAAGACCCCCCAGTCCGTGCAGTCGAAGCAGACCTGGAGCTTCAGCTTAGCCTTGTTGGTCCATTTCTTGACCGTTCTGACTACAGGCTTTTCTGACCAGATTTAGGGGGAGAAATGGAACCTGCCGGGCTGGTGCAAGTGTTGATGGCAAGTTTGTTGCGCTGATGGTGGGGTATAAAGAAACACTGGTGGTATTACAGTGTGTAGAGATGCTGAAAGTGGAAGTCCCTTTCAGACGCAGCTTGTGCGCTAGAATATGGCTAATACAAGCATTTGCATATACTCGTAACTGTGACCCCGCCAGAACAATAAGATAGTGACACATTCGATGTCTTGTAGGTGGAAGTGAAGGGTACTTACCAGATACAAGGTGCAGGTCAGACATAGATCTGAGAGGGCAAGAAGGAAAGTATTTTTCTATGAGATGAAAGAGGGGGCATGCGTGGGAGATCAGTACTACTGTGGTATGTAAGATAGATCGAAGCAGAGATAAGGGCCCTACACACTGCGCGATAGTAATGAAAGATATGAACGAGATACCATTCATGTCTTTCAGTGTGGAGGCACCAGCGATGAACGATGCACGGCCCCGCGCTCGTTCATTGCTGGTGCCCCGTCGCTTGTGCATGCAGGCCAATATGGACGATCTCGTCCATATTTGCCTGCACTGCTATGGAGCCGGGTGACGGGGGGGAGTGAAGAAACTTCACTGACCCCCCCCCCCCCCCCACCACCACACCGGTTACCCCGTCGGCCGTATCCGCCGTCGGGCAGCTTGGCGGATCGTGCTGTGTGTAGGGCCCTCCGGATGGGGGGTGGAAATGAACGGATAGGAGGAGATTGTAGTAGTCAAGGGTGAAAAGTAATCATACATTTCTCTATCGTCCTAAGTGGATGCTGGGGTTCCTGAAAGGACCATGGGGAATAGCGGCTCCGCAGGAGACAGGGCACAAAAAAGTAAAGCTTTACTAGGTCAGGTGGTGTGCACTGGCTCCTCCCCCTATGACCCTCCTCCAGACTCCAGTTAGATTTTGTGCCCGAACGAGAAGGGTGCAATCTAGGTGGCTCTCCTAAAGAGCTGCTTAGAGAAAGTTTAGTTTAGGTTTTTTTCTTTACAGTGAGTCCTGCTGGCAACAGGATCACTGCAACGTGGGACTTAGGGGGAAAGTAGTAAACTCACCTGCATGCAGAGTGGATTTGCTGCTTGGCTACTGGACACCATTAGCTCCAGAGGGATCGAACACAGGCCCAGCCGTGGAGTCCGGTCCCGGAGCCGCGCCGCCGACCCCCTTGCAGATGCTGAAGCGTGAAGAGGTCCGGAAACCGGCGGCTGAAGACTCCTCAGTCTTCATAAGGTAGCGCACAGCACTGCAGCTGTGCGCCATTTTCCTCTCAGCACACTTCACTGGGCAGTCACTGAGGGTGCAGAGCGCTGGGGGGGGGCGCTCTGAGAGGCAAATATAAACCTTATACAAGGCTAAAAATACCTCACATATAGCCCATAGGGGCTATATGGAGATATTTAACCCCTGCCTGACTGGAAAAATAGCGGGAGAAGAACCCGCCGAAAAAGGGGCGGGGCCTATCTCCTCAGCACACGGCGCCATTTTCTGTCACAGCTCCGCTGGTCAGAACGGCTCCCAGGTCTCTCCCCTGCACTGCACTACAGAAACAGGGTAAAACAGAGAGGGGGGGCACATTAATGGCTATATATATATATATATTAAAGCAGCTATAAGGGAGCACTTAATATAAGGATATCCCTTGTATATATAGCGCTTTGTGGTGTGTGCTGGCAGACTCTCCCTCTGTCTCCCCAAAAGGGCTAGTGGGTCCTGTCTTCATTAGAGCATTCCCTGTGAGTTTGCGGTGTGTGTCGGTACGTGGTGTCGACATGTATGAGGACGATATTGGTGTGGAGGCGGAGCAATTGCCAAATATGCAGATGTCACCCCCCAGGGGGTCGACACCAGAATGGATGCCTTTATTTGTGGAATTACGTGATGGTTTATCTTCCCTTAAACAGTCAGTTGAGGACATGAGGCGGCCGGACAATCAATTAATGCCTGTCCAGGCGCCTCAAACACCGTCAGGGGCTGTAAAACGCCCTTTGCCTCAGTCGGTCGACACAGACCCAGACACGGGCACTGATTCCAGTGACGACGGTAGAAATTCAAACGTATTTTCCAGTAGGGCCACACGTTATATGATTTTGGCAATGAAGGAGACGTTACATTTAGCTGATACTACAGATACCGTAAAACAGGGTATTATGTATGGTGTGAAAAAACTACAAACAGTTTTTCCTGAATCAGAAGAATTAAATGACGTGTGTGATGAAGCGTGGGTTGCTCCTGATAAAAAGTTGATAATTTCAAAAAAGTTATTGGCATTATACCCTTTCCCGCCAGAGGTTAGGGCGCGCTGGGAAACACCCCCTAAGGTGGACAAGGCGCTCACACGCTTATCCAAACAAGTGGCGTTACCCTCTCCTGAGACGGCCGCACTTAAGGATCCATCAGATAGAAAGATGGAAGTTATTCAAAAGAATATATACACACATGCAGGTGTTATACTACGACCAGCTATAGCAACTGCCTGGATGTGCAGTGCTGGAGTAGTTTGGTCAGAATCCCTGATTGAAAATATTGATACCCTAGATAGGGACAATGTTTTACTGTCGTTAGAACAAATAAAGGATGCATTTATCTATATGCGTGATGCACAGAGGGATATTTGCACACTGGCATCTCGGGTGAGTGCTATGTCCATTTCAGCCAGAAGAGCCTTATGGACACGACAGTGGACAGGCGATGCGGATTCAAAACGTCACATGGAGGTTTTGCCGTATAAAGGGGAGGAGTTATTTGGAGTTGGTCTATCAGACTTGGTGGCCACGGCTACTGCCGGGAAATCCACTTTTTTACCTCAAGTCACTCCCCAACAGAGAAAGGCACCGACCTTTCAACCGCAGCCTTTTCGCTCCTACAAAAATAAGAGAGCAAAGGGCTTGTCGTACCTGCCACGAGGCAGAGGAAGAGGGAAGAGACACCAACAGGCAGCTCCTTCCCAGGAACAGAAGCCCTCCCCGGCTCCTGCAAAAACCTCAGCATGACGCTGGGGCCTCTCAAGCGGACTCGGGGACAGTGGGGGGCCGTCTCAAAAATTACAGCGCGCAGTGGGCTCACTCGCAGGTAGACCCCTGGATCCTGCAGATAATATCTCAGGGGTACAGGTTGGAATTAGAGACGGATCCTCCTCATCGTTTCCTGAAGTCTGCCTTACCAACCGTCTCTTCCGAAAGGGAGAGGGTGTTGGAAGCCATTCACAAGCTGTACGCTCAGCAGGTGATAGTCAAAGTACCCCTATTACAACAAGGAAAGGGGTATTATTCCACTCTATTTGTGGTACCGAAGCCGGATGGCTCGGTAAGGCCTATTCTAAATCTGAAGTCCTTGAACCTCTACATAAAAAAGTTCAAGTTCAAGATGGAGTCACTCAGAGCAGTGATAGCGAACCTGGAAGAAGGGGACTTTATGGTATCCTTGGACATCAAGGATGCGTATCTACACGTTCCGATTTACCCCGCACACCAGGGGTACCTCAGGTTCATTGTTCAAAACTGTCACTATCAGTTTCAGACGCTGCCGTTCGGATTGTCCACGGCGCCTCGGGTCTTTACCAAGGTAATGGCCGAGATGATGATTCTTCTTCGAAGAAAAGGCGTATTAGTTATCCCATACTTGGACGATCTCCTAATAAGTGCAAGGTCCAGAGAACAGCTGGAGACAGCTTTAGCACTATCTCAAGAGGTGCTAAGACAACACGGGTGGATTCTGAATATTCCAAAATCCCATTTAATCCCGACAACTCGTCTGCTGTTCCTAGGAATGATTCTGGACACGGTTCAGAAAAAGGTTTTCCTTCCAGAGGAAAAAGCCAAGGAGTTATCCGATCTGGTCAGGAACCTCCTAAAACCAGGAAAAGTGTCAGTACATCAATGCACAAGAGTCCTGGGAAAAATGGTGGCTTCTTACGAAGCAATTCCATTCGGCAGATTCCATGCAAGAATATTCCAAAGGGATCTGTTGGACAAATGGTCAGGGTCGCATCTGCAGATGCACCTGCGAATAACCCTGTCACCAAAGACAAGGGTGTCACTTCTGTGGTGGTTGCAGAAGGCTCACCTATTAGAAGGCCGCAGATTCGGCATTCAGGATTGGATCCTGGTGACCACGGACGCCAGCCTGAGAGGCTGGGGAGCAGTCACACAAGGAAGAAACTTCCAGGGAGTATGGACGAGTCTGGAAAAGTCTCTTCACATAAACATTCTGGAACTAAGAGCAATCTACAATGCTCTAAGCCAGGCGGAACTTCTCCTGCAAGGAAAGCCGGTGTTGATTCAGTCGGACAACATCACGGCGGTCGCCCATGTAAACAGGCAGGGCGGCACAAGAAGCAGGAGTGCAATGGCAGAAGCTGCCAAGATTCTTCGCTGGGCGGAGAATCACGTGATAGCACTGTCAGCAGTGTTCATCCCGGGCGTGGACAACTGGGAAGCAGACTTCCTCAGCAGACACGATCTTCATCCGGGAGAGTGGGGTCTACATCCAGAAGTCTTCAACATGTTAATAGACCGTTGGGAAAGACCAATTGTAGACATGATGGCGTCTCGCCTCAACAAGAAACTGGACAAATATTGCGCCAGGTCAAGAGATCCACAGGCAATAGCTGTGGACGCACTGGTAACTCCTTGGGTGTACCAGTCAGTGTATGTGTTTCCTCCTCTGCCGCTCATACCAAAGGTATTGAAGATCATACGGCAAAGAAGAGTAAGAACAATACTAGTGGTTCCGGATTGGCCGAGAAGGACTTGGTATCCGGAACTTCAAGAGATGCTCACGGACGAACCGTGGCCTCTACCTCTGAGAAGGGACCTGCTACAGCAGGGTCCCTGTCTTTTTCAAGACTTACCGCGGCTGCGTTTGACGGCATGGCGGTTGAACGCCAGATCCTAAAAGGGAAAGGCATTCCAGAAGAAGTCATTCCTACCTTGATTAAGGCACGGAAGGAAGTCACCGTGAAACATTATCACCGCATTTGGCGAAAATATGTAGCGTGGTGCGAGGATCGGAGGGTTCCGACGGAGGAATTCCAACTGGGTCGTTTCCTACATTTCCTGCAATCAGGATTATCTATGGGTCTCAAATTGGGATCCATTAAGGTTCAAATTTCGGCCCTGTCAATATTCTTCCAAAAAGAATTGGCCTCTGTCCCTGAGGTCCAGACTTTTGTCAAGGGAGTACTGCATATACAGCCTCCTGTGGTGCCTCCGGTGGCACCGTGGGATCTAAATGTAGTTTTAGATTTCCTCAAATCCCATTGGTTTGAACCATTGAAAAAGGTGGATTTGAAATATCTCACATTGAAAGTGACTATGTTACTAGCCCTGGCCTCTGCCAGGAGAGTATCTGAATTGGCGGCTTTATCTTATAAAAGTCCTTATCTAATCTTCCATTCGGATAGGGCAGAACTGCGGACTCGTCCGCATTTTCTCCCTAAAGTGGTATCAGCATTTCATCTGAACCAACCTATTGTGGTGCCTGCGGCCACTAGCGACTTGGAGGACTCCAAGTTGTTGGACGTTGTCAGAGCCTTAAAAATATACATTGCAAGGACGGCTGGAGTCAGAAAATCTGACTCGCTGTTTATATTGTATGCACCCAACAAGTTGGGCGCACCTGCTTCTAAGCAGTCGATTGCTCGTTGGATTTGTAACACAATTCAACTTGCACATTCTGTGGCAGGCCTGCCACAGCCTAAAACTGTAAAAGCCCACTCCACAAGGAAGGTGGGCTCATCTTGGGCGGCTGCCCGAGGGGTCTCGGCATTACAACTCTGCCGAGCAGCTACGTGGTCGGGGGAGAACACGTTTGTAAAATTTTACAAATTTGATACCCTGGCAAAGGAGGACCTGGAGTTCTCTCATTCGGTGCTGCAGAGTCATCCGCACTCTCCCGCCCGTTTGGGAGCTTTGGTATAATCCCCATGGTCCTTTCAGGAACCCCAGCATCCACTTAGGACGATAGAGAAAATAAGAATTTACTTACCGATAATTCTATTTCTCGGAGTCCGTAGTGGATGCTGGGCGCCCATCCCAAGTGCGGATTATCTGCAATACTTGTACATAGTTATTGTTAACTAATTCGGGTTATTGTTAAGGAGCCATCTTTAAGAGGCCCTTTCTGTTGTCATACTGTTAACTGGGTTTAGATCACAAGTTGTACGGTGTGATTGGTGTGGCTGGTATGAGTCTTACCCGGGATTCAAAATGCCTCCCTTATTGTGTATGCTCGTCCGGGCACAGTACCTAACTGGAGTCTGGAGGAGGGTCATAGGGGGAGGAGCCAGTGCACACCACCTGACCTAGTAAAGCTTTACTTTTTTGTGCCCTGTCTCCTGCGGAGCCGCTATTCCCCATGGTCCTTTCAGGAACCCCAGCATCCACTACGGACTCCGAGAAATAGAATTATCGGTAAGTAAATTCTTATTTTTTTGCAGTCATGTGTAAAGCATCAAGTTGAGTTACCCATATGGGAAAGGTTTGGGACCAGCAGTATTCTGGATATCCGATTTTTCTGTATTTTGTATCTTGTAATATTTTCATACCATAATAAGATGCTGTATCTCAGGGACGGGGCCGAAGTCTAAACACTGAATGGATTTATGTACCATATACACCTTATACACACAGCCTGAGGGACATTTTTACAATTTTTGTAACAATTTTGTGCATGAAGCCAAATTTGAGCCCATTGAACCACCAGAAAGCAAAGACGTCACTATCTCGCTCAAAACATTCTGCAATTGGTCATTAGGACTGCGTATAACAAATATTACACAGGTCCAATGTGCAAACTTCTCTCTTCTTTTATTATTGTCAGTGATTGACAGCCTGATGCCATTTGGGGGCGGGGAGGGGTAGGTGACGACCTCAGTTTGTGGAAACTAAGGTGTGTCACCGCTGTTGTGGGGGAGTGACGAGGCCTGGATCTCCGTCAGAGGACAGAGATTTCCTGACCTCTATGTACTATTTGTGGCGGTCGGCTTGAGCATGAGTCCCGCAGCCAGCCAGTGGTGGTGCAGATGATCCGATGCTGTGTCCTAGGACGCAAAACAGATCAGTAACGTAAGCAGGAGGCGTGACGCCCCTGCTGCATTACCATGTTAGAGCTATCACTGCTACTTCCATGTAAGCAGCAGTGATAGCTCCAACCACATCTGAATCAGGCCCATAATCAGGATGCAGTTAATTTGCCGTCTGTGGGGACCGACGCTGGAATCCCGACAGATGGCAATGACGACAGCCGGAATCCCGGCGATCAGTGGCTATTCCCGCTCGTGGGTGTCCACGACATCCATAGAGTGGGAATAGCTCCTGTGGAGAGCGCAGCGAGCCACCGAGCCCTCAAGGGGACTCTTTGTGATCGGCCAAGTGCTGGCATATTGGCGGATGGGATGCCGTTGTCGGTATACTAATGGCCGGCATCTCGGCCGCCGGTAAATCATACTGATCCCATGTAGTCAGACATTTTGTGTCTATGTGCTGCTTATTTTTTGGATGCCCTTTTTTTTTTTTTTTTTTTCCAGTTGTTATTTTTATTGTATTTAGTCATCTGAGTTTACTTTTATTTACATTAATTGTGTATCTTTGAAATGTAGTTTGAGTTCTGACAAACAAATACACATTTTCACTTTAAAAGAATGCTAATAGTATGAAGTTGGGACTATAAGTGATGAATAAATAAGTAATTAAGAAAAGTCTTTGCATTTTAAGTATGTAAATATTAATATTACAGTATGATATTGGCAGTCTGTTGTGTGCATGTATTATTTTCACAAAACTCAGAAAGAATGTGTGTATAGTTACAGGATCACATAGTACATACCAATTGTTATTTAATGGTATAAAATTCAGGCTGCAAAGCACCTAAGGATCATTATTCATTACATCAATGTAAAATAGAAGAAAAATAAGTGTACAAGTAAATAATAGGCATTGATGTAATCTTAAAACGTGTGATACAGTTGCACTTAATATTCTTACATCCAATGGTCTGTAAATGTATTAACCATTTACAAAAAAGTAAGAGAATAAAATGTAGCATTGTGCCCTTGAATGGGAGAGCAGCAGCGGACAGATGCTGTATGGACGTGCCACTAGTGCGCGTGGGTAAAGCGGCAGCCTAGCACTTTATAAGGACCCCCATCGTGGCGGGGCCATTGTAAGCCTGTCCTGATTTAAGGAGCAGTGCTATACTGCAGTGAATATTTAGGAACATGGGGGCAGATGTATTAAGCCTGGAGAAGTGATAAAGCAGTGATAAGTGGAAGGTGATAACGCGCCAGCCAATCAGCTCCTAACAGTCAATTTACATATTGGAGTTGATTGGCTGGTGCGTTATCACCTTCCACTTATCACTGCTTTATCACTTCTCCAGGCTTAATACATCTGCCCCATGATTTGAACACTAAAGAGCCCCATACACTAGGACGATAATGCCGATTTCATCCGATTTCGGGCATTCGGCCCGATATATCGGGTGAAATCGTGTATTTTGGAGGTTGTTTCTGATCCGATCCGATGCGTGTTGCCGTGAGCATCAGATCGGATCCTCCAGATTGAATGTGCTGCACATTCAACCACGTCCAACCCCGCAGACATGGCTGGGATCGCCCAAGATACATTGTATGCAAAAGGACAGCATACGATGTAACTTGGGTGATCCTACCCCCAGGAGACTGCCGGCGACATGTCAGATGGACATGTCGCGTTAGTGTATGGGGGCCCTTTAGGTGGGTTACACACTAGGCGATATTTCCATCGATATATTGTTCCGACGTGGATCGGAGCAGTATATTGTCCATCCATCGTCTAGTGTGTACCCTCAAACTCGCGTTCACGTGCATTGTCAGATGTGCTGCACATCAAGTGGTTTGACCCTGCTGATGGCGGCGTGCAGTTGAATACGAGATGGAAGGATATATTGCACAGTCGTACACCGGATCGTGTCCTGTGTACGGCCGCCCGATATATCCTTTCATCGGGCGTCCGGACGGCAGGGATACTCGTTCTGGTCTGTACCCTGCTTTAAAAACCAAAAACAAAGTTCAAGGTTTTCTATAAAAGTATAAACAAAACCTTGAACTTTGTCCTTGGCTTTGTTTACACCTTCAGCAGGCATTTGGTCTAATACTCTCATGCATGCAAGCCTGTACAGTATGGGAAAACATAAAGTGTTACTGATGGCAGTGTGTATGTTACTGAAAAGTGTCACCAATGATTATTTCCCCTCTTTTCAGGATTATTGAGTTCAGGAGGCCAGTAAAACTCAAGGATGTGCTGCAGAAAGTTACAGATGTCTTTGGGCAAACAATGGACTTGTACTATGCAAACAATGAGGTAATGTAGTGTGTGCTTTGTATCACTGCAGGGCCACATCCCAGGGCTGTTCCTAGCGTGTAGTGACTGCATTTCCTGGTGCGGCCGAGCGTTCTAGATCTTGTCTGTCAATCACTAGCTAGTCATGATGGTAGAGTTCTGCAGCAGCGGACACATAATACTTCTGCAGACCATGATAGCTAGTGGACCAGATTGTTGTTTTGTTTTTTGTTTGTTTTTACATACCCAGGCGTATTTGTGGTACATTTTCTTAAGGGGGGTACACACGGAAATATCCGTGCTTAATTTCTAAGCAATCTGACTAGATTTCTTAGAAAGTAAGTACATATCTCTCCGTGTGTATGCTGCTGCGTGAAGTGAGAGCCCCCCCCCCCCCCCCCTCCCATCGCTCAACACACATCTCTACGTGTGTACCCCCCGTTACACATTCTGTTGTTTGCTAGCAGCTTAAGTTTTTAGATTATAGATGTGGCTACAAATTCTTGGTAGTGACCTCTGTTTGCTATTTGCATTGTGACACATTATGCTGAACACAGATACTGTAGTATTACAGGCAAAATTAAACAACTGATTTGCTGTCATGAAGTCTGGGCCACCAAAGGGGCCTGAGTCTACAGTAATGATCCTATCAAATTGCGGGGGGTTTTATATACTAACAAAATGTTTCTGTACAGCCTTACTGTGGTGGGTCATTACTGTTTCCTTTTTCAAAATCATTATTTAAACAAATATTTACTAACAAATAATAATCTAAAGGGAACCCCTCAGTCCCTCCCACAAGGTAATACTTACCTGTTCCCGGCACTCGCGAGTGATCCTGCTCCATCTTTTAAGGTCTAACTTGTTACTGCAGTCGAAACCTTTAGCTCCTGAGGTGCGCGCCCCATCTCCTACTTTTGTTGATAATTTATATATTAATGGCCAGATTTATCAAGCCTTAGAGAGTGATAAATTGCACAAGTACCAACCAACCAGCTCCTAACTGTCATTATTCAAACACGCCTTGTAACATGGCAGTTAGGAGCTGATTGGCTGGTACTTTATCACCGTGCAATTTATCACTCTCCAAGGCTTGATAAATGCGTCCCATAGTATCAGTGTTTGGTGGTGGGTATTCAAACCGCCCATATCTTTTTTCTTTTTTTTTTTTTTACAATAGTGTTTCTTTTATTTTTTTGGTAGCCTATAACATAGAAAATACAATCAAACATGCATTAAAGAGGGGATAATTAAAAGGAGAGGTGGAGGGAGGGAAAAGAAAAACAGTAAATAACATGAGAAAAGGGAGGGAATTGCCAGACCTAAACCGCCCATATCGTATGTGGTTTTCATCCCAGACCTCCACTATGTTTTGGTTTGGAGGCTGAATCCTCAGAGCGCATATGGTGTGTGGTAATTTCAAAACTCCGAACTTGCATGTGGTTTAGCCCAATCTGCTTGGTAAACCTGTATGGAAAATATCCAGTTATATCTTACATTAGCTTAGTTCCCAGTCTCCCTCGTTATAGCAGAGCAGCCAATCAGGAGAGGCTAAATATTGGACTTCTGGAGGCTGCCAGTCGCATTTTGAAGGTTGTCCGCTTTCATAATAATAGGTAAGGGAAAAATCAACCCTCTCGTCAGCCTATGCAGAGACAGCACCGCAGGGAGCGCCTTTTGTAATGTCAATGTTAGCTAAGTACATAGCAGATAAAATCCAACCTCTATATACTAAACTGACGTCTATGTTTAAGCAGTAGGCTTAGTTAGATAGAGAGGCTCCTTCTTTAGTCTTGTGTGTAATAAATGCTTGTTGGGGGTCTTTCAGATGTGCTTGGAGTAGTTATTACTGCTGCTTCCGTAGAAGCAGCAGTGATAGCTCTGTATGGTAATGCAGCAGGAGCCGTCTATTACAAGTAGACTCCTCCTGCTGCAGTAGTAATCTGACCTCTATCCTAGGATGCAGCATCAAATCACTGCGGTACCATTGGGCGGCTTGCGACACCCATGGGGGTCGTGCAAGCCGCCAATCACAGATCCTCGTAAGATGCCAGGAAATCTCCTTCCAACAACAAAGACCTCTGGCCTCGTCCCTCCCCCTAAACAGCAGTGACACGCCTCCTTTTTCACAAACTGAGGACATTGCCGCCCCCTCCCTGCCCTCAAACGGCATACTGCATTTTGTGTTGCAGGACCCATTAGCGTTCGCACAGAATGGGTCCTGCGCATGGGCAAAGTGCCTAACATCTGTACTTGACGCATCAGGAGGCAGATCTGAATTAGTCCCGTTGTTAGTAGTAAAAGTAGAGTTAGAGATGAACAATAAGATCTTAAAGTTGAAGCCTTTACACAAAAAATAATCAGTAAGTTAATTAAGTATTGCTCTCTCACAAGATCAATTGAAAAATGCCTCCGAAAAGCTTGAGAACTATTGATTTTAACTTTGTTCAAAAGCAGATCATATATAAAATCTTTGACTGCCTTGGCCAAAGAAATGGACTCTGAGTACTTAAACCTTTGAAAGACTTAAAGTGAAGAAGTTGTCCATTGTAGCCAATCAGCTTTCGTCATTTGTCTAGCAGAGTCTATGAATTACATTTAGAAGGTGATTAGTTGCTATTGGCCTCATCTCCACTTTATCTCTCTTGAAGGTTTGATAGTGTACATCTCCCTCCTGTCTCTTGAGGGGCTACTACACACATGGAATAGGGTGGTGATTGAATTACATCCTGAAACTAAAAGGGGAGATTTATAGCAAACTTCTAAAGAGAAGAAGTGGAGGTGTTGCCCATAGCAACCGATCAGAGTCTAGCTGGCATTTGATAGATGGGTGAGGGACGCTCTGTAAGGTAAGTGGGAAGGAAGCCATTCTGCCTTGTTTCATGTTCTCCATATGCATTTCTGAGACTCTGGAGGTGTTGGAGAAGTATCTTTCACTCTGAGACCTAACAATAAATCCGCTAAAACTAAAATCCAAGACAGCATTGGCCGTAGTTTTAAATTCTGCCATAGTTTTAAATTCTTGTACCATATCAACCAATAAAATACCAGCTATCATTTATCTAGTATATTATATGAAATGATAGCTAGAATCTGATTGGTTGCTGTGGTGAACACCCCCACCTATCCTTATTAGAAAGTTTGGTAAATCTCCGCCTCTCTGTGAGCAGTGAGGTCTGCCCACGATCAAACTGCATTTGAGTTTAATTGAGTTTAATTTTCCCTTCATGACTAGGTGATACCTGTAGTGAGTATAAAGGTTTTGTTAAATGAAAATTGAGACATTTCCGTCTCTGCCAAAAAAAAGGGTTAGGGGAGGTTTCCAAAGCCAGTTTATAGCACAGTTAACGTTGGGGACATTTACCCTTCATTGTACAACAAACAGATATCATGAGCTGGAAAATAATGTTTCTACTTTCATTTTATCTTTCTCTGTGACCTTTCAAAATAATTTTATTTTTGATGTCTCAAAACACTTGAGTCATATCCCAAAGACGTAATATTCTGAGCAGGGATCAACACTGACTTCACATAATTCATGTAGAGCCCTCTCATACAGTCAGACAGGAGAGAATGAATTCAATCTTTTGGAGTTCTTATGCCTCCATGAATCTTTTAAAGATATGAGACACTGAACAGATCAAAACCTGTTATTCTCTACTTGTACACAATTTTCAGTAGTCTCTCTCATAGGTTTTTGGACAGAAAGATGAATTGAAATACAATTGAAATTCAATTTTTTTTTTTTTTGTTTATCTACTTCTATGACCCAAGAGCCATGTCTCAGAATTGTGGTAATCCAAAAGATCCATGCTGAATCTTTGCAGTTACAGAACTTTCTTTCACCTATATACAGCCAGCACTGGTCTTCGCATCCTATCAGATTTTCAAAAAGGAAAAAAAAAATTTTCCCTAGAAGTTCTTGTGAGTACACTTTCTAGTTCTAGCCACAAGGGGTTAAAACAGGAGAACTTGATGAGACTGTTCTCAACTAGATCTAGGTCCCATTTTTATGATTTGTGGAAGCACGTATAACTCTCAGTAGAACGCCTTGTTTTTTACATTTCATTTGGTTAAATCACCTGTAGGCTTCAGGTGGCCTGGACAAGGTGTAAGAGCCCTGTTTGAATGTGTCGATTTCCAAGCTCTTAAGACGCATTGGCCATGGGATGCCGGCCGCCGCCGGTGGTCAGCATACTGATGCCAGGATCCCTGCCGCTAGAATTCCGGCAGGGAGGCGAGCACAACGAAGACCCGTGCGGGCTCGTTGCACTCGCCACGCTGCGGACTCGCTGTGCTCACCACAGGTTCTATTCCCACTTTATGGGTGTCATGAACACCCACGAGAGGGAATAGCTTCTGCTAGCCGGCTGGCGGCATTTTCAGTGGTCGGGATTCCGGCGTCTGTATCCTGACTACGGCAATGTAGCTACATCCAATTAAGACACACAACTCACTCCCCAAAATACTTTATTAAATTATTACTTTCCCTTTGTACTGTAGAGTATCTTATAATTGAAGTTTGGCCCAGAGAGGTAAAATCAGGATCTTCAAAGGATTTAGGAGCCAAATCATATACTGTGGGCCGCAGATCTCAGCAAGCGTACCCATGTGACACTAGTGACCTGGGAGATTGTTTCTCTGACTTGAAGCTAACAGCATGGCTGTAAAGTAGGAGTCACTAAGTTTTGTTTCTTCCGGTTCACCCTATTTCTGTTTTTGTTGGTGAAGTCTGAGGACGCTCATTACAAACACCATCTTTTACTTTTGTGGGGGTTTTTTTAGTACGCCACTGCCAGTATTTTTATCCTCGAATAAGGAAAACTTTTAGGATGTGCATCTGCACTGGACACTGGAGAAATGCTGACATCTTGGGGTAGAGATCTGGTGGATTTTGTCACCCATTCTCATTTGCTGGTAGAAAATTGAATTCTGGTCTTAACAGTTCTTATTGCTTACTTACACTAGTGCACAAGCGTGAGAATTGCACCTCCCACTAGTGTCAACTCTTCGAACACACCAGCAGCGCCAGTCTTGGTGGCCGTGCTGGTTTTAACTGATCCACTCTTTGGTGTTATCTAAATAATAATCCTGGCTCAGCAAGCGTGTTTCTATTGGAAGGGAGATACCACCCTGTAGTTATTGCCTTCACTGTAGAACACAATGTAAATAAACTCGATGTAGGTAATGGTAAAGTCTACCACAATGATGTCATTCGTTGTAAATGTAAATCAATACTCCAGTACTGGAGCAAGAAAAAGTACCAGACAACCATCTCCTCATTTTTAAAACACTGCCTGTAACATGTCAGGAGCCGATTGGTTGGTACTTTTGGGTCTATTTACTAAGCCTTGGGTGGAGTTAAAGTGGATGGAGGTAAAGTACCAGCCAATCAGCTCCTATCTGTCATTTTTTAAACCCAGCATGTGACATGGCAGTTAGGAGCTGATTGGCTGCTGCTAAGCTCCATTCACTTTATCTTCATCCAAGGCTTTGTAAATAGATCCCTTTGTGCTTTATCTCTCTCCATTTTATCACTCTCCAAGCGATGGTGCTTAGTTGTCTGTCCACCACACACATCATTATAGCGTTACCCTTACCTGGTGGTCCACATTACAGACGCCACACTGCAACGAGAGCCTGCTGTAGCTACGCCATATTATTTATATTCCTGGTAAACAGACGCATTATGCGATTGATTTCTTAAACAGTGAAACCATAAAATGTAAACAGAGCAGATAACGGTGCCAGCAAGATTACTAAACACATGAACAGTTTATTCGTGAGCACTAATTCACCATTTGTTTTATATTAGTACAGGTTGAGTATCCCTTATCCAAAATGCTTGGGACCAGAGGTATTTTGGATATCGGATTTTTCCGTATTTTGGAATAACTGCATACCATAATGAGATATCATGGTGATGGGACTTAAATCTAAGCACAGAATACATTTATGTTACATATACACCTTATACACACAGCCTGAAGGTCATTTTAGACAATATTTTTTTATAACTTTGTGCATTAAACAAAGTGTGTGTACATTCACACAATTCATTTACGTTTCATATACACCTTATACACACAGCCTGAAGGTCATTTAATACAATATTTTTAATAACTTTGTGTATTAAACAAAGTTTGTGTACATTGAGCCATCAAAAAACAAAGGTTTCACTATCTCACTCTCACACAAAAAAGTCCGTATTTCGGAATATTCCGTATTTCGGAATATTTGGATATGGGATACTCAACCTGTATTAGCAAAACATGGTGTAATAAAGTACAGTATCTGTTGTACTCTAGCAAACAAGGTCCTCAGTTGCTGTTTCTGGCACATTTTGACAACAGTACAGGGAAAGTTGTCTTGACGTTAGCAGGCATTTTCCAGATAGTAGTACCTTCCTTGTAATATGATAGTAATAATACTCAACATTATTATTATTATTATTATTATTATTATTATTATTATTATTTTTTTGTCATTGGTTTTTACTGTAGAGGAGATGAGTTTAAGCTGTTTTGTTTCATCACAGCGCCCTCTGCTGGTGTAGCAACACATTTCACCAGATGTAAAAATCACAACGCTGAACTCTTACTGAATTGGAATACACTATACAGAGTTATAAAACTGTGATGATTCCTTGATAAAGTATTTAATAACTATATATCCTGGTATGTTTACAGCTCCTTATCCCCCTCAAGTCCCAGAATGACTTGGACAAAGCCTTAGAAAACATGGACATGTGCTCTCACAAGAACTTGAAGATAATAGCGAAAGTGCCAAGTAAAAACATAGTGAGTACAGTTTCTGTCCTCTGTGGGTTATAAACACAAATATAAATCTGTTTTTTATTATTTCACAAATGAGTCATTTTTATGGTTGACTGTATTAAAGTGTACTAGCCACCTATAAATGGTGAATGTAACGGTAGCCCATTACATAGTGTTTTAAAAGACTACAGTAACTTGGTCTTGTCACTCATAGTACCTCCAGCCAATTGGGACAAGGCAACACCATGAGATGAGGATATCAAAATCCATGGGAGACATATTGGGCTCTTTGTATAAAGATTCTGGAAAGAGCAGGAAGTGTTCCACAGGTAAGTACTGTAGAATCCATAGTCTCCAATTCAATTCAGTGCAATGTGTTCAGCGGTGGGCATTGCGGTAGAACGTGGTACCTCAACATCGACAGTTTTCCTGCTTAACTCTGTGGGGGGGCAAAGATAATGGCTTTCTGACAGCACTTTGCGTCCATCGCCCGCAATTGAATCACCCTTTTTGGAGTGCTTGAAACTGCTGCAAACATTACAGGGACTATTTGGGTGTTGCTAATAACATTGTATTCACAATATAAAGGGGTATATTTATCAAAAATTGGAGAGACACAAAGTGGAGAAGTTGCCCATACCAACAGCTTATAATTATCATTTTACAGGCTAGGCTACAAAAATGACAGTTAAACTGGGTATGCACTAGATCACAGGTTCTCAAACTTGGTCCTCAGGACCCCACACAGTGCATGTTTTACAGGTCTCCTCACAGAATCACAAGTGAAATAATTCGCTCCACCTGTGGACCTTTTAAAATGTGTCAGTGAGTAATTAATACACCTGTGCACTTGCTGGGTTACCTGCAAAACATGCACTGTGTGGGGTCCTGAGGACCGAGTTTGAGAACCACTGCACTAGATGATATATATCGTTCGTTCCAGTGAAACGGGTCGAAAGGTGTGTACACCTGATATGTCTGTGATTGACGTTGTTCACAGGCATATCGCATCGGATGTGCAGCACAGCTGATATCGGCATATCTGGCTGTGTGTGCGGGTGGTCTGCTGGCCACCTGTGCACTTGCTGCAGGGGCTGACGTCACAGCTGGGCATTAAATTCAAATGCACCTCCAGCTGGGTGTCCAGACATACACATCGAGCAGCCAGTCGGTAAGTGTGTATACAGTAATTACCTGAATCGGCCACTCCGGCACGATGGCAGGTCCACTATCATATCTGTCTGGTGTCCAGCATTAGTAGCTGATTAGAGAATTTGCTGAAAGCAACCAATTTATCTCTCTCCAAAATTTTATAAATCTCCCCCTAAACTTCATATAAAAGTAAATATCAGTATCTCTGGTTTAGCTGCTTTGGTGCACAACATTTCTCTAACGTCCTAGTGGATGCTGGGAACTCCGTAAGGACCATGGGGATTAGCGGGCTCCGAAGGAGGCTGGGCACTCTAGAAAGATCTTAGACTACCTGGTGTGCACTGGCTCCTCCCACTATGACCCTCCTCCAAGCCTCAGTTAGATTTCGTGCCCGGCCGAGGTTGGATGCACACTAGGGGCTCTCCTGAGCTCTTAGAAAGTTATAGTCTTAGAATTTGTTATTTTCAGTGAGACCTGCTGGCAACAGGCTCACTGCAGCGAGGGACTAAGGGGAGAAGAAGCGAACTCGCCTGCTTGCAGCCGGATTGGGCTTCTTAGGCTACTGGACACCATTAGCTCCAGAGGGATCGACCGCAGGCCCAGCCTTGATGTTCGGTCCCGGAGCCGCGCCGCCGTCCCCCTTACAGAGCCAGAAGCAAGAAGATGGTCCGGAAAATCGGCGGCATGAAGACTCTGTCTTCACCAAGGTAGCGCACAGCACTGCAGCTGTGCGCCATTGCTCCTCTCACACACTTCACACTCCGGTCACTGAGGGTGCAGGACGCTGGGGGGGGGCGCCCTGAGGCAGCAATAAAAACACCTTGGCTGGCTAAAATACCTCAATATATGGCCCCAGGGGCTATATATGAGGTAAATACCCCTGCCAGAATTCCATAAAAAACGGGAGAATAGGCTGCGAAAAAGGGGCGGAGCCTATCTCCTCAGCACACTGGCGCCATTTTTCCCTCACAGCTCGGCTGGAGGGAAGCTCCCTGGCTCTTCCCTGCAATTCTACAGTACAGTAAGAGGGAAAAGAGAGGGGGGGCATTAAAATTGGCACTGTATACAGTATATTATATAAAAGCTATTAGGGACATAACTCAGTTAGTCCCTGTATATATATAGCGCTCTGGTGTGTGCTGGCATACTCTTACTCTGTCCCCCCAAAGGGCTTTTGTGGGTCCTGTCCTCGTTTAGAGCATTCCCTGTGTGTCTGCGGTGTGTCGGTACGGCTGTGTCGACATGTTGAATGAGGAGGCTTATATGGTGACAGAACAGAGGCCGATATATGTGATGTCGCCCCCTGTGGGGCCGACACCAGAGTGGATGGATAGGTGAAAGGTATTAACCGACAGTGTCAACTCCTTACATAAAAGGGTGGATGACGTAACAGCTGTGGGACAGCCGGCTTCGCAGCCCGCGCTTGCCCAGGCGTCTCAAAGGCCATCAGGGGCTCAAAAACGCCCGCTCTCTCAGATGGCAGACACAGATGTCGACACGGAGTCTGACTCCAGTGTCGACAAGGTGGAGACATATACACAATCCACTAGGAACATCCGTGACGTGATCCCGGCAATAAAAAATGTGTTATACATTTCTGACTTTAACCCAAGCACCTCTAAAAATGGGTTTTAGGTTTGGGGAGAAAAAACAGGCAGTGTTTTGTTCCCCCATCAGATGAATAAATGAAGTGTGTGAAAGCGTGGGTTCCCCCGTTAAGAAACTGGTAATTTATAAAAAGTTACTGATGGCGTACCCTTTCCCGCCAGGTGGATAAGTTACGCTGGGAGATATCCCCTAGGGTGGATAAGGCGCTCACACGTTTGTCAAAAAAGGTGGCACTGCCGTCTTAGGATACGGCCACTTTAATAGGTACCTGTTGATAAAAAACAGGAGGCTATCCTGAAGTCTGTATTTACACACTCAGGTACTAGACTGAGACCTGCAGATAGTGCTGCTGCAGCGTGGTCGGTGACCCTGTCAAACAGGGATACTAGTTGGAAAACATAAAAACATATTAAAGACGTCGTCTTATATATGGGGGATGCACAGAGGGATATTTTGCCGGCTGGCATCCAAAATAAATGTAATGTCCATTCTGTCAGGAGGGTATTAGAGACCTGTCACTGGACAGGTGATGCTGACTTAAAAAGCGCATAGAGAGCCTTATAAGGGTGAGGAATTATTTGGGGATGGTCTCTGGGACCTCGTATCCACAGCAACTGCTGGGAAGAAATAATTTTACCTCAGGTTTCCTCACAGACAAAGGTACAGTCCTTTCGGCTTCAGAAAAGCAAGCGGGTCAAATGGCGCTTCCTTTCTGTACAGAGACAAGGGTAGAGGGAAAAAAGCTGCACCAGTCAGCCTGTTCCCAGAATCAAGATTCTTCCCCCGCCTCCTGTGAGGCCACACCATGACGCGGGTGCTCCACAGGTGTAGCCAGGTACGGTGGGGGGCCGTCTAAAAAATTTCAGCAATTAGTGGGCTCGCTCACAGGTGGATCCCTGTTTCTTTCAAGTAGTATTTCAGGGGTACAAGCTGGAATTCGAGATGTCTCCCCCCAGCCGTTTCCTAAAATATGCCTTGCTGACAACTCCCTCAGGCAGGAAGGCTGTGCTAGAGGCAATTAATAAGCGGTATTCCCAGCAGGTAATACTCAAGGTGCCCCTACTTCAACAAGGACGGGGTTACTATTCCACACGGGTTGGGGTACCGAAACCGCATGGTTCGGTGTGACCCATTTTATATTTAAAATCCTTGAACACAAAAATTCAAGTTCAAGATGGAATCGCTCAGGGCGGTTATTCCAAGCCTGGACGAGGGGGATTACATGGTATCCTGGGACATCGAGGATGCTTACCTGCATGTCCCCATTTACCATCCTCGCCAGGAGTACCTCAGATTTGTGGTACAGGATTACCATTACCAAGTCCAGACACTGCCGTTTGGACTGTACATGGCACCGAGGGTGTTTTATCAAGGTAATGGCCGAAATGTTGATACTCCTTCAAAAAAAAAAAAAAGGGAGTTGTAATTATCCCGTACTTGGACAATCTCGTTATAAGGGCGAGGTCCAAGGAGCAGTTGGTAGTCGGGGTAGCACTATTTTGGAAAGTGCTACAACAGCATGGTTGGATTCTAAACAGTCCAAAGTCACAGCTGGTTCCTATGACACGTCTACTGTTCCTGGGGATGGTTCTGGACATAAACCAGAAATAGTGTTTCTCCCGGAGGAGAAAGCCAAGGAGTTGTCATCTCTAGTCAGAGACCTCCTGAAGCCAAAATAGGTAGCGGTGCATCATTGCACGCGAGTCCTGGGAAAAATGGTAGCTTCCTACGAAGCAATCCCATTAGGCAGGTTCCATACAAGAACTTTTCAGAGGGACCTGTTGGACAAGTGGTCCGGATCGCATCTTCCGATGCATAGGCTGATAACCCTGTCTCCAAGGACCAGGGTATCTCTACTGTGGTGGCTGCAGAGTGCCCATCTTCAAGAGGGCCGCAGGTTCGGCATACAGGACTAGGTCCTAGTGACCATGGATTCCAGCCTTTGAGGCTGGGAGGCAGTCACACAGGGAAGAAATTTCCAGGGACTTTGGTCAAGTCAGGTTATTTCCCTACACATAAATATTCTGGACCTGAGGGCCATTTACAATGCCCTGAGGCCGGCAAGGCCTCTGCTTCAAAACCAGCCGGTACTGATCCAATCAGACAACATCACGGCAGTCGCCCATGTAAACCAACAGGGCGGCACAAGAAGCAGGATGGCGATGGCAGAAGCCACAAGGATTCTCCGATAGGCGGAAAATCATGTGTTAGCACTGTCAGCAGTGTTCATTCCCGGAGTGGACAACTGGGAAGCAGATCTTCTCAACAGACACGACCTCCACCCGGGAGAATGGGGACTTCCTCCAGAAGTCTTCCAATAGGATTGTACACCATTGGGAAAGGCCACAGGTGGACATGATGGCGTCCCGCCTCAACAAAAAGCTATAAAAGATATTGCACCGGGTCAAGGGACCCTCAGGCGATAGCTATGGACGCTCTGGTAACACCGTGGGTGTACCAGTCGGTTTATGTGTTCTCCCCTCTGCCTCTCATACCAAAGGTACTGAGAATAATAAGAAGGCGAGGAGTAAGAACGATACTCGTGGATGGCCAAGAAGAGCTTGGTACCCAGAACTTCAAGAATTTATATCAGAGGACCCATGGCCTCTGCCACTCAGACAGGACCTGCGGCAGCAGGGGCCCTGTCTGTTCCAAGACTTACCGCGGCTGCGTTTGTCGGCATGGCGGTTGAACGCTGGATCCTGAAGGAAAAGGGCATTCCGGAGGAAGTCATTCCTACGCTTACTAAAGCCAGGAAAGAGTTTACAGCAACTCATTATCACCGCATATGGCGAAAATATGTTGCATGGTGTGAGGCCGAAAGGGCCCCAACAGAGGAATTTCAACTAGGTCGATTTCTGCATTTCCTGCAAGCAGGAGGGACTATGGGCCTTAAATTGGGTTCCATTAAGGTACAGATCTCGGCTCTGTCGATTTTCTTTCAAAAAGAACTAGCTTCAGTACCTGAAGTTCAGACATTTATAAAAGGAGTGCTGCAGAGTCAGCCCCCGTTTGTGCCTCCTGTGGCACCTTGGGATCTCAACGTGGTGTTGAGTTTCTTAAAATCACATTGGTTTGAACCACTAAAAACCGTGGATCTGAAATATCTCACGTGGAAGGTGGTTATGTTATTGGCCTTGGCTTCTGCCAGGCGAGTATCAAAGTTGGCGGCTTTGTCTTGTAAAAGCCCTTATTTGATTTTCCATATGGATAGGGCAGAATTGAGGACTCGTCCCCAGTTTCTCCCAAAGGTGGTGTCAGCGTTTCACCTGAACCAGCCTATTGTGGTGCCTAGGCTACTAGGGACTTGGAGGACTCCAAGTTGCTAGACGTTGTCAGGGCACTGAAAATATATGTTTCCAGAACGGCTAGAGTCAGAAAATCTGACTCGCTGTTTATCCTATATGCACCTAACAAGCTGGGTGCTCCTGCTTCTAAGCAGACTATTGCTCATTGGATTTGTAGTACAATTCAGCTTGCACATACTGTGGCAGGCCTGCCACAGCCAAAATCTGTCAATGCCCATTCCACAAGGAAGGTGGGCTCATCTTGGGCGGCTGCCCGAGAGGTCTCGGCTTTACAATTTTGCCGAGCAGCTACTTGGTCAGGGGCAAGCACGTTTGCAAAAATTCTACAAATTTGATACCCTGGCTGAGGAGGACCTGGAGTTCTCTCATTCAGTGCTGCAGAGTCATCCGCACTCTCCCGCCCGTTTGGGAGCTTTGGTATAATCCCCATGGTCCTTACGGAGTTCCCAGCATCCACTAGGACGTTAGAGAAAATAAGAATTTACTCACCGGTAATTCTATTTCTCGTAGTCCGTAGTGGATGCTGGGCGCCCATCCCAAGTGCGGTTTATCTGCAATACTTGTACATAGTTATGGTTAACTAAATCGGGTTATTGTTGAGCCATCTGTTGAGAGGCTCTATTGTTTCATACTGTTAACTGTGTTTCATATCACGAGTTGTACGGTGTGATTGGTGTGGCTGGTATGAGTCTTACCCGGGATTCAAAATCCTTCCTTATTGTGTACGCTCGTCCGGGCACAGTACCTAACTGAGGCTTGGAGGAGGGTCATAGTGGGAGGAGCCAGTGCACACCAGGTAGTCTAAGATCTTTCTAGAGTGCCCAGCCTCCTTCGGAGCCCGCTAATCCCCATGGTCCTTACGGAGTTCCCAGCATCCACTACGGACTACGAGAAATAGAATTACCGGTGAGTAAATTCTTATTTTAAATGATCTGTTTTAATGAAGCACAGCAAAAAAAAAGTGCCATCGTTCCAGACTAAACTGCCAGACTGCCAGGGAGGTGGCAAGGTAATAGAGGGTGGGGGGAGAGGCAGGCAATAAGACTGGGGCCCTTGCTGACTACTGCCAGGCCTAAATTTGCAGAGTTCAGGGATTTCTGTTCAGCAGACACATGCATTATCCAGAAATAAAAGTAAGTGAATGCAGAAAGTCAGTGTGGAGTGTGAGAACAGAACAGAGGGTGTCATACAAAACCCTACAAAATATATTTAGAAAATGTAGGAAATACTTGTTTCTCTGATTGCCCGCTGTACACTTACAGCCCACAGATGTGCCATTGACTGTGGAGCACTGTTCATCCAAGGAAATCATTCTCAGATGGCAGTAACAATAATGACATGAGAACTAGGTGATGTTACTTTATTAATGTAGTGAAAAAGAAAATCATCACAGACTTACAACAAATAGGAGAAAATCTCTGCCACTGGATTTCCTAATGACGTATACTGCATTTAGTTGTACACAGTGGCTGAAACATTTTAGACGGGTTACAATTTTCTCCTTTGAGAACCACCAGCTCCGTCTTGCAGAATGAGTATGACTCTCGCTTCCACCTAATATTCAGTTCTCCCGGTGTTGTATCAGGTAACTTTAAATAAGCGTCCTGGTAGACGGTGTCATATTATTGGACAGGTGACCTTAATAGAGTTGTTTGTTCGTTGGACCTTGAAATCCATTCTATGAAGGGAAGTGCGGTAATCTGATTGCCATTACTCAGCGGACGAATTCCACCTGCACAATGCCAGCATTACAACTGACCATTCTGTCATCTTCTGCCCGGACAGGATCTCTCCACACTGGACGCAGCTCTCCCCCTCCAGGCAGTGTCCCTGACGAACAGCAGCAAATTGCCCGCCAGAAATCTATTACCAGCATCAACAGTGAGGGGGAATTCATTCCTGAGGTAAATCACACATGTGTTGAGATGATCTGCCTTACTATGTACTCACTGCATTATGGGTTTGTTTTCATACTTTACAATAAAGTTTTCTCTTATTTCTGGAAATTTGCACTTAACTTAGAAATAGAACTGAGAAACAGAACTGGTGTTACAAAAGCAACATGTTATATCAATATAGTGCAATAAATACAGGGAAGTGGTTTATTTCTCACACAAGATAAATAATGTAACATGTATGGAGCCAGGAGGATTATTTTTCTGTCTTCGGTCAATTGAATTATTTGGGTTTTGCTAATGAAGTTGTATTTGCAATATAAAGGGGGAGATTTATCAAGGCTTGGAGAGAGAGAAAGTACCAACCAATCAGCTTCTGTCATTTTCAAACAGCCTGTGTTTGGTTTGATAAATCTCCCCCAAAGGGTCCACCAGTAGCTGGTATGATAACAGTTATTAGATCAGCCATCATGTAATAGTAAACCTAGCATACAGCAGTTCATTGATATTCTGTGTTGCTGGGACTCACATTATCTCCGTTTTGTGCTATTCTCTCTCTCCGCAGGTGCTGGACTCTTTTATTAGTCCGAGTGGTTCCCTGTCTAGTAGCTGCCAGTCCCTAGATCAGTCTTTGGACAGGTAAGAAGGTCGCTCGCAGACACTATTAAACAATATTAAATTATAATAGAAATCTTTCAGTAACACATGACATGGAAATTATCGACATTGATCATAACGCAGGTGTACAGTTGAGGATTCCATCCATTAAAATATACTTTTAATGAACAGGATTAGCGATTCTCTGACAACTGATTTAGAGGAACCCAAATAGGAATATTTGCTAGTTAATAATAATTTCAAAATGTTGCAATAGTCCGCAGCATCTTTATAAATGCAAAGAACACAGTAGATTGCATGACACTATTATAAGATACCCGGGAAGCTTGAGTTCACTGTTTAACTTTCAGTAAACAAATAAGCAATAATTGTTGTTCTAGTATTATTATTATTATTATTGTTGTTATTATTATTATTATTATTCTGTGAAAGTTTACACCTGAATGCAATTTTTTTAAGAGTCCTAATAAGTCACATTGTATTAATTACAGTATTTGCTCAGTCTAGCAGTGACATGACTGGATGAGGTCATGTGATCTACTGCAGAGTGTAGGGGAGATTTATCAAATCGTGGAGAGAGTTAAATACCAACCAATCAGGTTCTGTCATTTTACAGGATGTGCTAGAAAAATGCCAGCTAGAAGTTCATAGGTTGCTTTGGGCAACTTCTCCACTTCATCTCTCTGAAAAGTTTGCTAAATCTCCCCCAGTGTTCCTTGGAGACGGAAGTGTAGACTGGCAGCAGGAAATGGAGAACCTTGGCCCATAGCTGGGTGTCTCTTGGGTAAACATTCCTCAGATAAACCGAGGTAGCTGCTCCTAGTTTAGTGACAATCAGAACTGAAGGATAACAGACATGTAGACATAAAGGCAAGCCTACAGTGAGTTCTTTGCAGATATGTAGCAAATCAATAAATACAGTAATATATATCTAGTTTGATGTTTTACTGTAGTAATCCTTTATTTCTAGTTTAATAATTTAGCGACAGCCATTTTGTGAAATGCAGTTTTCAGCCTATATATTGTTTAAACTCAGAAATGTTGGTGATAGGGTGGCAGTGTCGGACTGAGGCATGAAGAGCTCACTGGGGGAATGCAGTGGTAGGGGCCCATCCTTTAGGGGTGTGGCCAGATACCATGGGGTGAGACCAGCCTGCACAGAGACTTGGACAGCCATTAGAAACCATGTATCTAACCCTCTAGTAGAGTAACAATTAATAATTTGAGTGCACTGTCCGGAACCTGACCTTAGAGGAAGGTGTGAGACCCACAGGCAGTGGGGCCCACCAGAATTTCCCCCTACGCCCCTGTGGGCCATTCCGAGCCTGTAGGGTGGTATCACGCAAGCCTTTTTCATGCCACATTTAAAGTGCAGCTTCTAATCACTGTACATTGCAATGCTTCATTTCTGGGAGCAAAACAAAGAGGATGTTGTATAAGTAATTGAACTGCTTGAGCGTTCTTTGTAAGTTATGTTTCCAATGCGCTCTTAGAAATTATTTCCAATTTAAATACATTTATATATATCAGGGTTGTGCAGACATTGGGTCTGATTCATGTTTGTAAGCAAACCAAAAAAGCACGCAACCGGGCAAAACCATGTTGCACTGCAGATGGGCAGATGTAACATGTGCAGAGAGCTTAGATTTGGATGGGGTGTGTTAAAACTGAAATGTAAATTGCAGTGTAAAAATGAAGATATCACACATGGGTGGGCTACATGCAAAAGTAGCCAGTATTTACCATGCACAGAAAAAATATAAATGTATTTGCTCCCCTTGCATTGCAACATGGTTTGCTCCAGACACAAAGTTGTGTGCTTTTTTTGCTTTTCTTACAAACACGAATCAGACCCATTGTCACATGGAGCTTATTTATTAGCTGAAGTACTCTTTATAAAGTGCTTTGATAAAACTCTATAGAAATTATGCTTCAGTGCTTCTGAAGGTGGAAAAGCGCTAGCGTGAAAGGTACCTCTGTGAAACCATCCATACGTAACCTGTGTGTATGATTGAGACTGAAGGCCATTCAAAAAAAAAAAAAAAAAAGAATTGTATGAAAAATTATATCTATTGCCGATATGCACCGTGCAATTTATACGCTACTGTGTTAGGCTAAATGATACTAGATTAGGTAATTTATGTTATGTTTATATTCGGTAAAACAGGGATAAACTCAGATAAAGTCAAAGTGCTAAATAGCATTGTACATTATGTAAGGTGATTGCATACATAAAATAATATATTCATTCATGGCAAATTGTACTTTTGTGCTTCAATATGAGGTAAATTTACTAAAGTGTGGGCTTTTAGAAGTGGAGATGTTGCCAATAGCAACCAGATTCTAGCTATTATCTTCTAGAAGGTGCTAGATGAATAAATAGTAGAATGTGATTGGTGGCTAAAAACCTGGACTTTAGTAAATATACCCCTATGGCTCAGGCGTGTTAGTTCAGATGATATAATGCATAGTTGCCTCTGTGCCTTAGTTCGGGGTTGATGTCCCTTGAAATGTCCATGTTTTCAGGATTAACCAGCTGCACAGAACATGTCTATTTTAGATGCAGTTCTTACCTTCTATTGTTCAACTTTCATTTTTTGATGTTTTTTATTTAAAAGGCATTTTTAAAATGCAGACAAGCACATTATTTTCTGTACACATGATGGAAGTTGTAGGGCTCCAAGGCCCACCAAAATATTATTGTGGATGTACCAGCCCAGTGATTCAGAGTCGCTCCCTATGCCAACATGCACGCAAATGGCCGCACATGTGCCCCGATTTTATTGTATAGAGTCACATTGTAGCAAAAATGTAAGGTGCCTTTCTGAACGGTGCCTGGGAGGGGGTGGCTAAAGAGACTCACAGAGATGTCGGGTATTAGGGGAGTGTTGCTGGCATATCACTGAGAGCGGTTGCATACAAAGATGCTGAACAGCTCATATGGGAGGATACACTCAAACAGAGCAACTGCAGCTGTCCCAGTCTTTGCACGTATGGATTCACGGATGTACACAAGGGACGGGCTTTGCAATGACATTAGCATAAAGATGCCGACACGACTGCAGCGGGGGGGGGGGGGAAATCAGACTTAATATTGTGTCTTTTCTGGTCTGTTCTAGTTATAAATAGGTCAGGAGATGTCATGTATGTGCAGATCCTATGCAGGTCTTTCCTCTTATCTCAGTATGTGGACGTCCAGCTCTTTGTCAGATCTCTGAGGTCCAGGCAGCACAAGTTCACTGAATGTTTTTCTTGTAAGAGTACTGTGGTTATGTTATTTCTGGGGAATCCCTGTGTAACACAACGGTTCTTGTTTTGGCTTTCAGCCCAGCGTTTTCTACGCCAGTTCCAAGAAGAAACGGTCTGCTCAAAGACAGCTTTGATTATTTAGGTAAAGACGCTCACTACACTCGTCTTTCATGTTGGCAAGAAATGAAGCAGAAATGTCCGCTAGGTGTGATGTCATGAATCTGCAGATAGAGGACAGGGGGGAGAAGTTGGGAGCTGTGTTTATGGGTTTCAGTATAAAGTGGTCACAACTAAGCAGTGTAATGTACACTAAGTACCGATGGAAAGTGTGAGGTTCTCGGTCAACACTTGTTTTGCTGCATGATTAATTAGAGGCCATAGCCCAGTGGTCCCCAAAATTGTATGAATCACGGCGCCCTAGAGTGTCAGAATTTTCTTCAGGGCACCCCTAGGCCAAAAGTTTCTTATTAAAAAATTCAGAAAAAAACATTAAGTAAATTGTGTGTATATGTCATCCTTAGGTTCAGTTACGTTGTGGGGGACAGGATACACTTCTGTTTGTCCTCGTATTTTATGACTAGCAGCCACCAGCACTGGTTTTGTCTGTTAGACTGACCATAAATAGGGCACACCTGCACATAACCCAAGGCACCCCAGGGTGCCTAGCCACACAGTTGGAGAACCACTGTCATAACCTGTGGTATTTCCTCGCTTATATACTACATGATTCCACTGAGAATTCTCTACAGCCCTACATGATAGTGAGACAATATTCTTATAGCGCAGGCCCAGTCCTCCTTGTGTCACATGCAGCCCTCATCTCCTTCTTGCTTTATTGTCTGCTTGTAACACTTCTTTAAATTCCATAGTGATGTTATTACAGGGGTTGGTATCGATTAACCGGCGCCCGTCATCCCGACCTCGGGATTTCGGAATGCTAGCAACGGGACAAGCGCGCAAGAGCCCCTTGCGTGCTCGCCATGTTACGGGCATGGTGGCGCGCTACCACGCTATTTATTCTCCCTCCAGGGGTGCAGTGGACACGCCAAAAGGGAGAATAGGTGTCGGTATCCCGGCGGTTGGGATCCCGGCGCCGGTATGCTGAGCGCCAGGATATTGAATGCATCCCTTATTATAGATTGGTGTCTCTATGATTACATGTAATGTTTAACTTTATTACTGAGATTCAATGCACAGCCCCTGAAGTGTATCAGATTGGCCATCACTGCTCTAGGACATATGGACCCCAGAGCAGTCTTGAGCTCTTGGCCTAAGGTGACTCTGCTCATGTACTTATGGGTGTATAATTGCCCGAGGGGCCTGTATTCAGCAGGACCCCTCTCCCGAGCAGGGCCCTTCCAATCCCACCACATCCTGCTGGGTGCCGACAAATGGGTTACCGCTCCTATACGGCACTGTGTGCTCAATGATATTTGGGAAGATGAGAGTGCCAGAGTTTTTGCTTTCACTGCGTGGCGCCATCTTCCCAAAGATATCACTGGAAAGATGGTGTAGCATAGGAGTGGGGAACCCACTTGCCGGCACTAGGTTAGTATGCCTTTGGTGCAGGGCGTACTTTGGACCCATTGCCCTGTGTATGCTGCACTCCCTGCACTCATTACAAATATGCCTGTGACTGTACTCATTAAGAAAATAAAAGTCTAGAATCGCATTTACCTTTTCTACACCCACATAAATAAACTTCATTTTAACCTTCAACCATATATAAAAAATAACTGACAGTTAATTAAGATGTAAATATGTAACTCCTGACACATTTCTCACTGATTTTCCCTCTGTACCGGGGCTCTTCCCAAATAAACTTACTGCACAGAGTCAATCCACGAACAAGATGATCTAATAAATATGCTGTATTCCTTTCAGCTTTTGAAATTCCTATGTACGAGAGGTTTGGTAAAGGAGGAACGTTTCCCAGACAATATCACCTTTCCCACAGCCGGAAGGAGTATACTGACGGTGAGTAGGTTTGTCGGGTATTGTGGTGGCTGGACATTGTAATATATTCAGGCAAGAGGACATAATACTCACAGGAAGTTATGACTAGTTTATACTCTATAAGCCTATAATAGCAGCTGTCAGACTGTGAAGATGATGGTGATCAACATTGATATGTTTCCCTTGCCTAGTGTGAGTTTAGGTGTTCTATTATGCTAATTCCAGCACACACAAATATGTAAGCGGAACGAAGTAAGGTTCTCATCAAGGTAATGGCTTTTTTTTTTTCCATTCAAACTTCCTTTCAGCACGGGTCATAGCCTGGTGCTTGTCTGAGCTGGCAGCTGATAACAGAGGGCAGCAGCTTGCAGTTTCGTAGTTTTATAAGTTAATGACATATTTCAAACATCTTTTGGTAATGGAACAATTAAATATGGATATGATCTGTTCATTTAGGAAAAATTTGTTTTTCCGCACATCTGTGCTGAGTGATCTGGAATTTACGGTCTTAAAAATTTAACTTTTTAGGAAAATATCCTGCAGGTTGTCTATGCAACCTTACCGGGCTAGCCTTGCTGAGATTAGTGTGAACTTGGGTTTTAACGGTTTTTATAACTGACAATTGTAAGTATTTTATGATAAGAAAGTCCATCAGCAAGTGTAAAGGCAGATAGGGGAGCGAGTAGGCTTTTATTGGTTACCCCATGCATAGCTTCTTCATTGATATAATGCATCTTACATAACCATTTCTACAGAGAATACCCCACAGAAGAAGGATGTGGTTAAGATACAGTACCGGTGGTCGGCATCCCGGCAGTCAGGCTGCTGACGCTGGAATCCCAGCACTGATTGCCGGCATTCCGACATCAATTGAAATGCTGGCGCCGGGATGCCGGAATCCCGATCGAGCCACCGCCGGACTTTGATACTGTTAAGCCGCAGCTGGGGGGACTTAGGGTTGGGCTGCAGGGGTGAGAGGGTTAGGATTAGGCTGCGGGTAGGGGGAGTTTGGGATAGGCACCTAGTGTTCACTCTAGGATTTTTTTAGAACAGGGTGCTGAGCATTGAAGAGGGCACATTTTTATTTTGAAGGGCACATTTTTGATGTGACGCTTTGCGCACAAAGCATAGCGCCTATGTTTATAGTTTTTGTACATACATTTTGCCCTTAGTAAATCATATACCCATGCATACATATAAGACACCTAACATCTGTACTGAGAAACATACTGTATATGTCCAGTCTTCTATGTGTTATAAAACAGAAAAGTTAAACAATGGGTTAAAATATATAGGAAAAAAATAAGTATTCTACTAGGGAAATACTGTAAGCAGTACATGCTCACTGCTCACCCTGTTTTTTCCCTTTTTATCAGAGTGCTGTGTTATTTACAGTGCCTCCTCTGCCATCCAGTTGGCTAAAGCATAGAAATTGTGTTCCAATTTCAGAGGTGGTAAAGGAGTAGACGACAACATTGTAACATGCACTCTGACTGTTGCATTCTGTATACAAGGGGGCGATTTATGGTCCTGCAGGATGCACTGAAAAAGGGCAGGGAGCTTTTTCACATTTCAAAAATGGGCAGGGTGCAGCACCCTGCTGAAACAGCCTAGAAGGAACACTAGGCACCCCCCTGAGAGGGTTAGGTTTAGGCTGCGTGGCAGGGACGGTTAGGTTTACACTGTGGGGACAGCAGGTTAGGATTAGGCTGCAGGAAATGTGGGGAGGGATCAGGGTTAGCTCACCTTTTGGGGGACTGTCAGAATTTTCAGCTCCGAGATGCTGCTGTCGGGATATTGACAGTCGGCATCCCAGGCACCGGGGAATATCGTATGTATTCCCCCCACAGATACTTATACTTGTTAATGCCCCCTTGATGGTCGGTTGCTACATCACATCAATCAAAGGTAGTATAAGAGGTAGTACTGATTGATTCTCATTAATGTAGTTAGGGTACATCTCCACATAATCCCTGCAAATGTTAATCCTCTCTTTATCCAGAGCACCCTAGAGTTTGCTGTAAAATATCATTGGCTGTTTGGGAATAAGAACAGGATTGCAAGCTTGCGGAATAGGAAGACCTTGATTTAATGTGTTTTTACATAGAAAGGTCCCATGTGGCTGACATTATAGCTTGTGTTCCTCTTGTTTAATAAAGGTCGACAGACGTTTCCAAGAAGTTACGTTCCTCCTGAAAATCTGTTCCAGCTTGGTCCCAGCAGCAGAACAAGAAGCGTTAATGGGGACAGCACAATGCAATTTGAGGAGTACAGAAAGACGAGGTGGACCAGCTCAGAGCAGAGCTTCCAGTTCTTACACTCGTCACAGACTGACCCCTGCACTACATGTAAGTTCTGGACCTGCTGATGACAGTGTATATTTACCTTTAGATATTATGTATACAGATTTCTGGACAGAAACTGGGTACATGGTTTCAGTGAAGCAGCCAGGCACTACAATCAGTCATTTCTATCCAGTGTGATCTGGGGATACTTCATACAAGCTACTAATGCCAGGATTTAGGGCAGCCTTTAGTTTGTGCCTCTTCCATATAGTTGTTGATGTATGAGCAGATCCACACAAAGAGATCTCTATGGGTAGATGCAGGTTCAGTACACAAAGTTGCCTTATACAAGGCAAGCTATAGGACCTCCTATTTTCCTGTGTTCTATCTGGTGCTTTGGTTAATTGGCCATGTACACTGTTCCTGTACCTCTCCATAGAGCATAGAGTTCCTGTTGGGTAACTATGGTGAACTGTAAACAATTGTTTTTATGTGTGTGTGTATAGTACAGATTTTACTATGTGACAATGACCACCTGAAAAATATGCGGTACTGTACTTTCTCAATTGTGCATTACATTCACAAATAGGATAATTACATTTGGAATGTTGTTGACATTGCAAATGGTGTTGAATCGAAGGTAGGCCTTTTTGCAGATGACACAAAGATATGCATCAGAGTAGACCCACCAAGAGGGGTAAAACAAATTTATTTAGGTAGACTAGAGAAATGGTCAAGCACGTGGCAACTATAGTTCAATGCTAAAAATTGCAAAATCATGCACATAGGTCTCAAAAACCCAAAGGCTACTTAAATATAGTATCAAGGGTACTATCATGAAAACTACTGAGGAGGAAAGGGATTTAGGAGTCACTATTTCAAGTGACTTAAAGGCAGTGAGAAAGGCAAGTCAGATGCTTGGTTGCATAGGGAGAGGATTAGTAGCAAGAAAAAAGAATAATGCCACTGTATAGGTCATTGGTACGGACTCATCTGGAATACTGTATACAGTTCTTGAGACCATATCTACGGAAAGGCAACTAAAATGGTGCATTACCTACAGTTCATTACCCAGAAAGACTAAAAGATCTTAACATGTATAGTTTGGGGCAGAGAAGAGAAAGGGAGGACATGATGGAAACTTTCAACTATACCAAGGGTTTTAACAAAGTAATCCACTGTACTTTATTGCTTCTGTCCTGTAGCCCCACAGGCTCCAGAGAACTGGAGGCTGGGTAAGCTGCTTGGAAGGGGAGCGTTTGGGGAAGTCTACCTTTGTTATGATGTGGACACTGGTAGAGAACTCGCAGTAAAGCAGGTGCCATTTGACCCAGACAGTCAAGAAACGAGCAAGGTGAGGAAACCTACTTTACGTACTCTGATATTCCATTGGTGCTGCTTAACATGATTTCCTGTTCTATTTACCGTAGTGGTCCCCTGCTTTACGTGGTGGTACCTCTATTCTGCTTACTATAGTGGTCCCCTGCTTTACATGGTAGTACTTCTGTTCTGCTTACCATAGTGGTCCCCTGCTTTACATGGTGGTACCACTATTCTGCTTACCATAGTGGTCCCCTGCTTTACATGGTGGTGCCTCTATTCTGCTTACCATAGTGGTCCCCTGCTTTACATGGTAGAACCTCTATTCTGCTTAACATAGTAGTAACATAGTTAATGAGGTTGAAAAAAGACAAGTTGTACATCGAGTTCAAGTTCCTTGCTTTACATGGTGGTACCTCTATTCAGCTTACAATAGTAGTCCCCTGTTTCACATGGTTGTGCCTCTATTCTGCTTACCATAGTGGTCCACTGATTTACATGGTGGTGCCTCTATTCTGCTTACCATAGTAGTCTCTGCTTTACATGGTGGTACCTCTATTCTGCTTACCATAGTAGTCCCCTGCTTTACATGATGGTGCCTCTTCTGCTTACCATAGTAGTCCCTGCTTTACATGGTGGTACCTCTATTCTGCTTACCATAGTAATCCCTGCTTTACATGGTGGTACCTCTATTCTTCTTACCATAGTAGTTTCCTGCTTTACATGGTGGTACCTCTATTCTGCTTACCATAGTAGTCCCCTGCTTTACATGGTGGTACCTCTATTCTGCTTACCATAGTGATCCACTGATTTACATGGTGGTGCCTCTATTCCGCTTACCATAGTAGTCCCCTGCTTTACATGGTAGTACCTCTATTCTGCTTACCATAGTAGTCCCCTGCTTTACATGATGGTGCCTCTATTCTGCTTACCATAGTAGTCCCTGCTTTATATGGTGGTACCTCTATTCTGCTTACCATTGTAGTCCCCTGCTTTACATGGTAGTAACTCTATTCTGCTTACCATAGTAGTCCCCTGCTTTACATGGTGGTACCTCTATTCTGCTTACCATAGTAGTCCCTGCTTTACATGGTGGTGCCTCTATTTTGCTTACCATTGTAGTCCCCTGCTTTACATGGTGGTGCCTCTATTCTGCTTACCATAGTAGTCCCTGCTTTACATGGTGGTACCTCTATTCTGCTTACCATAGTAGTCCCCTACTTTACATGGTAGTACCTCTATTCTGCTTACCATAGTAGTCCCCTGGTTTACATGGTGGTACCTCTATTCTGCTTACCATAGTAGTTCCCTGCTTTACATGGTGGTACCTCTATTCTGCTTACCATAGTAGTCCCCTGCTTTACATGGTGGTACCTCTATTCTGCTTACCATAGTGGTCCACTGATTTACATGGTGGTGCCTCTATTCCGCTTACCATAGTAGTCTCTGCTTTACATGGTAGTACCTCTATTCTGCTTACCATAGTAGTCCCCTGCTTTACATGGTGGTGCCTCTATTCTGCTTACCATAGTAGTCCCTGCTTTACATGGTGGTACCTCTATTCTGCTTACCATAGTAGTCCCCTACTTTACATGGTGGTACCTCGATTCTGCTTACCATAGTAGTCCCCTGCTTTACATGGCGGTGCCTCTATTCTGCTTACCATAGTAGTCCCCTACTTTACATGGTAGTACCTCTATTCTGCTTACCATAGTAGTCCCCTGCTTTACATGGTGGAATGTTGGTATGGAAGGTGAGGTATACAAAACATTTGAGCTAAAAATTGATGTGTCTGTGTATTGGTTCCCACTACAAATCTCATTTCCCAAGTCTATTGCCCATCCATGAAAATAGTTAGTCCTACAACCAAATGTGTATTTATGAAACTAAAACATAAAATGTCTCTATATCCATAAGGGATATTAGGGAAATCTAGTACAATGGGGTGTAGACGGGGTCTAAAGGAGCCGGTGCACTTTAAACTTCTTCAACTGGGTGTGCTGGCTCCTCCCCTCTATGCCCCCTCCCACAGGCAGTGTAGAAAAAAGTGCCCTCAGGAGAGGATGCATACTCTGGAGCTCCAGAGAGTTGTCTTCAGTTTCTTTTAAACCTTTATTATTTTCAGTTTGCTGTTTGGGCAACAGCATACCAGCACCGTGGGCGTTGGGGGGGTCACCGGCCTTGCAAGGTGTCAGAGCCGCTTCCCCGCTGTAGGACCACCGTCCTGAGAGGTTGTTGTACATCGGGACACTGCGCCTTAGCGGACACAATCGCAGCAGTCCGCACACCCCTAACAGTAGCCTAAAGTTAACGACAGTGGTGAGTACAAACTGGGGGCCCCGGTTCATGGTGCAACATAAACGCAGGGGAGGCATACGGGACCCTCCTGGGGTGGACACGCTATAGCCTCCTGTGTACACTGGCAGCGGTAGTTAAAACTAGCAGCTGTGTGATATTTTTACACTCCTAGGGAGATTTTGCCAGTATAAATATAACTGAAACTCCAGTGCCATTACAGAGGGCGGAGTTTCCTCAGAGCGGAACCAGCAGCCTTTTGGTGCCTTCCTCTGCTTGCAGCAGCAGGCACACACAGCTCCTCCAGACACTCAGGATACGCAGGAAAACTGGTACAGGGGTGTAGCAAAGAGGGAGAGCCGCTATTGTACATAATCTGTGTCCTGAAAAGGACAAAAACACAGGTGTTTCACTGTGATATAACAGCTTGCAGCCTCACTGGGGCTGTTTAGCTTGGGTGTGCTGTTCTCTTCTCTCCCTCACACATACAGTAAGGCAGGCTTGCTATTGTATTACTTGTCTGTGTGTATGTGTATATGAGTGTTTACTGTTAACATGGTAAAACACCAATTCTGCAGTGTGTGTCACACCAGATTCTCTCCCTCTACGTCTGTTTCCATATCATGTGAACAATGCAGTCAGTCCTCACAGCTCAGTGAGGGGGCTGGGGAGGAGGGTCAACATCCTTCCTGGCTAGGTGCCATAAAATCCATGATGTCAGATATGTCATCTCGGCTCACTGCTAATACTCAAAAAACTAAACAACTGCAGCAGGCTTTTGCAGACCTAGCTGCAAGGGCAGATGTTCCACAGCCCTCCCTCCCCTCTCTAACTCAGGACCACTAAAATGTGGGTTACCTGCTTTACTCTCAGACTCAGATGGGGAGATACAGGAGGAGGGGGAGGAATTGGATCCCGTTACTGGGGATTCCCCGTCTGCACAGGGTATTGAACCCCTCATTTTAGCTATATGGGACTTAAAACTCCCTCTAGAGGACGCTGCGGCACAGCAGTTGTTTTTCTTCACACAGAACAAGCTCAGTGTCACTTTCCCTGATTCTGCAGAGTTAGATGACCTATTTAAGTTAGCCTGGAAAAATCAAGATAAAAGATACAAAGTGTCAAATGTTTTTTTCACACTTTCCCATTTGCTCCTGAAGGCATGAAATTCTGGGAAGAACCCCCGGCTGTTGATGTATCAGTCTCTCGTCTATCTAAAAAGGCGGTACTGCCAGCCCCGGGCTCCATTACCATAAAGGACCCTGGAGATAGGAAAATAGAGGCTACACTGAAGTCTATCTACACAGCAGCGGGTATATCACAAAGACTGGTCATAGCAGGTTGCTGGATGACTCATGTCATTCATACGTGGGCTACTCAAATTCAGGAGGGCTTCTCAGGGGATATGTCCCTGGTCACTACGGTGACTCTCCTAAAGCACATTCAGGACACTGCACGCGTCCTGTGTGACTCTCTCAAGGAGATAGGCAATATTAACACTAGTATCATTGCTACGGCAGTGTCGGCGTGCAGGGTCTTTGTGGTTGCGTCAGTGGATAGCGACGCAGAATCCAAGCACAGTGTCGAGTCTATCCCCTTTTCAGGGGAATGGCTCTTCGGGGTAGAAATGGATATGTGGGTTTCTAAAGTTACTGCGGGGAAATCCACGTTTCTCCCCTCTGTGGCCCCACCAGCTAGACGTTCCTACCCGGCACCGCCTACCCAGTCCTTTCGGTATAACAGATTTAGATCTAGGGCCAGAGGTGCCTCCAATGTGGCTAGAGGCACCAGAGGTAAGACAAGAAAACCAGCGATCGCCAGTTCTCAGAACAACACCACAGCTTCCAGTAAGGCCTCAGCATGATGGTGCCCACCCACCCCGAGGGGATCTTGAGGTGGGAGCTCAGCTGCGTCACTTTAGCCGCATCTGGGAAAGTTCCTGCCAGGATACCTGGGTCAAGGACCTCATTTCTCAGGGCTACAAGCTGGCGTTCGACAGTGCTCCTGCCCAACGATTTTTCAAATCAAGCTTACCAGCTTTGGAGGATACGCGTGTTACGCTGCAACAGGCCATCCTAAAATTGGTCCATTCCCAAGTCATTGTTCCAGTACCGCTGCTGCAACAACATGGAAAGTGTTACTACTCCAACCTGTTCGTGGTACCGAAACCGGACGGTTCGGTAAGACCTATTTTTAATCTGAAATGCTTGAACCCTTACCTAGAGGTTTTCAGGTTCAAGATGGAATCCTTGCGAGCAGTGATTGCAGGTCTGGAGGAACGGGAGTTCATGGTCTCCCTGGATATAAAAAACGCCTATCTCCATATTTTGATTTGGCCACCTCATCAGACTTACCTGCGGTTTGCCCTGCTAAAAGATCACTACCAGTTCCAGGTGCTACCCTACGGCTTGTCCACAGCTCCGAGGGTGTTCACGAAAGGTGATGGCAGAGATGATGTTCCAACCCCGGGTCCAGGGAGTAAATATTACCTGGACGATCTCCTGATAAAAGCAAGATCCAGGGAGCTTTTATTGCTCCATATAGACCGCACTATTCAACTTCTGTCACACCATGGGTAGATCCTTAATTTACAGAAGTCTCACATGAAGCCAACTCAGCGTCTCCTGTTCCTGGGAATGTTGCTGGATACTGTGGCCCAAAAAGTGTTCCTCCCAGAGGACAAAGCGAGAACATTCAGGAGATGGTCCGCATGGTTCTCCGGCCTACTCGAATATCCATCCATCTTTGCATAAGATTGTTGGGGAAAATGGTTGCCTCATACGAGGCGATCCAGTATGGAAGGTTCCATGCCAGGACATTTCAATTAGATCTCCTGAGCATGTGGTCCGGCTTACATCTTCAGATGCACCGGATAATACGGCTGTCGCCTCAGGCTAGGATTTCCCTGCTGTGGTGGCTATAGTCCTCAAACCTACTGGAAGGTTGAAGTTTTGGGATTCAGGATTGGATCCTCCTCATGACAGATGCGAGTCTGAGTGGATGGGGAGCTGTCACCCAGGGGGCTCAGTTCCACGGCAGGTGGTCAGCCCACGAAGCCCTACTTCCGATCAACATTCTGGAACTTTGAGCTATCTACAATGCTATGATTCAGGCCTCTCCTCTACTCAGGGATCACGCAATCCAGGTACAGTCGGACAACGCCACGGCAGTGGCGTACATCAATCGACAAGGAGGGACAAAAAGCAGGGCCTGCATGCGAGAGGTGTAAAAGATACTCCTCTGAGCAGAAAGGAATGCAAGAGCACTGTCCGCCATCTTCATTCGGGAAGTGGCGTACATCAATCGACAAGGAGGCAGTGGCGTTCATCAGTCGACAAGGAGGGACAAAAAGTAGGGCCTGCATGTGAGAGGTGTCAAAGATACTCCTCTGAGCAGAAAGGAATGCAAGAGCACTGTCCGCCATCTTCAACAGGGAAGCGGACTTCCTGAGTCGTCACGATCTCCACCTGGGATAATGGGGGCTTCACCATCAGGTGTTTCAGCAGATCATTGACCGGTGGGGCTGCCCACAAATAGACATGATGGCTTCTCGACTCAACAAGTTTCTTTGTTGGTATTGCTCGCGAACCAGGGACCTTTAGGCGAGGGCAGTAGATGCACTGACGTCGCCTTGGCTGTACCGGCTAGTCTACCGGTTTCCTCCGATTCCATTGCTCCCAAGGGTGCTAAAGCGAATCAGAAATCAAGGAGTCCGGGTAATTCTAATTGCCCCGGATTGGCCTCGGAGGGCATGGTACGCGGATCTTCTACTTGGGACGTTTCCTACAGGCTGGTGTGGATCAGGGCTTACGTCTTGGTTCCATTAAGGTTCAGATTTCAGCTCTCTCCATTTTCTTCCAGAAGAAATTGGCAGTGTTGCCAGAAGTGCAGACCTTCTTGCAAGAGTTGCTTCGCATTCAACCTCCATTTGTGCCACACACTGCACCCTGGGATTTGAATGTTGTGTTGGAATTTCTACAGTCCTCCTGGTTTAAACCTCTGATGACGGTAGAAGACAAGTATCTCACGTGGAAGACAGTGATATTATTGGTTTTAGCTTCTGCTAGGCGTGTCTCAGAATTGGGGGCCTTATCATGTAAAAAAAAAAGTCCCTACTTGGTCTTTTACAAGGACAGAGCAGAGCTCAGGACTAAGCAGCAGTTCCTGCCGAAGGTCGTCTCTGCGTTCCACTTGAATCAACCTATTGGGGTTCCGTCAAGTTCTGTCAGTTCTGCTCCTCCGGGGGCATTAGAGGCTGTGCGAGCCTTGAAGATCTATGTCAAGAGAACGGCTCGGATCAGAAAGACGGATTGCTTGTTCGTGCTATATGATGCGCAGAAAAAGGGTTGCCCTGCTTCAAAGCAGTCCATTGCTCGTTGGCTTAGACTTACTATCCAACAGGCCTATGTGTCGACAGCCTTACCTGTTCCACAGTCTCTGAAGGACCACTCTACAAGATCGGTGGGGTCTTCCTGGGCGGATGCCCATGGAGTCTCATCCTTCCAACTATGCCGAGCTGCTACCTGGTCGGAGAAGAACACCTTTGTGAAGTTCTACAGGTTTGATACCCTGGCCAAAGAGGATACCCAGTTTGGGCAGGTGTTGCTGCACACGTCTCCGCACATTCCCGCCCGTTCTGGAAGCTTTGGGACATCCCCATCATACTAGATTCCCCCAATATTCCTTATGGATGCTAGAGAAAATAGGATTTTAATTAACTATCCTTTTCTCGTAGTCCGTAAGGGATATTGGGCGCCCCCGCCTCAGTGCGTTGACTTTTCTGCAGGTTCTCTTTGTACAGTTACCTGTTCAGCTGTTGCTGTTTGTTGCCAGCCGTTGCTGGTTGTTTATGTTTAGTGGTGTGCTGGTGTGTGAATCTCACCACTCGTTGTTGTTATGTTCCTTCTCTCAAGTATGTCCTTTCTCCTTCGAGCACTATTTTACCTATAACTGCCTGTGGAAGGGGGCATAGAGGTGAGGAGCCAGCACACCCAGTTGAAGAAATTTAAAGTGCACCGACTCCTTTGGACCCCATCTATACCCCATTGTACTAGATTCCCCCAATATCCCTTATGGATTACGAGAAAAGGATTTACCGGTAGGTAATTAAATTCCTATTTTTGCCATTTAATATAAATCTTCGTAAAATCCCTGGAAATGTCGATCTTCTCTATATTCACAGCAGCCCTTAGTTTTCTGTAAAAGGTATTTGTCTGTTGGGATCCTTATAAGAACATCTTGTGTTTTGGTTGCAGGAGGTGAATGCTTTAGAATGTGAGATCCAGCTGCTGAAGATTCATAGACATGACAGAATAGTTCAATATTATGGCTGCTTACGGGACCCCACCGAGAGGAAACTCTCCATCTTTGTGGAATACATGCCAGGGGTGAGTAGGAAATTCTGTGTGTAGAAGAGCACGTACTGGTACTGATTAGATCTAGACATCGTCTTGGAATGGAAACACCCTGCATCCAATTACTTACGTGTGTGTGTTTGTAGCCATGTGATATTCACTTTGGTGAAGCCCATATAAGCATATCACAGTGATGTGGGCTGTAAACGCCTTGCCTTTGGTGGTGCCTTTCTCATTCAAAGCATTCAGTGTGTGTTATCCAGATCTTGCTGAACTACATTACACAGCATGCTGTTTACAAATGTCTGTAGCTACGTCTAAAGGTAAATTGCAAGGGATCATATATTTTCCATATATAGTACAATACACATATAAGGGCAGTATCCCGTGCCAGAAATGTACATATAACGTATTTCATAGAAGGTTTGACTGATGAGCAAATAGTGTTTTGTACTGGGCAAATGGGCTTTTGATTTTCATACATTTTCACAAGTTTGCAAAGACATACAAGTTTTTAGATATGGATAGCATGCCATAATATATGCAGAAAGATCTAAATGACCAATCACATTTTACTTTTATGTTGTATACTTATGATTATGTTTTAGTTATACTGTCGTAATGTATAGGATATTTGCATTTACAGTACATTTTTAGTCCTCCGCCTCTGTCTAGCAAAACATTAGGGTTATGGAGAACTCACACTCAGCCATAATGTTTGTGTGGAATCACTGATGGGTGTGGGCACTCTTACAATACCTATCATGGGACCCCTATCCTTCTACTCATTGGTGGGGGGAGGGAGCTGGTGACTGTGGTTTTACTCTGTGTAACGTGTAACTCACTACACAGAAGAAGTAGGACTTACTACACAACTGTGCTTTTACTCTCTCACCTCCCAAACAATCATTCTTACCAAGAGGCACCTACCTGATACCCCTAAAGTCTCTTGTGAGCCAGTGACGCTCACTTCAGGGGCATTGAGCGCGCAACATTTTTTAGCAAGGCATGACTTACAAGTTATTTTATATGTCTCACTCACTCATTCACATCAGTCTGTTGGAACGTGTGCTATTTATTAATATTTACTTATTTATTGGCAGTTATTTATATAGCGCACGCATATTCTGCAGCGCTTTACAGAGAGCATTTGGCCATACCCATCAGTCCCTGCCCCAGTGGAGCTTACAATCTATGTTGCCTACCACATATACAGACTGACATTGTTTTGTCAGTAGCCAGTTAACCTCCCAGCAGTGTCTGATCATGCATTCGGCTAACTAGCTAAAGAAGCTGCTAACTATGGGGGAAGGTGATCAGCTCCCTATACATTTCTTGCCTCAGACATCTGCTAATGACATTCTGATACTGTTATTACATGCAGAAGACCTGGAAGTAGCTGGAAGACTGCCCAACTGCATATTGGTGTAAATTAACTTCAAATTTGATGGGGGGGAGGGGGGACTGGACTATCCTTAGGGAACCCAAAATGTACTGGGAGAATATACAAACTTGAACCCAAGACCTCAGTGATATAAGGCAGTAATACTAACCACTACACCATTCGTGCTGCTCAACTAAAAGAGTGACATTATAAGAAGCAAAAACAATCCACGGACTAAGCTTAAATATGTGTATTCTGTATCTCCGTGCTATTTCTGAGTTCTGATTTCTGTGGTTTAAGGCTTTAATATTCCCTGATACAGGTCTTCCATTTCATACATTTTTTATATAGGGTTCAATAAAGGACCAGCTGAAATCGTATGGGGCACTTACAGAGAATGTTACCAGGCGGTACACAAGACAGATCCTTCAAGGGGTGTCCTACTTACATAGCAATATGATTGTACACAGAGACATTAAAGGTGAGTACGTGGGAGGCCGGCTGGGGTATAATCCTGGATTATGTATAACTGTGTTCATGATAGTCCAATTGCTGTTTTATAGGCAACAGATACAATATCAACAACTCTGTTCGTATGTTATTTACGTTACTCTATCAAAGTAATATAACAAACTAATATCATTGAAAACAAAATAAGATAATATACTCAATATATATATATATATATATATATATATATATATATATATATATATATATCGTAGCACTAACAAGGCAAATGGGGACATTTACTAAGCAGTTATAAGAGCGGAGAAGTCAGTCAGTGGAGAAGTTTCCTCATCAACCAATCAACAGCTCTGTATACTTTTATAGTATGCAAATTATAGCTGTTACTTCAGTGCTGATTGGTTGCCATGGGCACTTCTCCACTGGCTCACTTCTCCGCTCTTATCACTGCTTAGTAACTGTCCCACAAAATTACAAAGGACAAAGCTAGGCTGCTGAAATTTAACTAGCTTAGAGTCCACATCTAGGATGGGATGCACTAAGAAGGTGGAATACATTCTGCCACTTATCGTCGCATGTTCATCGCAGTAGTACTAATCGCATATTCACTAACATATGTGATTAGTACCGCAAAGGACAGCTCTTCCGATAAGAGTGGTCCTTTGCGATGAGCGCTGGTCACTGGACTTCCGGGTATCGGCCCCAGGAGTCCATAAGCGCATGCGCAGAGTGATGTGGTAGCCGAATGTTGGGAGGGATCTGATAGGATCCCTCTCACAGCTTTTGCTGGGGTTTCCCTCCGCACTGAAACCCGGTGATAAAGAGCTTAGTGCAGACATGTCCAAACTGCGGCCCTCCAGCTGTTGTGAAACTACATATCCCAGCATGCCCTGACACAGTTTTCCAGTCAGAGAATGCTAAAGCTGTGTCAGGGCATGCTGGGATGTGTAGTTTCTCATCAGCTGGAGGGCCGCAATGTGAATTGTGAAATGTGAATTAGGCCCAATGGACGTACCCCAACTCACTTGAAAAAATTGTCTGAGTGATATGAGAATATTAAATATAAAGCAAAGGAAGTGTAGAATTGTATAGTAGGACATATTAAGCAAAGGTAAATTTTCCTCTGTGCGGAACATCGCCCGTTTTTTTTCCAAATATGGGCCCTCATTCCGAGTTGTTTGCTCGCAAGCTGCTTTTAGCAGCATTGCACACGCTAAGCCGCCGCCTACTCGGAGTGAATCTTAGCTTAGCAAAATTGCGAACGAAAGATTCGCAATATTGCGAAAAGACTTCTCTGTGCAGTTTCTGAGTAGCTCGAGACTTACTCTTCCAGTGCGATCAGTTCAGTGCTTGTCGTTCCTGGTTTGACGTCACAAATACACCCAGCGTTCGCCCAAACACTCCTCCGTTTCTCCAGCCACTCCTGCGTTTTTTCCAGAAACGGTAGCGTTTTTTCACACACTCCCATAAAACGGCCAGTTTCCGCCCAGAAACACCCACTTCCTGTCAATCACACTCCGATCTCCAGAACGAAGAAAAAACCTTGTAATGCCGTGAGTAAAATACCAAACTTCATAGCAAATTTACTTGGCGCAGTCGCAGTGCAAACATTGCGCATGCGCAATTAGCGGAAAATCGCTGCGATGCGAAGAAAATTACCGAGGGAACAACTCGGAATGACCACCATGGTTGGCACATGTAAGAATACCGGTTTGCCCATGCAGCATAGAGACCTGTGGTCCCGGCTGCATTCAGGTGTAATCTATCACTGGAAAACAATGCTTCCACACCATTCAATGGCAGCAAACATCAGAAAGTTGGCATCAACACTAGCATTGGAGAGAAAAAAAATGATCGCTGTAAAGCAATCGATGTCCATCCCTAATTAAATTAACAGTAAAGAAATAAAAACATTGGTAACCTTTAGGAGTATTAGTGAATGGTTGATGTAATGTGACTTATAGAGTGACTGGTTACCTGGCAAGTAAATGACTGCCAGCCCCAAATAGTGTTTCAGTAATACAGAACACTTGGGTCACATCCCAAGAATGTTGGGGGGATAACGATGATTCTGTGAATTAATGGGAGTGGTCTATAACTGGGGGAGGTGATCCCTGTATTATAATGGTTTGAAAGCAATTTGCTTAATAAATTTGGATAATCGTTATAACATTCTTAATAAATACTGCTTTCTAGAGAGACCTCAAATTAAGTCATCAGTCAAACTGTCCGTGTTCAGGGATTTTTCTAATGCTTTGTTACTATAACAGAAATGCCACTCTGCCTGAGACCTTTGCTTAATGCAGAGGTTCCCAAACGCGCTCCTCAAGGCACCCCAACGGTCCTGGTTTTAAATATATCCATGCTTGGCCACAGGTGACTGAATTAGGAACTTAGTCAATTTGATGTAACCATCTGTGCTGAGTCATGGATATACCTAAAACCTGGCCTGTTGGGGTGCCTTGAGGACTGCGTTTGGGAACCTCTGGCTTAGTGCTCATCTTTTATAGGTCCGATAACAGGAAAGCAGACAGATGTGTTTCCCTTGTTACATCTGTTTACTCCAGCATGTTGTTTGATGTGGGTAAGCCAGGGTACTGCAGCATGCTGTTTAGCACCGTGGGACAGAGGCCGTTCACTGCTAGTACTTATACTAGAATAGCCAGGACTCAGGGGACATGAGGATTGAGCAGTGCCATTTTTGGATCACACTCTGGTGGCAGTGCACATAAAAAAAAACCAACAATATAAATGAGATATGAGAACTTATTGCAGACAAGAAATGACAGCGATCACAGGAAGGCTGAGCTTGTGAGATAAAACTCTGGCTCGCTGAGCTCTGCTGAACCATGGCATATTGCCTGGTTGTTTCCTGGATTTGCAAAGCATGTACTTATATATAACAATGGCAAGAGACTGGATTATCTTCTGAACAAATTGTTTTACAGATGTTTTATCCATTGTGTGCAGGTGCCAACATTCTGAGAGACTCAGCTGGGAATGTAAAACTTGGTGATTTTGGGGCCAGCAAACGAATCCAAACCATCTGTATGTCTGGGACCGGAATTAAATCTGTGACAGGGACCCCATACTGGATGAGTCCAGAGGTGATCAGCGGAGAAGGATACGGAAGAAAAGCGGATGTGTGGTAAGTACTGCAGATAAATCCCTGCTGAGAGATTTACTTCATCGATGTGAAAATCTGTCTCATAAATATGAAGAAACAACCAGCAAAATAGTCTGTCAACATGAGGCACAAAGTATAGCAAAACAATTTGCACCTAAGAAAACAAAGGTACGGACAGTTTGGTGAGCAATGTCAAAACACAAATGTAGCTGCATTACTCGCCCCGTACATTCGCCACAGACATAAAAAGCAAATGTTTGTCGATCTGATTATTCAGTGGTTGAGCTGCACGACATTGAAACTCTGAAACCTGGTGAGTTTTAGTAAATAAGGGGCTCGTGTGCAAGTTTTCTCTGAGCTCCCTCATCCCAGTAAAATGGTGCCAGTGCATGCACAGAAGATATTGAGGATGCCTTGGCTATCTTCTCCACATGTGCCATATTTTTTTTACTTCAGCACGATCTGACCTCTTGGTCAGGAAGTGTACATGGGCCCCTTTAACCCTGCACCTGTTAAAGAAACGCCACTATGGGAAACGGTGACGCGTTAGCCCCGCTCAACCACCTTATAAAATGGGCAGAACAATGGTGTCTGCACAGTTCTGTAGTGTTCAGAGAAGATGCCAGGGGCCATTTCCTTCAGTTCATGACACTATGTTACAGTCTTATACGAACAACTACGTTCCTAGACAGGAAATTGTGTGACATAACAAGGACTTCCTCCAACAAACCGTAGTCCTAAGTCATGCCTGGAGTGACATGTTTTAGGAGGGGAGGGGGGATGAGAACAGCCATGAGGGGGCAGGGGACTGCTGGATCCAATATACTATTGTGTGTGTGTGTATCTATTGATCTATTTATTCACTACTTTATAATGTTGCAATAAAGCTCTCACAGAGGTCTATTCATAAAGCAGTGAAAGTGTGGAGAACTGAGCCAGTGGAGAAGTTGCCCATGGCAACCAATCGGCATTGTAGTAACATTAATAATTTGCATACTATAAAATTATACAGAGTAGCTCATTGGTTGCCATGGGAAACTTTTCTCTACTGGCTCACTTCTTCACACTTTTCACTGCTTCATGAATAGACACCACAGTACCTTAACTCTTTACACTTCTTTCATTGTCTTAATAAAAGATATCCACATTTCTCTTACGTCCTAGAGGATGTTGGGGACTCCGTAAGGACCATGGGGAATAGACGGGCTCCGCAGGAGACATGGGCACTAAAAAGAACTTTAGGTATGGGTGTGCACTGGCTCCTCCCTCTATGCCCCTCCTCCAGACCTCAGTTTAATACTGTGCCCAGAGGAGACTGGGTGCACTACAGGGAGCTCTCCTGAGCTTCCTGTAAAAAAGTATTTTGTTAGGTTTTTTATCTTCAGGGAGCACTGCTGGCAACAGGCTCCCTGCATCGTGGGACTGAGGAGAGAGAAGCAGACCTACTTAAATGTTAGGCTCTGCTTCTTAGGCTACTGGACACCATTAGCTCCAGAGGGAGTCAGAAAGCAGGTCTCCCCTAGCGGTTCGTCCCGGAGCCGCGCCGCCGTCCTCCTCGCAGAGCCGGAAGATAGAAGCTGGGTGAGTATAGGAAGGCAGAAGACTTCAAAGGCGGCAGAAGACATCAGATCTTCAGTGAGGTAACGCGCAGCGGTAACGCTGCGCGCCATTGCTCCCACGGACACACAGCGGACACTGTTGGGTGCAGGGCGCGGGGGGGACGCCCTGGGCAGCAATGTGGACCTCGACACTGGCAATAGTACAATTTTTTTTGTATGTACCTATTTCAGACCCCCGCCAGTTTAAAGAAAGAGCGGGACCGAAGCCCGCCACTGAGGGGGCGGGGCTTCTCCCTCAGCACTCACCAGCGCCATTTTCTCCACAAGCACACGCTGAGAAGCTGGCTCCCCGGACTCTCCCCTGCTGATCACTGGTGACAGAGGGTTTTAAAGAAGAAGGGGGGGGGGCACATAATTTGGCGCAGTGAATAGCGCTGTATCTGGGTAATATTTTTTCTTTTCCCAGGGTTATTGGCGCTGGGTGTGTCCTGGCAGACTCTCTCTCTGTCTCTCCAAAGGGCCTCTTGGGGGAACTGTCTCCAGATAGAGTTTTCCCTGAGTGAGTGGTGTGTCAGTACGTGCGTGTCGGCATGTCTGAAGCGGAAGGCTCTCCTAGGGATGAGGTGGAGCGTATGAGTGTGGTGTCTCCGTCAGCAACACCGACACATGACTGGATGGAAATGTGGAATATTTTAAATGCAAATGTTAATTTATTGCACAAACGTTTCGACAAAGCAGAATCCAGGGACAGTACAGAGGGTCATACCCTGCCTTTCCCTACGTCACAGGGGCCTTCTGGGTCTCAAAAAGCCCACTTTCCCCGGTAGTTGATACAGATACCGACACGGATTCTGAATCCAGTGTCGATTATGATGATGCGAGGTTGCAGCCAAAATTGGCAAAGAGTATTCATTATATGATTATTGCTATAAAGGATGTGCTGCATAATATAGATGACCCCGCGGTGCCTAATCCTAAGATCCACATGTTTAAAGAAAAGAAGCCTGAGGTTACTTTTCCACCTTCTTTTGAATTAAATGAGTTATTTGAAAGTGCTTGGGCAACTCCAGACAAGAAGCTGCAGATTTCCAAAAGGATTCTTATGGTGTATCCTTTCCAGATCAAGGACAGGATACGGTGGGAATCATCCCCAAGGGTGGGATAAAGCGTTGACGCGCCTTTCCAAAAAGGTGGCGCTGCCGTCGCAGGATACTGCTGCCCTCAGGGATCCTGCTGATCGCAAGCAAAAAACTACCTTAAAGTCAATTTACACACATACCGGTACATTACTCAGACCGGCAATAGCGTCGGCTTGGGTATGTAGCGCTGTACTAGCGTGGACAGATACCTTATCTACTCATATGGATACGATGGATAGGGATTCTATCTTATTGACCCTGGGTCATATTAAGGATGCGGTCCTTTATATGAGAGAGACTCAGAGGGACATAGGCATACTGCAGTCCAGAGCGAACGCTATGGCAGTTTCTGCCAGGCGAGCACTGTGGACCCGTGGCTCGGGGATCTTCCTTTCTTGCCAGAGGTAAGGGCAAGGGGAAAAAGCTGCCAACTACAGCCAGTTCCCAGGATTAGAAGTCCTCCCCGGCCTCTACTAAATCCACAGCATGACGCTGGGGTTCCGCGGGTGGAGTCCGCTCCGGTGGGGGCACGTCTTCGTCTTTTCAGCCAGGTCTGGATTCATTCTCAGGTGGACCCCTGGGTTACAGACATTGTTTCCCGGGGGTACCAGCTGGAATTCGAAGAGGTGCCCCCTCGCCGGTTTTTCAAATCGGCACTGCCGACTTCTTCCCCAGAGAGGGAGGTAGTTTTGGCAGCAATTCAAAAATTGTGTCTCCAACAAGTGGTGGTCAAGGTTCCCCTGCTGCAGCAGGGGATGGGCTATTACTCAACCCTGTTTGTGGTCCCGAAACCGGACGGTTCGGTCAGACCCATTCTAAATTTAAAATCCTTAAACCTATACTTAAAGAGGTTCAAGTTCAAGATGGAGTCGCTCAGGGCGGTTATTGCAAGTCTGGAAGAGGGAGATTATATGGTGTCTCTAGACATAAAGGATGCATACCTTCATGTCCCCATTTATCAACCTCATCAGGCGTTCCTGAGATTTGTGGTGGAGGATTGTCACTACCAATTTCAGACGTTGCCGTTTGGGCTGTCCATGGCCCCGAGAATTTTTACCAAATTAATGGCTGAGATGATGGTGCTCCTGCGCAAGCAGGGGGTCACAATTATCCCATACTTGGACGATCTCCTGATAAAAGCGAGATCGAGAGAACAGTTGCTGGTCAAAGTATCACTCTCCCTGAGGGTGTTACAACAACACGGTTGGAGTCTAAACCTGCCAAAGTCACAGTTAGTTCCAACAACCAGATTGCCTTTCTTAGGCATGATTCTGGACACGGAACAAAAGAGGGTCTTTCTCCCGACGGAAAAGGCCCAGGAACTGCAGGACTTGGTCAGGGACCTGTTGAAGCCAGACAGGGTGTCGGTACATCACTGCACGTGAGTGCTGGGAAAAATGGTGGCGTCTTACGAGGCCATTCCATTTGGCAGGTTCCATGCCAGAACCTTTCAGTGGGACCTTCTGGACAAGTGGTCTGGGTTACATCTACAGATTCATCAGATGATCCGCTTGTCCCCCAGGGCCAGGGTATCTCTCCTGTGGTGGCTGCAGAGTGCTCACCTTCTAGAGGGTTGCAGGTTCGCAATCCAGGACTGGGTTCTGGTGACCACGGACGCGAGCCTCCGAGGATGGGGAGCAGTCACACAGGGAAGAAACTTCCACGGTCTGTGGTCAAGCCAGGAGGCTTGTCTACACATCAACATTCTGGAATTAAGGGCCATATACAACAGCCTTCGTCAGGCGCAGACCTTACTTCAAGGTCTACCGGTTCTGATTCAGTCAGACAACATCACAGCAGTGGCTCATGTAAACCGCCAAGGCGGCACAAGGAGCAGAGCGGCAATGGCAGAAGCTTCAAAGATTCTTCGATAGGCGGAGAGTCATGTAAGCGCTCTGACAGCAGTCTTCATTCCGGGAGTAAACAGCTGGGAAGCAGACTTCCTCAGCAGACACGATCTACATCCAGGAGAGTGGGGACTTCATCAGGAAGTCTTCGCAGAGATTGCAAGTCAGTGGGGTCTGCCTCAAATAGACATGATGGCTTCACGCCTCAACAAGAAACTTCCGAGATATTGCGCCAGGTCAAGGGACCCTCAGGCGTTTGCAGTGGACACACTGGTGACACCGTGGGAGTTTCAGTCGGTCTATGTGTTCCCTCCTCTTCCTCTCATCTCAAAGATACTGAGAATCATAAGGCGCAGAGTGGTTCAGGCGATTCTCATCGTTCCAGATTGGCCTCGAAGGGCCTGGTATCCGCATCTACAGGAAATGCTCTCAGAAGATCCGTGGCCTCTTCCTCTCAGGGAAGACCTGTTACAACAAGGGCCCTGTCTGTTCCAGGACTTACCGCGACTGCGTTTGACGGCATGGCGGTTGAACGCAGGATCCTAGCGGAAAAAGGAATTCCGGAAGAGGTTATTCCTACTCTAATAAAGGCAAGGAAGGAGGTGACATCGAAACACTATCACCGTATCTGGAGGAAGTATGTGTCTTGGTGCGAAGCCAAAACTGCTCCTCCGGAAGAATTCCATCTGGGCCGTTTTCTCCACTTCCTGCAAACTTGAGTGAATTTGGGCCTAAAGTTAGGCTCCATTAAGGTTCAGATTTCAGCCCTATCCATTTTCTTTCAAAGGGAATTGGCTTCTCTTCCAGAAGTCCAGACTTTCGTGAAAGGGGTGCTGCATATCCAGCCTCCTTTTGTGCCTCCAGTGGCACCATGGGACCTTAACGTGGTGTTACGGTTCCTTAAGTCTCACTGGTTTGAACCGCTTCAAACAGTTGAATTAAAGTTTCTCACTTGGAAAGTGGTCATGTTGTTGGCCTTGGCTTCGGCGCGGCGAGTGGCGGAGTTAGCGGCTTTGTCTCACAAAAGCCCTTATCTGATTTTCCATGTGGATAGAGCTGAGTTGCGGACTCGTCCCCAATTTTTGCCTAAGGTGGTTTCTTCTTTTCATATGAACCATCCTATTGTGGTGCCTGTGGCTACAAGGGACGTGGAGGATTCCGAGTCCCTGGATGTGGTCAGGGCATTGAAAATTTATGTGGCCAGAACGGCTCGAGTTAGGAAAACAGAGGCTCTGTTTATCCTGTATGCTGCCAACAAAGTTGGTGCTCCTACGTGTAAGCAGACTATTGCTCGCTGGATCTGTAACACGATTCAGCAGGCTCATTCTACAGCTGTATTGCCGTTACCGAATTCGGTTAAGGCCCATTTCCCTAAGAAGGTGGGTTCTTCTTGGGCGGCTGCCCGGGGCGTCTCGGCTTTACAGCTTTGCCGAGCAGCAACTTGGTCGGGTTCAAACACCTTTGCAAAATTCTACAAGTTTGATACCCTGGCCGATGAGGACCTAATGTTTGCTCATTCGGTGCTGCAGAGTCATCCGCACTCTCCCGCCCGTTTTGGAGCTTTGGTATAATCCCCATGGTCCTTACGGAGTCCCCAGCATCCTCTAGGACGTAAGAGAAAATAAGATTTTAAACCTACCGGTAAATCTTTTTCTCGTAGTCCGTAGAGGATGCTTGGCGCCCGTCCCAGTGCGGATGACATACTGCAAGACTTGTATATAGTTGTTGCTTACATAAGGGTTATGTTTCAGTTGAATCAGTTTTGGACTGATACTGGTTTTGTTTCATACTGTTGACTGGTTCATATATTCCATGTTATACGGTGTGAATGGTGTGGCTGGTATGAATCTTGCCCTTGGATTTACAAAATCCTTTCCTCGTACTGTTCGTCTCCTCTGGGCACAGTTTCTCTAACTGAGGTCTGGAGGAGGGGCATAGAGGGAGGAGCCAGTGCACACCCATACCTAAAGTTCTTTTTAGTGCCCATGTCTCCTGCGGAGCCCATCTATTCCCCATGGTCCTTACGGAGTCCCCAGCATCCTCTACGGACTACGAGAAAAAGATTTACCGGTAGGTTTAAAATCTTATTATTTCCCAGGAAAAAACTAAATAAAATTCACATCCATAAACAACAATATGGACACTTGCCAAGCATAAATTGTTGGTTTAGACACCATGGAGAGGAAAACCCTTCCAGTCAAGAAGTGGTTAAGTGGAAGATCAATTGCCTGGGTTTCAGCGTTCATGTGATCCCGTGGTTCCACTGACATTTGGGCCGGGAATCGGGATATAATGAAGTCCGAGTTCGGCGACCGTGCGGAATGCCAGCTGAACTGGAGCATTTTTTTAAAGGGGCAATCATGTACTAGGCTAAACCATGCCTTGTACATGATTACCCCTTTAAAAAGACACCCGAGTTCGGCCAGCAACCCGCATGGCTGCCGAACTCGGACTTCATTACAACCCACCCATAGGGGGAGATTCAAATGTTTGAAAAGTCGGTTGGGTGTCTGTTTTTTCCTGTCTATTAGATAGGAAAAAACAGACTCCCAACTGACTTTTCAAACATTTGAATCTCCCCCATAGTGTGCACTTTCCACTGCCACTGTGTGTTGTTGGGGTTCTGCCTGCTACTTGTATAAAAAGATCTGTATGAGCAAGGAGAATGGCGCAGTTATCAGACACTGTTCTAGGGATGGCCATCGATCATCAGTGATTCAAAATCATCGATGGTTTATGGCCGATGTAGAATACTTTTGCCATCAATGGGGGAAACCCAGATTGTTTCCTTCTATTGATGTTAAGGCATAACCAATTTTTATTTTATTTATTTTTTAACGAGGTGCAGGGACACGGAGCATATCTCCACCCCCGACACCTGCAAAGCCCCACCCCATGTTCTGATTGGCCCACAGGCCAGTCAGTGAAAGCACTGCATAGTTGGCAGCCATTGATAGTTACTTGTTGTATTGACATTGATGGCAACCACACCAATGACCATACCTACGCTGTTCTGGTTACATAAAGGAATCGACTTTGTAGCAGCGGGATCGCCTCAATGCCACACCCAGGTAATTAACTCCTGAGGTCAGGTTTAGCTTTGGATGCTCCACTCAAAATGGAAAATTCCTCTATCCTTCAATCACTTGAATTCCCTGCAGGCAAAAGGAAGATACACACAATTCTAATCGCTCGTAGCCTACAGAGAGGTAGAAACTGTAACACTGCCTGCCCTTATTATTATTATTATTATTATTATTATTATAACAGACTTTTATATAGCACTAATTTCACACTGCATTTTTACAGACACATTTTTTTATTTCCTCTGTACTTTGAATACGTAAATAAAAAAAATATTTGACGTTTCCAGTCTTTAACGGTAACATCTGTAACTGATCAGCTAGACTTCTCACTCATCCTAAAACTGGGTAAAGAATATTACTATAAATACTTAAATATGTTCTGTGCCTGAATATTAGTTTTGCTTTATAATGAGTGAGCAAACTTCATGTCCAAGGGACATTCCACTTCTGTGAGTAATAAGTGATTTTGTCAATGGAATGATTCAGACTAATGGTCTCCTCTTCTGTTCATACTGAAGGAGTGTGGCATGCACCGTCGTGGAAATGCTCACAGAGAAACCACCGTGGTCGGAGTTTGAAGCCATGGCTGCCATTTTCAAAATTGCTACTCAGCCAACCAAGCCCCGGCTCCCGGATAACGTTTCCGACTCCTGTAGAGACTTCATGAAACAAATATTTGTGGAAGAGAAAAGGAGGCCTACGGCTGAGGAACTTTTAAGGCATCCTTTTGTTAGTCATAGTATTTAATTATTTTCTGTCGCTGTAAAAATGTAAACCAAATGAAGGATTATAAACTGCACAAAGAGGAGCCCTCAGATACATTTGTCTTCCTACTGCTCGCAGCCCTCCAGGGGCCACAGAGATCATACTGGGAAAACATCCTGTGGGACCAGCCTGGGGTTTGGTGGACACTACTGGAAGAGAATGTATTGCATTATCCACGTTCTGTAACAATAAATAAGAGGTCTGTTATATATATATTCCAGCACAGGAGGAAGGTCAAGGGTCACCAGACAGATAGCTTTAACTCCCCAACTATGTGCTTTGAATTTACTGTGCCTCTTATTCCCATTAAAACCATATTGGTGTATTTAAAACAGTGATGAGCAACAGCTGTGTGCAAAAGGCTTCTGATGGGAAGCACACTTAGGCTTGGAGAAAGGTGCATTACAAGTGCCGCTGTTACCTCTTATGACATCTGAGAATCAGTGGAAGATGATCACACAGTGCCTCATTGCCATTGATTCATTTTTATTGTTATATGAATGTTTAGCTTTGTGCATTGTAACGGCTTCGCTTTGCTAATGAGCTTGTCAGTTAAGGAAGTGCCTCAATCGGTGCCCTGAGATTGGTGCAGCTGTTTTAATTAGTGGCATCAATGTAGGCAGACATGCCGCATTATAGATTTTCATACCGCCAGTGGCGGCTCCTACATTTAGATTTGAGCATGGGGTTCTTAATGATGATGTCACTCAGACTGATGTCGGATCTCATCCGCCGCCAGCATGGACTGTCTCTTTCACTACCGAGTAGCGATTATCGGGACCAGGCCTCACTGGGAGTGGCATACGGTGGAGGATTTTACCGGGGGGCTGCAGCCACAAGATAAAATCTGCCACTACATATCACTGTACCTCTAGGCTTCTCCCTCCCTTGGGAATTACACAGAGTCCAATTGCTGACTAACGTTTAAATGTGTTTGTTATGTTAGACTGACATGCAGGATGTCGAAAGTGACCAAGTCAACATTCATCATGTCTACACGGATGACATGTCTACTTGATAGAATGTACACCTAACGTCTCTGGGGGCCCAGTGGTCACTAACTTGGTTCCAATGGCTCCAGCTCGGCTTCTAGGTCCCAGCAGTCAAGTGACAATCACTTCTATCTCCTAACCCAAACCTTCAGCATTCTGAGCATGTCAACATGTTGAACCATGTCAACATTCTAGTGTCAACATTATGAATGTTGACATGGTAAATGTCGACAGTGTGGATCCCGTTTAAATGGTGTGCCTTAACCTGCTCTATCTTTGACTCTTAATTAGACTTGGTGCCAAAGTACTTTAGTACGTCCATGCTATATTCCAAACTGTCTGTGTCTGAAGAGCAGCCATTTTCTTGTAGCACACATCTGCCTTAGTCTTCCCAGTAATTCTTCAACGGTTGGAAAGTGTTTTGATATCCTCCCGAGTTCCACCCGGCCTCAGGAATATTCCTAGACTCTTCAGGGAGATCACCACTATTTCATGGAGTCTCCCTGACATTCAGGGAGAGTCAGCAAGTTTGACTTGTATAAAGATGCTATGCATATATCACTGTAGCATATTTTGTTGTGTTTCAGAGCTATATGAGGTAAAATCTCTCTCCCCCAGCTCCCCCAAAGAAAAAGAAAATTCCCATAACCGTATACTGAGCATTGACCTTGGTTCATACCATGTAAGATTGATATTTTGTCTAGTAAGCGCTTTTCATCTAATTACTATTCTATTTTTTCTCTGTATTGGCACCAGCACCTTTACACTTCAACAATGAGTGGAATAATGTAACCGAGAAGACCAATATGTTTTTTAACCCTGTTTTTCTTACAGACATGTGATGCAACATATATTTTTTAAAGAACGATAAAACAAAATTTAGCAGTAGAGAATAGCACTGGACTTAAATTGGTAAATCAATATATATTTTTACATGATAGATGAAATATATATTTGTATTTATGACGCACCGTATAAACCTTTGTGTGCAACATAATGCTGAATGAGCTGATTTCTGCAATGTCCATTTCCATCAGTCATGTTATTGTTGTCTTTAATAAACCAGAGTGACCAAAATCAGGTAATGATAAAGATCTCTTCACAGGACATGTAACTTCAGAATGTGAAACATTGCTCGCCATTATATGATGATGTACTACAGTGCCTTGGAACTAAGAAATGCTTATCAGCAGCAACTAGGTGGTTACCAAAAAGATTTGTAATAGTTTAAATGGTCTATACCAGGCATGTCCAAACTGAGGCCCTCCAGCTGTTGTGAAACTACATATCCCAGCATGCCCTGACACAGTTTTAATGTCAGAGAATGCTAAAGCTGTGTCAGGGTATGCTGGGATGTGTAGTTTCTCAACAGCTGGAGGGCCGCAGTTTGGACATGCCTGGTCTATACAAACGGATCATTTCTATTTCATCATCTTTAATTGTAAACCTAGAAAACACGTTGACTTTCCTGTATCAGTCAGGGAATCCGTTTATATTACAATTTATTTGTACTGTACAATACAGAATAGAGGCTTGTTTAATCACAAAGTGAAAATTTTGTGAGATACTGTAGGCCCAAATTATCTATGGATTTCACAAAGGGGGTGTTTCTATGTTAGGGGTAAAGCACAAAAAACAAGTAAGTGAGCATCTGAACAAACCATGTTTTTATGCAAGAGGGGAGCAAATACATTTATTTAGTTTTGCATGCAGGGTAAATACGGGCTGCTTTTGCGTGTAGCCCAATGTTGAACTACTTTATTTGAATAGGAATAATTTACATTTTATTTTGGACACGTATCCTCAAGGTTTGATTTTGGACACACCCCCTCAAATCTAAATCTCTCTGCACATTGTAAGTCTCCCCAACACCAGCAGTGCAACATGGCTTGTCCCTGGTGCAAAGTTGCTTGCTTTTTTTGTTTTGCGTCCAACTCTGAGCCCCAGAATATCTGCAGTTGGGTCAGAGCTGGATTAAAGATGGTGTCACAAGGAATCCTATCACTGCCGTGGTGATAAGTTGATGTGGATGGGGAACACTCCTCTCCTGTCACATGACAGCAATGAGGCTTGGAAGACACCGCCTACAATATTATCTGCGCTAAATAATCGTTGTAATGAATATTGTGCCTTTCTAGCTGGTAATATAAGCACACTGTCACAACTTGAGCAGATTTCTGTGCTTACTGCAATGTTTTGGAGCATTTTAATGTTCCTTTTATCAAAATCACCAAACTATAAAGGCCTTCTGTGTATGGACCTGACTCGCTTTGTTTACTTGAAAGTAAATAAAAAATAAATAAATTACCCAACATTGGATAAGGACGGGCTCACTCAAATTGGTGAGTCTCCACGACATTCTGGGACAGTAGACAAGTATGCTTTAAGTAACATTTGTAATAAAGCTCAAATTTGCTCAAAGAAAAGCATCTGTGATTTATTATCGTGGCCCTAATATTACCTTATAGAGTGGCTTTTGTGAATCTCAGAAGCAGTTTTCTGTCTTTTTGAAATATGTCTGTGTGGTATGGGCAGTCGGCAGTGATATTACCATGTGCAATGATGGTGGTAAGAAAATACAACTCATGAAGTTAGTGCAGGTATTCATGAATTCATTGGAACATGACTGAATCTTCTCTCTGTGATATCACCAAGCTATCTGGTTGTGTCATCTAGTCGCTGAATCACTGCACAGAACAACTGCAGAGAAGGTTACACAAAATGGAGATAGAAGAGGCGAGGATAAAACCGTACTGTCACAGGACAACCATACTAGGCAATATTACTCCATGCACTGTTGTATCTTCTAAACGAGCGCTATTTGGTACTCTGTTTTATTGGAAAAAAATATGTATGTTTGTACCTCATATAGCCTTTAATATTTCCAAACAAGTGAATTCAACTTTATATTTTAGATGTTCTATTGAAATAGGATTTATAGTGGGATCAATGAACTCATGAGTGAGAGCCCTATCACATGTGCATAAACTTGTATATATTTAAAGATGTGCACTGTAAGCAATACACATTAGCTAGAATGGCTAGGCAATCCCTTGCTATAGCCAAAGCACACATGACAATGCAATGTAAGATGCGGGTGTCTGACCTCTCATCCTTATAAATGTAGGATGCTGGCACTTGCTACGATGGATTATACTGTGCATGTCACTATACATATGAGCAATAGGCCTTTCACGTGTTCATCCTGCATACTTAGCACACCGGAAGTCTGGCGAAGTAAGGCTGATAGTAGCAAGCCTCTGTAAATAAAGAAAAAAAAAACTTGAATGTATACATTACATGACCAATGATATAACTTGCATTTAACTTATATGTTTGATGATAGCTGAGAGCAATACCATATTTGTGATAATCCGTTTCTGACATCTTGAACATTACTGTGGTCAGGAGTTATAAAGGGAGAATATGAACAAAAAAATAAGTTAAATTTCATTATATTTAGCTACTGTGCAATGTCTCCTGTCGCCACTGTTTTCACACCTAGAATTATAATGATCTAATAAATCAACAGAAAATATTACTATGGGACAGGGAGGCTGGATCGTATTTGGATGCATTAATAAATGCCATCTTAGCGGTAGCTTTTAGTAAAGGTAACCATTTATATTAGCGCTGTACAAGTATGTACACGAACAGGCTGCTTATGCTGGTTTAAGCCAAATACTTAAAAAAATAAAATAAAATGAACAGTCAATAGAGCATTTCATTTATTGGGGAACTGTAGCAGGCAAGCAATTGTGGCTATAGTAATTTCTTGTTTATGTTGTAAATCCAGATGTGAGATCACAATTTAGAATTTTTAAATGTCAATTATTGTTTATGTATTTTTTATCCTTTATCATTTTGATTATTTTTTAAATAAAAATGTATACATGTAAGAAACCTTTGAAAAACTGTGTTTCCATTTAATTTCTTGGCCTGCCTTATATTTTATTTCTAGGTAATAATACTTAAATTACAGAATACTCGCACTACACCATTGGGTTGGGCCTAAGAATTAATGTAATAAATGTATTTTCGAGACACAAGATTCTTAGAGGGAGATGTACTAAGCAGTGATAAAAGTGGAAAAGTGAGCCAGTGGAGAAGTTGCCCATGGCAACCAATCAGCACTGACAGCATTTATAATTTGCATACTACAAAAGTATACAGAGCAGCTGATTGGTTGCCATGGGCAACTTCTCCACTTTTATCACTGCTTAGTATATCTCCCCCTGATAAACAGTCCTCATTGTCAGATCAGTTTGTGAAGTCAGTTAAAATATTAGATGAATGGGGATAGGTTGAAAATCAATTAAATTAGGAGCTGGGTACAAAGCGTGACATTGGTAAAATTCTATGGCTGTGTAATGAGTGTCTCTCCTGGGTTTATCTGTTCTTTAACAGATGGCTGGATTAAAGACATATACTCATGTAGGGAACATTGCACACGAAATAGGAGGAATGGGGAATTATTTGACATGCTTTACATTCCCCCATCCCTCTTCCATCATCTGCTTTGGTATGTTGTCTGTACACTGCATCGGTAACCCCGGGGAGGGAGGAGGATACATTTATTGTTTTGCATGTAGGGTAAATACTGGCTGCTTTTGCACGTAGCCCACAAATACTGGGCAGCTTTATTTTTACACTGCAGTTTAGATTTAAGTTTTGACACGCCCCTCTCACATCTAAATCTCTCAGCACGTTACATCTGCCCCACCTGCAGTGCGACGTGGTTTTGCCAAGGTGCAGTTACTTGCTCTTTTTACTTTACTCCCATCACAGAATCAGGCCCTTGGTGTCCCCCAAAGCAATGTATCATATTTTAATGGTTATTTTCTTAACAGCAATGTAGAAAAATGACCCAGCCTCACGCTCATCATGAACAGTGCAATGGCCAGCATATACAAACATACACTGGCTTAAATGTCTGATGTGTAGGATTAAGGAGATGTGACCAGTGGTATAGAATGCTGTCTTCTGTAAATATGATGTCTTCTATAATACCCGGCCCTTTCAGACATAAGCCAAAAACTTGTTTTTTTTTTTTACATGAACGCACATTGACCCTGTCTGGCTCATGTTTAAAAGGGTCCTCTTACCCTTTAATTGACCAGGGTTATTCCCGGGACTAGCAACCCAGGGCAGTGCCCCGGCTCCTGTCTGAAAGATATGACCCAGGCAGAGCCGGATTAAGGGGGGGTCACTGGGGGTTAGTAACCCTGGGCCCCCCTGTCCAGAGCCGCTCCTACCCAACTGTAGCATTCAGTGGCAGATCCACACCCACCCTCTCCCCTGTGACACACAGCCACAGTGACAGTGTACTTATGTGTAGCTATAGGTACATTGATTAACATAGCTGCGACCATATAACGTCAGCAGCAGCCTAGGCGGCATCCGAGCGCGGAGCACTGGCTAGCGATAGCCATCATCACCACACTTCTGCTCTTCCTTCCGGAGGCGGACCCTACAGCAGCCCCGCAGTGCCCGCACTTCCTCTGGGTATGCCGGGAGGCTCTGAGTGTCTGAGACCCACCATCAGTTAGCCCCGGTTCGTCTGTCAGCAGTGAGGGGAGAGAGAAGAAGAAAAGGGCGCAGATGCAATGGGAGGAGAGGGAGAGAGATGTACAAGAGAAGTAAGCAGCCCACATACAGTACATGACATGGACTCAGAGGCAGCAAAAGGTAGTGGCGCCGCCGGGATATATTTATTGTTTTATTTACTTACACATATTTAATGTTAGTATCTTTCTTTTATGCTTGGAGCTACAGTGATAGAAGAACAGCGTTGTATGGCTGTATTTACTTTTGCCTATGGACTGTTGGATTTTTATGTCTTTTGCAATCTCTCTGCACCTCGCTCTCCTATCCTCTCTCTCTTTCTCACACCCCTCTCTCTCGCTCTCTCACCCCTTTTCCCTCTCTTCCCATCTCTCTTTTTTCCTCTCTGCCACCTCTCTACCCCCCCCTCTTCCCCCTTCTCACCTCTCAGCACCCCTCTTTCTGCCTCTCTGTCCCCATACACTCTCTCTGCCCCCCTCTCCGCATCTCTTGCACTCTCTCTCCTCTTAAACGTCTGCGCCAGTTCTTGCTATTGGCACCCCTCTCTTTCTGAAACACAAACTTCTCACAGTGGGGGGACGTCCACTTCCAGCTCCCCCTAAAAGAAAAATATAGGTCTGCCCCTGCTGGCGCTGCTACTATTCACTGACAATTCTGCTCACCTCCAGTCTCCGCCACCAGTAGCAGCACAATTACTGGGAGAGCTGGTGGTGCTGGCGGAGGCTGGAGATGAGCAGAATCGGTTTCCATGCTGCCCGAGAGGAGGCTCTGGAGTCCGCCCCCACCGCAGGTGTGCAGGTAGGACCTGCCCTATGCTGCTGCCTCATGGACGGAAGTGGGGAACAAACAGCGGGCACAGCCAGGGGGTGGTGATGACGGGAGGGAGGGGGCCCCCCTGTCTTTAGTGCTCCGGGCCCCCCAAATGCTTAATCCGGCTCTGGACCCAGGTTATGCCTAAAAGGAGCTGATTGGCGGGGGACAGTAGTGCTTGGAGGTGACATCATCTCCAAAAGACCACTGTGAGGTGGATGACCTGGGAATAACGTGGGTCATCAACCATGTGTGAATGGGGACCTTGTCAGGTAGCCTTGGCTTCAGACCATGCTCACGTCCCGGGTCCACGTCAGGTTGAAGCCGGGGTTTTATGTCTGAAAGGGGTATAACAGAATGTTATCTGCAGAGCCGGAACTAGTACGAGCAGTGCCTGCACAGAGTTCTGGGGGGGTGTTAGCATTGCTGCTTCACGGACTCCCCTTTTTTGTGTCATCTCCTCCTCCTTGCCCTGTCAAGTTGCTTCTTACCATCCGCCGCCTCCTACTCCCCATGCCGCTTTCTTCTTTTCCTCACCAGGCCGCCTCCGAGTCCTCCTCCCTTCTACAGCAGCGTGGAGCTTCCAGTGATTGCCCAACTTAGATACAGTCATGGAGTGCCAGGTTGCCCGCATACAGTGCCTAGCCATCTACTATACATAATCCCACAGGAGCCAGTAGATCTCATGGGAAGTCCGTCGCCGCAGGTCAGATTTTACCACAAGGCAAGGCATGACACCAGGACCCTGGGATTACATGCCTACCATTACAGTGAGCCGGCAGTAGTTCTTGCCACAGGCTGCATATGTTCGCTAGTTTCTATATGTACTATACATGTATTTGTAATTAATTTACCTCTTCTTAGTTAAACATATTGCTGTAGATTGCCCTATATGGTTAATGTGAGATCACAGGGCACACTGTGACTGCCTCCCAGAGCACACTAAACTACAGTCCTTACATACATAATCTAATACCATGTGAAACAGTGGTAATAACAGTAGAGCGGTAAGTAATGTCTGCTTATCAATATATGATCTATCTAAATAAATCCGCTTTCATTTCCTGACGGTTGTCCACAGGCATTTAGAGATTTGGCAGTTAAGATTGAAGTTGTTGAGTACCTGCTACTGATAGTCTGTTTATCTGATAGGGACATTGGGCTAGAGGCATCATCGCTTGGAAAATGAAAAATTGTAGAGTGAGAAAGTACCAGCCAATCAGCTCCTAACTGACATTTTTTAAACACAGCCTGTGACATGGCAGTTAGGAGCTGATTGGCTGGTACTGTTTCACTTTCCATTTTATCACTTTCCAAGCGATGATGCATCTAGCCCACTGTCTGAAAGCACTACAAGTTACAACATAAAAGAGTCCATGTCCCTTCGCCCATGGAGCTGCCTCTAATGTCTCTTTTTTTTTAAAAATAGAGGAGGGGTGGGGGCACCAAATTATCTAGTTACAGCTCTGGTTACCCAGGAGGAAAGAATACAAGCAAAACTTAAATTATATGTATAACATAGTTATTTTGAATCTCTTAATGAACGGAGTACTTACTGGTTTTGTGACCAGACTGTGGTTTTTGTTTTTTTTATTAAAAAGGCGATTGTGACGGTTTCAATAATAAAAGCTGCAGTTAACAATTTTTTTCAAGCAATTAAAGCACCCCTAGAATTCCATCTTATAATGTATTCTCTGTTTTTACGTATTGCACCACTACTAGTTTTATCTACATTTTTAAAATGTAGGATTATGCACGTTTTCAACTTTCATTTTTCACAATTTCAAAAGATTTCATTTTGGGTTTTTTTTGTTTTTTTTTCCACTGGTCAAATTGGTCATTTTTTCCCATTTCACATGAAGTTCTTGGCATTAATGTCTGCCATTGGTCAAAGTTACCTGAGAGCATGGACAGATTCTTGTAGTCTGACATCCCAAAAGATGTATCTCCAGCCGCCAGTCAGCACAGTAAGTTTACTGGGAAATGTGAGGAGTTAAACTTGATTCTGGTCTTCTCCTGACACTCTGTCCATAGATGGATAACTCTGCAAATCCTGTATGATAAGCAACTGTTTGGATTGAGGCAAGTTCGGATTGGCAGCGCTCCAGGGAGACAGAGAATGTCAAATGTTTGGCAGGACTCGTACAGTAAGAGTTCATTTGAGAAAATCAAGCAGCTATAACTCTAGTAGGGAGATCCAGTCCTAGGGGTAGATTTATTGAAGCCCTAAAAAGAAAAATCAGCTTTTGCCCAAAGCAACCAGTCTGATTATAGCTATCATTTATCTAGTACATTCTATGTAAAATGATACATGGAATCTGATTGGTTGCTGTGGACAATACCTCCACTAGTTCATTTTAGAAGTTTTAGTAAATCTACCCCTTTTGAATCACTGGGATTTACCAGAAGGAAACTGATTGAATGTTCATTTTGCAAATTGCACCCATCGCAATAGAGGTGTGCAGGAAACCTTGTAAGACCTGCGTTACAGTGCAAAGAGATAAGGTATAACAAGTATTTATATTCAGGCGCTATACAGGGCTGCGTGTCTTTGGCAGCTGGTAAGAGATGGGGATAGTCAGTCCCCACAGCAACCAAAAGTATCAAAAGATATATATAACAGCGCTCAGCAAACAAATGCAATATAATACCAGATGGAATTAATTAAAAAGGTCGCAATTTTAAGACCTATTATTATTATTATTCTTTATATGGCGCCACATGGGATCCGCAGCACCCAATTACAGAGTAAACAAATAAGCAAAACATGAAGACAGTGACTTACAATTCAATACAATATAGGACAAGTACAGGGTATATATACATAGCTGCAGCAGTAAACAGCATTGAGATAAGTATCAGGGCGGCAGAAAACCAAGGGATTTGGTGCCGTCAAAGGGAGTATTGAAAAGAATACAGGTTAAGTAAGAGACGTAAAACCACATGAGGGAAGAGGGCCCTGCACGTAAAAGCTTACATTCCTTTAAAAAAGCTGTGGGGCTCGCAGCAAAACGCTTCAGCTGTAAAAGAGACGGCAGATGTTAGCCGCATTCTCACGGCAGGAGAAGGGACCAGGACTAATACCATATAAACACAACGAAGCTAAGTGCGCCTGTGGAATCCAGTGTACCTCACAGAAAGAGATTTAACTATGGTAAGTCTACCATAAATCTCCTTTTCTGCAGCGGGGTACACTGGGATTCCATAGGGAATACATAGGGGGTGTCCTAAAGCAGTTCCTCACTGGAGGAATGCACCGTAGCGGGCACAAGAACCCGGCGTCCAAAGGAAACATCCTGGGAGGCGGAAGTATCAAAGGCATAGAACCTAATGAATGTGTTCAGGGAGGACCACGTAGTCGCCTTGCGCAATTCAGCGGACGCGCCACTGCAGACCACCCAAGAATGTCCAACAGACCGAGTAGAATGGGCTTTGAGAACAGCAGGAGCTGGGAATCCAGCCTGCGCATAAGCTTGTGCAATCACCATTCTAATCCATTTGGCCAAAGTTTGCTTATTCGCAGGCCAGCCACGTTTGTGAAAACCAAAAAGTACAAAAAGGGTATCTGACCTCCAGATAGACAGTCCTCTACACGTAGATAATGAGAGCCCGAACCACATGCAAAGACTGTTCTTTGTAAGACAAACCAGAAGAGTTCCTTTAGAGGATATACCTTCATACAACTCATCCCCTTTTTTAGACAGAGGAAGGAAAGCCCCTGTATGGAGATAAAACACACACATAGGGGAAAAAGGGGCGGGAATAATCAGAATCGGATTAAAGCAAGGAACAAAAAGAGTAAGAGAAATATGAGAAAACTTTTGAATAGTCATAAAAGCAATGGTCCAGAGGACCAAAGTGTTAAAATTTTCAATCTGAGTACACATATCCTGTTGAATGAGGAACGGACCCTACTTGAAAAGGGATTGAAGTTCTCCCCCTCAACAAAGATAGACCAATTTAACACTTTCATTGACATTCAAAAGTTTATAAGGAAATTAACCTTAAAAAAATTCTTTAAACTAAAATCTGATGAGCAGTTGGTGAGTGAGACTGAAGGGAATCTCCTATTTAGACCAAAATCAAATTTTTTTTCCTTCACACCTTAAGGGATGTTTTTTAGAGTCTTTCAGTGCACTGGTACTTGGTGATCTGGAAAAACTAAAATCGGAGAAAGTTAGATACAACCTAACCTTTAAAGAACGACGGGCTCTTGATACTCTGTCAAAAGATAGGAGTTTAATCATCAAGCCGGCCGATAAAGGCGGAGCCGTAGTCTTGATGGACAGAGTTAAATATGAAACAGAGGTTATCCGACAGTTGAGTGATGGAACGACATATAAAAAAAATAGGGGAGATCCCACTAAAAAAATGGGTATACAATTACGGACCCTTGTAGAAGTCTATACTAAAAAGGGTACCGTCACAGAAACAGAATCTAAGTTTCTCCTAATAGAGAACCCCATTATACCAACTATTTACATTTTGCCAAAAATGCACAAAAGCACTTTGAACCCACCAGGACGGCCCATAGTGTCCGGGGTGGACTCATTGACAGCGAATTTATCCTCTTTTATTGATTTTTATCTTCAGCCCTTCGTTTTAACGAACAGATCCCATTTGAAAGACACAGGAGACGTGTTAAATTTATTACCAGCCATAGAGTGGAAGGAGGATTTTTTCTTAGTGACATCTGATGTCAGTTCATTGTATACAATTATAGAACATAAACAAGGAATAGAATCTGTAACGAAGAAATTGAGACAGTCCAACTTGGATCCTAATCTAACGGAATTTTTAGTGGAAGGTATTAATTTCATTTTAACGAATAACTATTTTGTTTTTAAGGAGGATTTTTATCTACAAAAAAGGGGTACCGCCATGGGCACTAGGTTCGCCCCGAGTTATGCAAACAGTTTTATGGGGGAATGGGAGGATATTTCCATTTGGAATAATAACCCCTTCGGGGCGAACCTAGTGTCCTGGCGAAGATATATCGATGATATATTTTTTATTTGGAGAGGTGGGAAGGAGGAACTTGATCATTTTTGTTCTTTTTTAAACAATAATGATCAAAATATAATCCTAACTTTTGATATAAATCAGGAATGTGTGATTTTTTTAGATTTAACAATTTATGTAGAGGAAGGTTCATTAAAAACAAAAAAATTTATTAAGCCCACCGACTCCAGATCCTTCATTTCCAGGGATAGCTGCCATCATGATAGATGGTTAGAATCCATACCGTCATTACAGCTTAGACGATTAAGGAAAAACTGTTCAGAAAAGGAAGTTTTTCAGATGCAGGCTGGAGAAATGGTGAAATGTTTTGACAAATGTGGGTATGATAAAGACAAGACTGAAAATAAGAATTTACTTACCGATAATTCTATTTCTCATAGTCCGTAGTGGATGCTGGGAACTCCGTAAGGACCATGGGGAATAGCGGCTCCGCAGGAGACTGGGCACAAATAGAAAGCTTTAGTACTACCTGGTGTGCACTGGCTCCTCCCCCTATGACCCTCCTCCAAGCCTCAGTTAGGATACTGTGCCCGGACGAGCGTACACCATAAGGAATGATTTTGAATCCCGGGTAAGACTCATACCAGCCACACCAATCACACCGTATAACTTGTGATCTGAACCCAGTTAACAGTATGATAAACAGAGGAGCCTCTAGAAAAGATGGCTCACTACAACAATAACCCGATTTAGTTAACAATAACTATGTACAAGTATTGCAGACAATCCGCACTTGGGATGGGCGCCCAGCATCCACTACGGACTATGAGAAATAGAATTATCGGTAAGTAAATTCTTATTTTCTCTGACGTCCTAGTGGATGCTGGGAACTCCGTAAGGACCATGGGGATTATACCAAAGCTCCCAAACGGGCGGGAGAGTGTGGATGACTCTGCAGCACCGAATGAGAGAACTCCAGGTCCTCCTCAGCCAGGGTATCAAATTTGTAAAATTTAGCAAACGTATTTGCCCCTGACCAAGTAGCTGCTCTGCAAAGTTGTAAAGCCGAGACCCCTCGGGCGGCCGCCCAAGATGAGCCCACTTTCCGTGTGGAATGGGCTTTTACAGATTTTGGCTGTGGCAGGCCTGCCACAGAATGTGCAAGCTGAATTGTACTACAAATCCAACGAGCAATAGTCTGCTTAGAAGCAGGAGCACCCAGCTTGTTGGGTGCATACAGGATAAACAGCGAGTCAGATTTTCTGACTCCAGCCGTCCTGGAAACGTATATTTTCAGGGCCCTGACTACGTCCAGTAACTTAGAGTCCTCCAAGTCCCTAGTAGCCGCAGGTACCACAATAGGCTGGTTCAGGTGAAACGCTGAAACTACCTTAGGGAGAAATTGAGGACGAGTCCTCAATTCTGCCCTGTCCGTATGAAAAATTAGGTAAGGGCTTTTATAGGATAAAGCCGCCATTTCTGACACGCGCCTGGCTGAAGCCAGGGCCAATAGCATTACCACTTTCCATGTGAGATACTTTAATTCCACAGTGGTGAGTGGTTCAAACCAATGTGATTTTAGGAACCCCAAAACCACATTGAGATCCCAAGGTGCCACTGGAGGCACAAAAGGAGGCTGTATATGCAGCACCCCTTTGACAAACGTCTGAACTTCAGGAACTGAAGCCAGTTCTTTTTGGAAGAAGATCGACAGGGCCGAAATTTGAACCTTAATGGACCCTAATTTTAGGCCCATAGACAGTCCTGTTTGCAGGAAATGCAGGAAACGACCCAGTTGAAATTCCTCTGTAGGGGCCTTCCTGGCCTCGCACCACGCAACATATTTACGCCAAATACGGTGATAATGCTGCACGGTTACATCCTTCCTGGATTTTATCAGGATAGGGATGACCTCATCCGGAATGCCTTTTTCCTTCAGGATCCGGCGTTCAACCGCCATGCCGTCAAACGCAGCCGCGGTAAGTCTTGGAACAGACAGGGCCCCTGCTGGAGCAGGTCCCTTCGTAGAGGTAGAGGCCACGGGTCCTCCGTGAGCATCTCTTGAAGTTCCGGGTACCAAGTCCTTCTTGGCCAATCCGGAGCCACGAGTATAGTCCTTACTCCTCTCCTTCTTATGATTCTCAGTACCTTGGGTATGAGAGGCAGAGGAGGGAACACATACACTGACTGGTACACCCACGGTGTTACCAGAGCGTCCACAGCTATTGCCTGAGGGTCCCGTGACCTGGCGCAATACCTGTCTAGTTTTTTGTTGAGGCGTGACGCCATCATGTCCACCTTTGGTTTTTCCCAACGGTTCACAATCATGTGGAAGACTTCTGGGTGAAGTCCCCACTCTCCCGGGTGGAGGTCGTGTCTGCTGAGGAAGTCTGCTTCCCAGTTGTCCACTCCCGGAATGAACACTGCTGACAGTGCTATCACATGATTTTCCGCCCAGCGAAGAATCCTTGCAACTTCTGCCATTGCCCTCCTGCTTCTTGTGCCGCCCTGTCTGTTTACGTGGGCGACTGCCGTGATGTTGTCTGACTGAATCAGCACCGGCTGACCTTGAAGCAGAGGTCATGCTAGGCTTAGAGCATTGTAGATGGCCCTTAGCTCCAGGATATTTATGTGAAGTGACGTCTCCAGGCTTGACCACAAGCCCTGGAAATTTCTTCCTTGTGTGACTGCTCCCCAGCCTCTCAGGCTGGCATCCGTAGTCACCAGGACCCAGTCCTGAATGCCGAATCTGCGGCCCTCTAGAAGATGAGCCCTCTGCAACCACCACAGAAGAGACACCCTTGTCCTTGGAGACAGGGTTATCCGCTGATGCATCTGAAGATGCGATCCGGACCATTTGTCCAGCAGATCCCACTGGAACGTTCTTGCGTGGAATCTGCCGAATGGAATCGCTTCGTAGGAAGCTACCATCTTTCCCAAGACTCTTGTGCATTGATGCACTGAGACTTGCCCCGGTTTCAGGAGGTTTCTGACCAGTTCGGATAACTCCCTGGCTTTCTCCTCCGGAAGGAACACCTTTTTCTGGACTGTGTCCAGAATCATCCCTAGGAACAGAAGACGTGTTGTCGGAACCAGCTGCGATTTTGGGATATTTAGAATCCAGCCGTGCTGCCGTAGCACTACCTGAGATAGGGCTACTCCGACTACTAACTGTTCTCTGGATCTTGCTCTTATCAGGAGATCGTCCAAGTAAGGGATAATTAAAACGCCTTTTCTTCGAAGAAGAATCATCATTTCGGCCATTACCTTGGTAAAGACCCGAGGTGCCGTGGATAATCCAAACGGCAGCGTCTGAAACTGATAGTGACAGTTTTGTACTACAAACCTGAGGTACCCTTGATGAGAAGGGTAAATGGGGACATGGAGGTAGGCATCTTTGATTTCCAGAGACACCATATAGTCCCCCTCTTCCAGGTTCGCGATCACTGCTCTGAGTGACTCCATCTTGAATTTGAACCTCTGTATGTAAGTGTTCAAAGACTTCAGATTTAAAATTGGTCTCACCGAGCCGTCCGGCTTCGGTACCACAAACAGCGTGGAATAATACCCCTTCCCTTGTTGCAGGAGGGGTACCTTGATTATCACCTGCTGGGAATACAGCTTGTGAACTGCCTCCAATACTGCCTCCCTGTCGGAGGGAGACGTTGGTAAAGCAGACTTCAGGAACCGGCGAGGGGGAGACGTCTCGAACTCCAATTTGTACCCCTGAGATACTACTTGCAGGATCCAGGGGTCCACTTGCGAGTGAGCCCACTGCGCGCTGAAATTCTTGAGATGGGCCCCCACCGTGCCTGAGTCCGCTTGTAAGGCCCCAGCGTCATGCTGAGGACTTGGCAGAAGCGGGGGAGGGCTTTTGTTCCTGGGAAGTGGCTGTCTGTTGCAGTCTTTTTCCCCTTCCTCTGCCCCGGGGCAGAAAAGAGGAACCTTTTGCCCGCTTGCCCTTATGGGGACGAAAGGACTGAGCCGGATAAGACGGCGTCTTCTTATGTTGAGAGGTTACCTGGGGTAAAAATGTGGATTTCCCAGCAGTTGCCGTGGCCACCAGGTCCGATAGACCGACCCCAAATAACTCCTCCCCTTTATAAGGCAATATTTCCATATGCCGTTTAGAGTCCGCATCACCTGACCACTGTCGCGTCCATAATCCTCTTCTGGCAGAAATGGACAGCGCACTCACTCTTGAAGCCAGAGTGGAAATATCCCTCTGTGCATCTCGCATATATAGAAATGCATCTTTTAAATGCTCTATAGTCAACAATATACTGTCCCTATCCAGGGTATCAATATTTTCAGTCAGGGAATCCGACCAAGCCACCCCAGCGCTGCACATCCAGGCTGAGGCGATTGCTGGTCGCAGTATAACACCAGTATGTGTGTATATACTTTTAAGGATATTCTCCAGTTTTCTGTCACCTGGTTCCTTGAGGGCGGCCGTATCAGGAGACGGTAACGCCACTTGTTTTGATAAGCGTGTGAGCGCTTTATCCACTCTAGGGGGTGTTTCCCAACGCGCCCTAACCTCTGGCGGGAAAGGGTATAATGCCAATAACTTTTTAGAAATTATCAGTTTTTTATCGGGGGAAACCCACGCTTCATCACACACCTCATTTAATTCGTCTGATTCAGGAAAAACTACAGGTAGTTTTTTCACACCCCACATAATACCCTTTTTAGTGGTACTTGCAGTATCAGAAATGTTTAACACCTCTCTCATTGCCGTGATCATGTAACGTGTGGCCCTACTGGAAGTCACGTTTGTCTCCTCACCGTCGACACTGGAGTCAGTATCCGTGTCGACGTCAGTATCCACCACCTGAGGTAAAGGCCTTTTTAGAGACCCTGATCGTTTTTGAGACGCCTGGACAGGGACCAGCTGATTAGTCGGCTGTCTCATGTCATCAACCGTCTTTTGTAAGGAGCTGACACTGTCACGTAAATACTTCCATAAAGCCATCCACTCAGGTGTCGACTCCTTAGGGGGTGACATCTCTATTATAGGCAATTGCCCCGCCTCCACATCATTTTCCTCCTCATACATGTCGACACAAACGTACCGACACACAGCACACGCACAGGGAATGCTCTGATAGAGGACAGGACCCCACTAGCCCTTTGGGGAGACAGAGGGAGAGTATGCCAGCACACACCAGAGCGCTATATATAGATATAGGGACAACCTTATATAAGTGTTTCTCCCTTATAGCTGCTGTATTGTTAATCACCCGCCAATTAGTGCCCCCCTCTCTTTTTTACCCTGTTTCTGTAGTGCAGGACTGCAGGGGAGAGTCAGGGAGACGTCCTTCCAGCGGAGCTGTGAGGGAAAATGGCGCCAGTGTGCTGAGGAGATAGGCTCCGCCCCCTTCTCGGCGGCCTTTCTCCCGCTTTTTTGTGAAAATCTGGCAGGGGTTAAAATTCATCCATATAGCCCAGGAGCTATATGTGATGTATTTTTAGCCAGCCAAGGTGTTTCTATTGCTGCTCAGGGCGCCCCCCCCTAGCGCCCTGCATCCTCAGTGACCGGAGTGTGAAGTGTGCTGAGAAGCAATGGCGCACAGCTGCAGTGCTGTGCGCTACCTTGTGGAAGACAGGATGTCTTCTGCCGCCGATTTGCCGGACTCTTCTTGCTTCTGGCTCTGTAAGGGGGCCGGCGGCGCGGCTCCGGGACCGAGCTCCAAGACTGGGCCTGTGAGCTGTCCCTCTGGAGCTAATGGTGTCCAGTAGCCAAGAAGCCCAATCCACTCTGCACGCAGGTGAGTTCGCTTCTTCTCCCCTTAGTCCCTCGATGCAGTGAGCCTTTTGCCAGCAGGTCTCACTGAAAATAAAAAACCTAAACTAAAACTTTCACTAAGAAGCTCAGGAGAGCCCCTAGTGTGCACCCTTCTCGTTCGGGCACAAAAATCTAACTGAGGCTTGGAGGAGGGTCATAGGGGGAGGAGCCAGTGCACACCAGGTAGTACTAAAGCTTTCTATTTGTGCCCAGTCTCCTGCGGAGCCGCTATTCCCCATGGTCCTTACGGAGTTCCCAGCATCCACTAGGACGTCAGAGAAAAGGCTCTTCAAGAAATTTCAGAATTGGATAGAGACACCATTTTAAATAGACCAGGGGGCAAGGAAAAAGGAAAACAAGAGGAGAAATTCAAATGGGCTTTCATCACAAATTTTTCTTCACAGCATACCAAGGTCCAACGGATCTTTAGGAAGCACTGGCAAGTGTTAAAGAAGGATCCAGTAATAGGGGATGACTTACCCCCAAACCCACTGTGTATATTTAGACGGGCCCCTAATCTTAAAAATAAATTAGTAAGAAGCATGTGTCCTGTATCCCCGAAAGGCCCTAAGGTTTTATCCACCGGTTTTTATAGATGTGGGCTATGCATGGCTTGTAAGAAAGTGAAAAATACATTTGGTATGAAAATAATAGAGGTTATGATCAATAATAAAAAGGTCAAAATAACGGATCTGATCACCTGCCATACTTCGAAAGTAGTTTATTGTATTGAGTGCACATGTGGGAAATTTTATATTGGACGCACTGGTAGACCCCTAAAAGTGAGATTAGGGGAACATTTAAGGAATATTACTAAAGGTATAGAAACGCATGCCCTTTCCTCACATTTTAAAAGCATTCATAATTGTGATACAGCCAACATCAGGAATTTTTATGGTCTTAAGCATATTAAGGGTGACAGCAGGGGAAATTATTTGGGGTCCAAATTGGCCAGAAGTAAAATGACTATGATTTACAATCATGGCACCCTTGTCCCCAAAGGACTTAATAAGGACTTTGAATTAAAATGGTTTTTATAAAAAATTGTTCTTAGACCGTATAAAACATTGTTTTAAGATTGTCATTATTGTTTTTTTTTTCCAAAAGTTTTTTATTGACCGGTGAGGTAACAATAGAACAAAATGTTACAGTATGCATTACATAACCATTGTAGCATTTACATTTGATAACAATAATTATAATTATACTCTGTGTAAGCCCTAGGTAATAATAGTGTTGGAACAGTAGAGGATGTATACCAACATCAAAATTGTAAGAGATCTAGCTGGCACATGGAAGCGGCATAGAGCCTTAAGTTCAAAAGGGGGCTACGGAATCCAGGGTCTCTAGCAAGTACCATTTAGTGTCTTTGAAACATTTCCGTAGGGCCTCCTTTGTAACCTGGGGGAGGGTCCGGACATAAGGTAGCCAAATATGGAAGTATTTCTCGGTCAGTTTGTCTTTCTGTAAAGCAGTATTGGTCCAGTCTAGATGGAATAGATGAGAGATCCTAGGGTGTAATAGTGAGATGGGGATGGGATCAGTGGAGATCCATTGTGAAAGGATCGTCTTTTTGGTAGCATCCGCCAGCTTAATTAATAAAATACGTTGTCCCTTGGACAGGCCGGTGGTGGGTGTTTTCGGGAATATGCCCCAGAATGCCCATGTCTTAGTGATGGTAAATTGTAACTGTAAGTCAGTCGTGATGTATGATTGGAGTGCCTGCCAAAGTGTACGTACCTTGGGGCATGACCACAGACAGTGTACAAGGTCTGCTTCTGGAGCAGTGCACTTGAAACAGTGAGATGAGGGGGCTGCTCCGATGAGATATCGTAGCTTGGGAGTGACATATGCTCTGTGTAGAATTTTCTGGTGCATTTCTGAGTATGAAACTGAGCCTAGTGTTTTATCTAAGTAGGTGTTGGCCTCCAGAATCTGTTTCATAGTGAGATCTGGGAATTCCAGTTTCCATTTTAGGAGGCCCACTGAGCCAGAGTCCACGTTTAATAGAGTGCGGGAGTGTGTGTATATGAGCGCTGTGGGAAAATTACTATTCAGGGTGAGTCGTAATGTTTTGTCCAGGGTATGGGAGGTATCTTGCATAGATAACAAAGATGTAACCTTTTGTACATAACTACATGCTTGAAGAAAGGGAAAAAATGGGATTCGGAAGGATGGAAAACGTGCCATAAGTTGGGAGTGAGTAAGTAAGGTCAGAGTTTCGGTATGTAGAAAATGATGAATGTATTTTAGGCCTCCATCATACCAAGTCTGAAATATGGGGGAGATAGTGTGAGGCTTGAAGTCTGGGTTACCCCAGAGAGGTAGGAACAGTGATATATATTGTGATATTTTTAGTCGTGAGCGAATCTGTCGCCAGGCAACACAGGTAGAAGAGACAAGTATATTGTCTGCCACACAGTGTGGCATGGAAGTAGGGGTGGTGTGTAACAGGGACACCAAAGACCGAGAGGGAGTAAAAGATTGTTCCAGATGTGTGTTGGCATATATGTCTCGACCGCCAATCCAGTCCAAAGCGATCCTGTAGTTGGCTGCCAAGGCACACGAGTGAAGGCATGGTAAATTTAAGCCCCCAAGAGAACGGGGTTGACGTAATTTGAATAGTGAGAATCTAGGGTGTTTATCCGCCCAAATAAATTTGGACAGTGCTTTGTCCAATTGAGCTAGCATGTGTTTGGGCGGGATCAGCGGGAGCATCTGTAGTACATAAAGGAAGCGGGGAAAGCTTATCATTTTATACAAGTGACTCCTGCCAGTATATGTGAGAGGGAGGTGGGTCCATCTGGCAAAGTCTGCATATGTCCTAGCGAATAGTGGGGGGAAATTAAGTGAGTATAGCTTGGATGGGTGATCAGGGAATAAAATTCCTAGGTAAGTAATACAATTGTTTGTGGCCCAGTGAAATGGGAACGCGTCTCCCCAGCCTGTTTTCATTGAGGGAAAGAAAGCCAAGGCTTCTGTTTTGGAGTGATTAATTTTAAAGCCAGAGACTAGTTCAAATGAGTCTAGAATGTCAAGTAAGTGCGGTATGGCTTGTCGGGGGTTGCTGAAGTAAAGTAAAATGTCATCTGCAAATGCTGAGAATTTGATTTCATGATTAGCCAGTTTTATACCGTGCCATCTGTTTTCTCTACAGAAATGGCGAAGGAGGGGGTCCAAGGCCAAATTAAATAAGAGGGGGGATAAGGGGCATCCCTGTCTGGTACCTCGATATAAGGAGAATAGTCTCGAGTTGTGACCATTTACCGTCAAAAAGGCTTGGGGCGTTTGGTAGATGATGTGAAATACCTTGATAAAATCAGGACCAAAATTTTGAAGTCTAAGTATTCTGTCTATGTGGGCCCAAGATACTCGGTCAAAGGCTTTGTCTGCATCACAGCTCAATACCATATTGTCCTGCTCCAATGAGTCATGTGTTTTATACATAGCTGCCAGCAATGAGCGAACATTATGTACTGAGTGTCTATTACGCATGAATCCTGTCTGGGCAGGATGTAGTAGTTTGGGTAGAATCACTTGGAGACGGGTGTCAAGAATCTTTGTGAATATTTTAAAATCCTGGTTAAGCAGTGAGATTGGCCGGTAGGATGAAACTCAAGTATGGTCCTTATTAGGTTTAGGGAGGACTATGACTCGGGCCGTATTAAAGCCTGTCGGGGCAGGGTGTCCCGTCAAGAGCGCATTATACAATTGCCTAAGGTGTTCACTTAAATGTGGGAGAAGTAGCTTATAATAGGCCGCCGACATACCGTCGGGACCTGGGGATTTCCCATTTGCTAGGGATTTGATGGTCGATTCCAATTCCTCTGTAGTAACGGGGTTGGTAAGGAATTCTCTATCGCTCTCAGAAAGCGTAGGGAGATTAGCCTGTGTCAAAAAGTCCATGCCAGCAGTAGGGTGGTCGGGTGGTGCGGTGTATAATTTCTCAAAGAAAGCCAGAAAAGTGTAGCTAATCTGTTCCTGTGTCACTGAGGGGGGTCCGCCTGTGTCTCTAATTGAGGAGATATGTTTTGGTGTTGTATGAGTTTTTACCATGTTTGCCAATAACTTCCCTGGGCGATTGCCCCAGCGAAAATATTTGTTAGATTGGAAGTATAGGAATAGCTTGGCCTATTCAGCACAGAGGGTATCATGTATCAATTTGGTGTCTTTATATAATTTCCTGTTAGTCTCAGATGGGTCAGCCAACAGTTGGGAATAGGCCGAGGCAACCTGGAAGGATGCTTCTGCCATCCTTTCCCGAAGTTGCCTTTTTCTGGTGGCAACATATGAAATAATCTGCCCTCTAAGAACGGGTTTAGAAGCCTGCCAGAAAAGATTTACGTCATTGATGTGTGCTGAGTTATCATGTGTATAGTTGAGATACGATTGTGACAAAAAGAGTTTGAAGTCTTCAGAATGGGCAAGGTATTCAGGGAATCGCCAGACATAGGAGTATTGTCGGGGTGCGTTTAACGTTATTGTCAGGGTGATAGGGGCGTGGTCGGATATGAGTATACTAGCTATGGTGGAGTCTATTATTCTATGTATTGAAGAGGCAGGTATGAGCCAGTAATCCAGTCTGGAGAATATTTTATGGGGGTGTGAGAAGAAGGAATACTCCCTAGAGTCAGGGTGGAGAAATCTCCATGGGTCCAGAAGTTGTAAAGAGTCCTGCATTAGGGACAGGGAGGGTGGCATGGATCTATTGCAGTTCAACTGTCTGGGGCCACCGGATACATCTAGTAGCGGGTCCATCACAATATTAAGGTCTCCCCCCTACAATCAAGATTCCCTCCATCCAGTCCTGTAATTTAACAAAGATATCTGAGAAAAAGGAAGCATTCGGTCCTGTAGGGGCGTAAATGCATGCTAGAGTAAAAAGCTCTCCTTCGACCTCCATCTTTAGAAACAAAAACCTGCCCTCAGGGTCTACCCAGTCATCCTTGATCTTATAAGTCAAAGATCTACGAAACAAAAGAAGTACTCCCCGTGCTTTAGTAGTATAGGAAGCGCTTCTGTCTCCAACCCAGGTATCTCTAAGTGTATTGGGGTCATTGAGACGCCAGTGCGTCTCCTGCAGAAATGCTATATCAGGATGAAATTTTTTGAGGTGGGTCAAAATCTTTTTCCTCTTGATTGGTGTGTTCAGGCCCTCTACGTTCCACGAGACCAATTTAAGAGACGTCTTTGAGCCATCCGTAGAGGCTCCAGCGTCCCTAGGGGCTGGCATTATCCAATGCCCAGTCTAGTGGAACGCAGAAGGAGAAGCCACAAGCGAAAGTCCAATCCCCCGTCCCAGCACGCAAGGGGAGGACAAGAATAATGTGTCAGGCAAACTAACGGAGTTAGAGTATACATACAGTAACTAAACAATGTAATGCAGAAAAAAAAAACGATAGCCGATGTAGCATAGGCCACCAGTCCTAACATTTTTTAAATTTTTTAACCCAAGAAGACAGTGATAGTAACCGTCCAACTGTAACAGAAACTCTAGTTTGATTAGAAAAAGGGGAGGGGAAAAAGGGTGACAGGAAAAGTTGAATAAATTTAATAAAGGAGCCCCACCATGCCTGCATCTGCAGCAGGTGTGGAGAATTCCCATTTAACCCTGTGTGTAATAACCATATAGCAACAAGTAACCATGTGCTATCCATTAGAAAAGAGGAAAAGATAGAATAACATAGAAAGATACTTAAGTCTAGGAGAGTCAATCAGCATCGTCCATTCGAGAGTTAGACTGTGATGAAGACAGAGACTTGAGAAAATTCCGAGCAGAATCTGCTGTGTCGAAGAAATGAGGTTTGCCGGCATGGAGGATTCTCAGTTTTGCCGGGTATAGGAGAGCAAATCTGATGTTTTTAGCATAGAGTTCCTTGCATACAGGGGAGAATTCCCGTCGTTGCGTCGAAACTTGAAAGGAGAAGCCCTGGAACAGGAGAAACTTGGATTCCTCATATCGTAGGTCAGAGCGTTTGCGGTAGGCTTCCATGATCTTCACTTTGTCAAGGTAATTTAGTAGCTTAAAAATGACTGGTCTAGGACGTGACTGAGAGGATTGTGAAGACTGCTTGTCGGGGCCAATGCGGTGGGCTCGTTCTACCAGGTAAGAGGTGGGGGAGGGGGGCAGGTCAAGGGTTGTGGGGAGCCAGCGAGTAACCAAGTCCAGTAGGTCTGCCTGCCTGACGGATTCTGGAAGACCAATCAGGCGTAAGTTGTTCCGGCGATTCCGATTTTCTAAATCTTCGATCTTATCGGTCATGGCCACTAGGGTGTTGTCGTGTGTTTGTTGTTGGGATTGAATCATTTGATAATCATCTTCCAAGGTAGATATTCGGTCTTCGGCCTCAACCAGGCGTTGGGTGTGTTGGGTCAGTTGAGCTGCTGCTGACGTAATTGCCTCCATTAGGGGTGTTAATTTTGCGTACAGTAAAGGTGATATGATGTCTGATATTTCTCTGGCCCTCTGTATTGAGGATGGACTAGCATGGACATCAGCAGGTACCATGTCGACAGTGATTCGCCTGCCTGGTGAGGATGGAGACCGCTGCAGAATAGGGCGGAGTTCCCTCTCTTTGGCCGTTGATTTATTTTTGTTTTGAGAATTCTTCTTCGTACGGGGCGTTTTGGCCACGTATTTTTCCATGGCAGGAAATATATCCTCCAAGGGGGCAAGAGGCTCCAGACAATATAGAATTTCAGCCAGGGGAGCAGGGAATCTCGGCCTCTGCGGCGGTGAGGTGGGGTTCCGTTTCACGTACCTGTGTTGTGTTGAGTTGAGGGGAGCTGTCAGCCAGCAGTATGGGATCCAAGGGGCTGGCAGGTGAGCACAGTGGGGTGCTGTGAGAAGCCAGGGATCCCTCAGGCAGCCGGGTCAGCGTTTTCCACGAGACCCAAAATGGCCGCCTTCATCTATTGCACACTGCTTGTGTGCGTTCTGGTGGGTGCGCTGGGGGGGGGGGTGGGAGTGCACCAGGGCCTATGCCACTTTGCTCCGGGGTATCTCTGGGACCCACTGGCGTGGTTGCAGGGTCACTGGTTCAGGGAGAGCCGTTGGTCTGGGTTATTAGGGATGCCCGGAAGGATAACTCTCAGAGGGAGCGGCCGGGTCGTTCAGTGCGCCCTCCAGAAATAAGGGTCTCGCAAATGAAATCTCAAAGTCCCCTGTAGAATAGTATAATAGCTACCACTAGGTGGGAGAATAAAATAGTATCCCAAAGGAATGTGGGGTATGTTGGGAGGCAGTTAAGCCTGGAACAGCAGGAGAATTCTATGTGTGCCCTTTGCCAGGCAGTTTGCCAGTATGCAAGATGGCGCCGTCAGACTCACGTCCTGTGTCTGATTATTGCATGTACCTGGTCTCCGGTCCGGTGCGTTGGTGGCAGTGGTGATTGTCCCTGCAGTGCCAGCACCCCCCCGCACGGTAAGTCGCTGGAGAGCAGAGGCAGATGGCAGCGTCCGGCGCCGAGGGCGCAGCCGCGTTCTCTCCCACCGTACGGATCCACACAGTGGGTGCCGCGACGGGTAGTTGGGCTGCCGTACTAGCGTGGTATAGATATATTTACAGAGCTAATAAGGCGCCAAGTAAACCCCTATTAAGCAGCACCCCTTTGAACCAATGGTATTCCCTTATACCTAGATAACAAACTGTGACATGCAAATAATGGGTACAACAGAGTGCGCTAGTGGGCTAGATGGTTCCCAAATGTGAAGATATCGTAATCCTTTATACAAAATAAAAAGGTGATATAATTCCCATAAAAGAGAAATCAAAATACTTCCCTTACTACTTCATCAAAATGCTCAAAGTTTTCCAACGGATTCCATATGCAAAGGAAACAACAAAATGGCATATAGTGTAGTAGGTATATACAAGGATATTTAATGACAAAACTTTTCATAAAATTTCAGCGTGTGATAAAAAACACTTATACACACAAACAAAGTATAAAATGGATAAGTAAGAAATACACCCAAATGAAGGGTGATGTTTAGGGTGGAGGATTACCAGATAGTAGCGAAAATCAGGCCTTAAGATGTAGTGATAGGGTGTTTGGCTCCGGAACCTCGTTCCCTTGACCGTATTCCCCTTCCGTCTGGTTCACCTTTTCCCCAATTAGATAAAGGTAGACACTCCACTCTCCAGCTGCAACGCGTTTCGGGGTATTCCCTTCCTCAGGCAGTGAGGGTGGAGTGTGGTGGACTTCCTTTTAAGCTCCCTTCCGTAATTACTTCCAGGTTAAAGGTCAAATTCATTTTTTAAAACATTATTAAAACTTTCCACAATACATATTATTATATTACTTAAGAACTATTTCCATTATCATCCAATTTATAATCAAACTGTTTAAAATTTAGTCGTAAATTAATGAAATTATTAGATTTCATGTGTACATTGACCGGAAGTGATCATTATACAACTTCCGGTATCGGCCTCCCAAAAATGATCCGCAAACATCTTTTAATATCATGACAAAACAAACTTCAATAATATCCGGGCTCCTTGATCATTCATCTATATGATGCCAGGAGTCTGTAGTGTTGTGTCCACACCCGGCGTTGTATCCGCACCTGGCGTCGTTTCCTCGTGGAACGCATTTTGGAACGCATCACTAACTTCCTGTTAACTTGCGATGACGTATTTCCGCTTCCGTTCGGGGCCGTTAGTAGAGTAGCGTGTAATCTCCCCATATTAAGTCTGGATTTTGCAGTCATATTCTTAACACAATTTATATAAAAACTCATACTATTAGTCCTGCATGTATACATATATGGAACGCATTCTGGAACGCATAATAAATATCCAGTCACTTCCGGTGATGCGTTTCCTGTTTAGTCCTGCTGCTTCCATATTATTTGTTGGCAACAAATTCTTAACACGATAATGCCTACAATTAAAACAACCAATATTGAGTCAATTAAATTGTGATGGGGTTACTAAATAAAATTTGTATATATAAAGCACTAAGTAGATATAATATGGAAACATGTATATAAAATCGTGAACTATAGTGGGGAGACAGCTTAAAGGAACCACTTTAATTCAAAGTCTGCGTTCAGACCTTGCGGCATGAGGCTCTTTACTTTATGTATCCACCTCATTTCGCTCTTGGCCAAGCGTGTAGCTTCATCCCTTTGTTTCCAATTGTTCTTGATGTTTTCAATCGCCAAGAAGCGAATGATATTTTTGGTCGAACAGTTGTGCTTCTCTTTAAAATGATTAGACAGTGAATGTGTCGTCAGACCCTTTTTTATATTTCGTATATGTTCACTGAGCCGGGTTTTTAAGGCTCTGCTTGTTCTCCCAATATACACAAGATGACAACTGCATTCTATAAGGTATACCACATTCGTGGTGTGACAGGTCATAAATTGATTTAATTTGTAATTATTCTCATTTACTGTAAAATCTTCATATTTTGATTTCTCCATCTTGATCTCCCTACATGCTTGACATGTTCCACATCTGTAGAATCCTTTATTCCTTATAGGATGCTGATCTTGATAGGGCAAAGCACTTCTGATCAGTTTGTTTTTAAGGTTGGGAGCCTTCCTATAGATGAATTTAGGCATTTTTGGAATTACTTCTTTCAATATTGGGTCCTTTAATAATAAATGCCAATGTTTCCGCATGATGGATTCCATTTTCTTGTGTTTGTGGCTATATTGTGTAATGAACGCAAACTGTGCTTTTCCATTATTAACTTTCTTGTTCTTGGAATTTTCCAGTAGTTCAACTCGATCTCGATTAAGTGCGTCTTCCTTAAACTTTTCTAGTTTCTCTTTATTGTAACCTTTCTGTTCAAAGCCCTTCTTCATGACGTCAATTTGATCTTCGCAGGTTTTTATATTGCTACAATTGCGTCTAAGTCTGAGAAACTGACTCTTGGGAACACTTGAGAGCCAGTTGGCATGATGTTCGCTTGTCACGGCTATATAATTATTTGCGTCAGTTGGCTTCTTGAAACATTTAGTTTCGATCTTTCCATTTTCTACATAGAGAGTAAGATCAAGAAAATCAATTTCTGTTTGGCTCGTTTTAACAATTAATTTCATATTGAGATCGTTGGAATTAAGATTTTCTGAAAAGCAGTCTAAATCAGTTTTGTTCCCTTTCCAAAAAAAGATTATATCATCTATATATCGATGCCAAAAGGGGAGATCTTTACCGAAAGCTTCATTTGTTTTGATGTTCTTTTCTTCCCAATATGACATATAAAGGTTAGCAAAACTTGGTGCAAATTTTGTCCCCATTGCAGTCCCAACTAATTGATTGTAGTAAGTGCCGTCAAAATAAAAATAATTATTCTTCAGTATAAATTCTATACCTTCCAGCAAAAATGCCTTCTTATCTTCTGAATAATCAGTTCTTTCCAAATAATACCTAACTGCTTCTAGTCCTTTGTCGTGCGGTATGTTGGTATATAATGCTTCCACGTCTGCAGTTGCCATCCACATCTCATGCGACCATTCCAAAGTGTTGATCTTCCTTAGTATATCTGTTGTATATTTAAGATGGAATTCTGTTTTAGCCACCATCGGTTGTAAGTGTGCATCTATAAATTCCGATAGGTTCGCAGTCAAACTTCCTATCCCTGCTATAATTGGTCTACCTGGGGGCTTTATAGGATTCTTATGCAATTTTGGTAGTATATATATGGTGGGAATTGCAGGATCTGTAACATTAAGATATTCAAATTCCTTCTCCGTAATGGTTTTTTTTATCTAAATGTGTTTTCAGGAGCTGATTGAGACTGTTTTTCATTCTTGTTGTTGGATCATTCCTTAGTTTGGAATAGGTCTTCCCATCATTTAATAGGCGATACACTTCCTTGATGTAATCTTCTTTATTCAAAATGGCAACCCCCCCTCCTTTATCGCAGGGTTTGATAATGATGGTCTCATCTTTCTGTAGAGACTTAAGTGCGGTTCGTTCTTTTCTTGTAAGATTCCATTTCTTTGTCTTTATTTTATCCAATTTTTCCATGTCTTCAAGTATTGATTTCTGGAAGCTATCTATTAAGCTACCCTTTAAATGCTTTGGGTAAAATGTGGATCTCTTCTTAAATGATCTTCCCGAGGGATCCTCTGTTCCTTGTTCGTTTTGGTCTCTGGTTAGGAAGAATTTTTTAACTGTAAGTTTTCTTATGAATTTTTCAATGTCTATGAAGACATCGAAAGAGGAGGTCTTATTGGTAGGTGCATATTTAAGACCTTTAAGGAGTAGTTTTTCTTCTGTACTAGTTAGTGTCTTGTTACTTAGATTGAATATTTTCCCTTGTGTGGTTTCCTTGGTCACGTTACTCATAGTGGTGGAGATAGCCTTATTCTTTTTCTTTCTCTTTCTCTTTTTATCCTGACCTCCTCTTTTCCCTCGTCTTCTTTTGATTAGAACCTTCGATGCTGGCGTCTTGCCCGAAAAGGGGTAGCATCTTCTTGTCTCCAATACTCAGTTCTTGTGTTCATCATTGCTCTATTTTCGTAGTTGTTCCTGGGGTATTTATTCCAATTATTCCCATATTCCTGTTGTTTGTAAGAATAGTCTGTATTCCAATACGGACTTCTATTTCTTGCATATTGGAACTTCCGATTCATGAAATATCTATCCCCTCTCCTCTCAGTTCTTCTTGGGGGTGTGAGGTGAGTATCTCTTCTTCTCCCTCTTTCCTGGACTAGATGGAATGATTCTTCCCTTTCCGGCATGATTTCCTTATAATCTTGTTCTAATCTTGTATTCTCAGATTCTTTAAACCGTCTCTCCCTTATGGGTGATTTTCTTGAATTATAAGGTTTGGACCGATATCCAGGACTCATGGATCCATTTTTTCTTCTGAAATGCGGACAGTCTTCCTTATGAGATATTATTCTGTTGGGACTCAGAATAATCGGTTCATCCTCTTCTATCACTGAACACATGGAAACCGAGGTGTTGTCTTCTTTCATATGTCTAAATGGGTCTTTTCCTTCATTCTTGTAGTAATCATGATCCCTTTTTAATTTTTTCTGTTTTTTTAGGGTAATTTCCTTGGTGCTACTATTGATTCTCTGTTGGATTTCTTTTTCTTTCTTTTTGTATTCTTGTAATTCTTGAAATGGTTCAATCTGTGTTTGAATCACAGAAATTTGTTATTTGATGGATTTGAGTTTCTCTTTACGTTCCTTCATGATTAATTCTATAAGAGTGAAGGAGCATATTTCTAATGTGCGCATCCATTCATCCTTAAATTTCTCGCTACTTTCTTCAAATGAGGGTAATTTTTTAATTCTTAACCCTTTCGGAATTATTTGATCTGACACATATTTTTCCAACGTTGCGCATTCCCACCAGATACGATTTTCTTTTAGAAGTAATTTTTCCAGTGATTCCATCTTCAAATGTAAGTCTCCATCTTCAATTTCTGATGTTGTTTTTAGGAACACTTCCTTGTATTTTTCCTCTCTGTTTTTTAAATGAGAGAACATGCTGTCGCCCTTAAGCTCTATAATGTGTAGGGAAAATGGGTACTAGCGTGGTATAGATATATTTACAGAGCTAATAAGGCGCCAAGTGAACCCCTATTAAGCAGCACCCCTTTGAACCAATGGTATTCCCTTATACCTAGATAACAAACTGTGACATGCAAATAATGGGTACAACAGAGTGCGCTAGTGGGCTAGATGGTTCCCAAATGTGAAGATATCGTAATCCTTTATACAAAATAAAAAGGTGATATAATTCCCATAAAAGAGGAATCAAAATACTTCCCTTACTACTTCATCAAAATGCTCAAAGTTTTCCAACGGATTCCATATGCAAAGGAAACAACAAAATGGCATATAGTGTAGTAGGTATATACAAGGATATTTAATGACAAAACTTTTCATAAAATTTCAGCGTGTGATAAAAAACACTTATACACACAAACAAAGTATAAAATGGATAAGTAAGAAATACACCCAAATGAAGGGTGATGTTTAGGGTGGAGGATTACCAGATAGTAGCGAAAATCAGGCCTTAAGATGTAGTGATAGGGTGTTTGGCTCCGGAACCTCGTTCCCTTGACCGTATTCCCCTTCCGTCTGGTTCACCTTTTCCCCAATTAGATAAAGGTAGACACTCCACTCTCCAGCTGCAACGCGTTTCGGGGTATTCCCTTCCTCAGGCAGTGAGGGTGGAGTGTGGTGGACTTCCTTTTAAGCTCCCTTCCGTAATTACTTCCAGGTTAAAGGTCAAATTCATTTTTTAAAACATTATTAAAACTTTCCACAATACATATTATTATATTACTTAAGAACTATTTCCATTATCATCCAATTTATAATCAAACTGTTTAAAATTTAGTCGTAAATTAATGAAATTATTAGATTTCATGTGTACATTGACCGGAAGTGATCATTATACAACTTCCGGTATCGGCCTCCCAAAAATGATCCGCAAACATCTTTTAATATCATGACAAAACAAACTTCAATAATATCCGGGCTCCTTGATCATTCATCTATATGATGCCAGGAGTCTGTAGTGTTGTGTCCACACCCGGCGTTGTATCCGCACCTGGCGTCGTTTCCTCGTGGAACGCATTTTGGAACGCATCACTAACTTCCTGTTAACTTGCGATGACGTATTTCCGCTTCCGTTCGGGGCCGTTAGTAGCGTGTAATCTCCCCATATTAAGTCTGGATTTTGCAGTCATATTCTTAACACAATTTATATAAAAACTCATACTATTAGTCCTGCATGTATACATATATGGAACGCATTCTGGAACGCATAATAAATATCCAGTCACTTCCGGTGATGCGTTTCCTGTTTAGTCCTGCTGCTTCCATATTATTTGTTGGCAACAAATTCTTAACACGATAATGCCTACAATTAAAACAACCAATATTGAGTCAATTAAATTGTGATGGGGTTACTAAATAAAATTTGTATATATAAAGCACTAAGTAGATATAATATGGAAACATGTATATAAAATCGTGAACTATAGTGGGGAGACAGCTTAAAGGAACCAGTTTAATTCAAAGTCTGCGTTCAGACCTTGCGGCATGAGGCTCTTTACTTTATGTTTTAATAATGTTTAATAATGTTTTAAAAAATGAATTTGACCTTTAACCTGGAAGTAATTACGGAAGGGAGCTTAAAAGGAAGTCCACCACACTCCACCCTCACTGCCTGAGGAAGGGAATACCCCGAAACGCGTTGCAGCTGGAGAGTGGAGTGTCTACCTTTATCTAATTGGGGAAAAGCTGAACCAGACGGAAGGGGAATACGGTCAAGGGAACGAGGTTCCGGAGCCAAACACCCTATCACTACATCTTAAGGCCTGATTTTCGCTACTATCTGGTAATCCTCCACCCTAAACATCACCCTTCATTTGGGTGTATTTCTTACTTATCCATTTTATACTTTGTGTGTATAAGTGTTTTTTATCACACGCTGAAATTTTATGAAAAGTTTTGTCATTAAATATCCTTGTATATACCTACTACACTATATGCCATTTTGTTGTTTCCTTTGCATATGGAATCCGTTGGAAAACTTTGAGCATTTTGATGAAGTAGTAAGGGAAGTATTTTGATTCCTCTTTTATGGGAATTATATCACCTTTTTATTTTGTATAAAGGATTACGATATCTTCACATTTGGGAACCATCTAGCCCACTAGCGCACTCTGTTGTACCCATTATTTGCATGTCACAGTTGGGCTGCCGTAGCCCGGCGGTCAGGTCCCAGGTAAGTGGAGGGAGCTTTAAGGGAGGCAGGGGCCGGCTCGTTGACGTCCGATGGTGCTGGAAAGGCCCCACCGTGTCACTTCCCAGCATTCACAGCGGCGGAGGGCAGCCTATGGTAAAGGAGAGGGCCAGCAGCAGCAGCGCTTCTACCAATGACACAGCGCTGCTGCGGCTCCCTCCTCCACCCCCCCTCCTCCTTCTTCTCCCCTGCCAGAAGCTGCAAGAGGAGCCTGGGTTGCGTACGTCCAGGTCTTTTGCACGAAGGAAACATAGACACAACCGAGGAGCCTGAGCCAGCGGAAACGGTAAGTATACCTATTCTATCTGTCTGTCTGTCTGTCTATCTATCTATCCTGTTTGCCATAATGTGTAAAAAATGGGACGCTGTCTGCCGTAATGTGCAAAAAATGGGACGCTGTCTGCCGTAATGTGCAAAAAATGGGACGCTGTCTGCCGTAATGTGTAATAAATGGGACGTTGTCTGCTGTAATGTGCAAAAAATGGGACGCTGTCTGCCGTAATGTGTAATAAATGGGATGCTGTCTGCCGTAAAGTGCAAAAAATGGGACGCTGTCTGCCGTAATGTGCAAAAAATGGGACGCTGTCTGCCGTAATGTGCAAAAAATGGGACGCTGTCTGCCGTAATGTGCAAAAAATGGGACGCTGTCTGCCGTAATGTGTAATAAATGGGACGCTGTCTGCCGTAATGTGCAAAAAATGGGACGCTGTCTGCCGTAATGTGTAATAAATGGGACGTTGTCTGCCGTAATGTGCAAAAAATGGGACGCTGTCTGCCGTAATGTGTAAAAAATGGGACGCTGTCTGCCGTAATGTGCAAAAAATGGGACGCTGTCTGCCGTAATGTGCAAAAAATGGGACGCTGTCTGCCATAATGTGTAATAAATGGGACGTTGTCTGCCGTAATGTGCAAAAAATGGGACGCTGTCTGCCGTAATGTGTAAAAAGGGGACGCTGTCTGCCGTAATGTGCAAAAAGTGGGACGCTGTCTGCCGTAATGTGCAAAAAGTGGGACGCTGTCTGCCGTAATGTGCAAAAAATGGGACGCTGTCTGCCGTAATGTGTACTAAATGGGACGTTGTCTGACGTAATGTGCAAAAAATGGGACGCTGTCTGCCGTAATGTGTAATAAATGGGACGCTATCTGCCGTAATGTGCAAAAAATGGGACGCTGTCTGCCGTAATGTCCAAAGAATGGGATGCTGTCTGCCGTAATGTGCAAAAAATGGGACGCTGTCTGCCGTAATGTGCAAAAAATGGGACGCTGTCTGCCGTAATATGTAATAAATGGGACGCTGTCTGCCGTAATGTGTAAAAATGGGACGCTGTCTGCCGTAATGTGCAAAAAATGGGACGCTGTCTGCCGTAATGTGTAATAAATGGGACGCTGTCTGTCGTAATGTGTAATAAATGGGACGCTGTCTGCCGTAATGTACAAAAAATGGGACGCTGTCTGCCGTAATGTGTAAAAAGGGGATGCTGTCTGCTGTAATGTGTAAAAAAGGGACGCTGTCTGCCGTAATGTGTAAAAAGGGGACACTGTCTGCCGTAATGTGTAAAAAGGGGGACGCTGTCTGCCTTAATGTGTTAAAAAGGGGAAGCTGTCCGCCATAATGTGTAAAAGGGTCTCTACCTGGTGTAGTGGTAGTACCGTGCGGCGTAATTTGAATAATAGAGACTACTGTGCACCGTTATATGAATTGGTATTATGTTGTGGCCACACCCCTTCCCCACGAAGCCACGCCCCTATTTTTTTTGCGCGCCTGCGGCGCGCACTGCCCCTGTTTTACATAGAGGAGCGGGGCTCCGATGCCGTTTCTTGCACACAGCACTAAAATTACTAATTACGGCACTGTTGCTAGGTATCCATTTCCCTGGCCCTGAGCAGGTCCCCCTCACCAGATCCTCTCCAGGGGTGAGGCGGTGGACTTAGATGGGGGGGCCAAAGCATTTTGTCGCACATGGGCCCACCGCTCGCTAGTTCCGCCACTGGTTAGAAGGTCAGTTCCACCTCATGCCTTGATGAAGACACTGCTTGTGTCAAAACGCGTCGGCAGGAGGACTTGTCTGTTGTGAGAGAGACGGTTGGGACATCACCTGTGGAGTTGAACGGCTGGTTCTGGGGACACCCAAGTGTGAACACCTTTAAAAGCTTGCTGGTATTGTCTACTTTGTAGACCACTTCATATGGTGAGAGACCACCCTTATCCCTGTCTTGTATATGTTCAGCACCGTGAATAAAAGATATGGCACCATTGGAGGTTTTCTATCTTTCTTTTTTGGGTCATACTTGTGGAGAGGAAGACCAGAGCCATTCAGAACCCTACTGGTGAAACTTCAGCTCCCCCCAAAAAGCGCGATTGTCTACTCTTAAAAAAGTAGACTCAATTATAGGTACAAGGCTTACTAAAAGATTTTCACCTGATTTAGTCTTGTATATGTATGATACACTATGAATGTTTATTTTATGTTTTCTTTGAGCGCCTCTGGATTCTAATGGCATTCTTTTGACCACAAACCAGAAGAGATAAAGGGGGTCATTCCGACCCGATCGCAGTGTGCTTTCATTCGCACAGCTGCGACCGGGTCACTACTGCGCACGCGCGTCGTTGCCGGGCAACGACGCTGACTACGAAGAAAGCAATCGCAGCGGCGACTGCAAGAAGATTGACTGCAGGAAGGCGTTTTGGGGTGGCAACTCACAGTTTGGAGCCGTTTTCGGGGAGTGGTAAGGAAAATGCAGGCATGTCCAGGCGAACGGAGGGCGGATGTCTGACGTCAAAGCCATGCCTATCATCGCTGGATCCGTCGCACAGGGTAAGTATGTCCAGGGCTGGTCTTGTTTTGCAGGAAACTTTTTTTTAGCATAGCAGGGCTGCACAAGCGTTTGCAGCCCTGCTATGCTAAAATACACTCCCCCATAGGCAGAGATTAGTTGATCGCACCAACAGCAAAAAGTTGCTTGGTGCGATCAACTCTGAATGAGGGCCAAAAGCCGGAACCACAATCTCATGGTTAAGATGGAAAGAAGATCTACTTTAGGTAGCTAACCAGGGTGAGTTCGAAGAGCTTCCCGGTCACGGTGAAAAATCAAAAAGGGTGGACGACAGGACAAAGCGCCTAAGTCCAACACCCTCCTAGCAGAGGCAATAGCCAGCAGAAACACGACCTTAAGCATAAGGCATTTAATGTCCACTTCAAATGGAGACTCTTGCAGGGCATTTAAGACAACAGACAGATCCCATGGAGCCACAGGAGGGACATAGGGAGGCTGAATCCGTAAAACACCCTGAGTGAAAGTATGAACATCAGGAATAGACACAATTTTTCTCTGAAACCACACCGACAAGGCTGATATATGAACCTTGAGTGAGGCCAGACGAAGGCCTAAATCTAGGCCTTGTTGCAGAAAAGCCAAAAGCCTGGAAGTTCTGAACGAATAGGCATCATAATTCTTAGCAGCACACCAGGTGAAGTAAGAGTTCCAGACCCTGTAATAAATCCGTGCAGAAGCCGGTTTGCAGGCCTTCAACATAGTTTGAATAACCGCCTCGGAGAATCCTTTGGCCCTCAGGAGCGAAGCTTCAAGAGCCACACCGTCAAAGCCAATCTGGCCAGGTCTGGATAAACACAAGGGCCCTGAACGAGGAGGTCTGGGTGTTGAGGAAGTAGTAGAAGACGCTCTATCGATAGACCTTGCAGGTCCAAGAACCAATGCCGTCTGGACCATGCTGGAGCGACTAGAAGTATTCTTTCTTGCTTGAACTTCAGTAGTACCCTGGACAGGAGTTACACTGGAGGGAACACGTATGGCAGCCGAAAGTTCCATGGAATTGCCAGTGCGTCCACGAAAGCTGCTTGAGGATCCCTTGTCCTTGATCCGAAGACCGGAATCTTGTGATTGTGTTGAGACGCCGTTAGGTCTACATCTGGTAGGCCCCACTTGTCCACTAGGGGTTGAAAGACTTCAGGATGAAGACTCCACTCTCCGGCGTGAACGTCCTGACGACTGAGGAAATCCACTTCCCAGTTGAGGACTCTGGTAAAGAACACTGCCGATATTGCTGGCAGATGGCGTTCCGCCCAACGGAGGATTTTTGATACTTCCAACATTGCCAGCGGCTTCAAGTGCTGCCTTTATGATTTATGTATGCCACCGTGGTGGCGTTGTCTGATTGTACTTGAACAGTCCTGTTCTGTACCAGAGGCAGGGCAAGCGTCAACGCATTGAACACTGCCCGCAATTCCAGAATGTTTATCGGGAGGAGAGATTCCTCCCTGGTCCACCGACCCTGGAGAGAGTGTTGCTCCAACGCCGCACCCCATTCCCTGCTGTTGTCAGCAGGACCCAGTCAGAGATCCAGAAGGGACGGCCCCTGCTCAACTGTTGGTCCTGTAGCCACCAGCTCAGTGACAGATGAACCTCCGGATTCAAGGAGATCATTTGAGACCTGATCCGATGGGGTAGGCCGTCCCACTTGGAAAGGATTAACCTCTGCAGAGGGTGGGAATGAAATCGAGTGTAATCTACGATGTCAAAAGCCGACACCATGAGGCCTATTACTTGCATCGTCAAGTGTATCGACACTATTGGGCGAGAGAGGAAGTAACTGATCCTGTCCTGAAGCTTCAGGACTTTCTCTGGAGACAGCAACAATCTCTGGCTGTGTGTCCAGCAGTGCCCCCAGGTGCACAATGCTCCGAGCAGGGACCAGCGAGGACTTTTTCCAGTTGATGAGCCACCCATGGGCCTGTAGAAATTGGACCGTCAGTTCCAGATGACTGAGGAGAACATCTTGAGAGTTCGTCAGGATCAGCAAGTCATCCAGATACGGCAGGATCCTGATTCCCTGACGGGAAGGACCGTCATCATGGCCGTGACCTTGGTGAAGATCTGAGGGGCCGTGGCCAGTCCAAATGGCAGACCCTGGAACTGATAATGGAGATTGCCAATAGCAAATCGCAGATATTGTTGATGCGAGATGGCAATAGGTATATGCAGGTTGTCACTCACCGCAGGCAGCGGCGGCCGCGCTTGTCCCTGCGGGTGACCTGGTCTGCCCGGCGCCTCTCTTCCCCCGGCGGTCTCCGGTCCCGGCGGCGGGTCGGCGCGTTCCTCCGGCGGCTTCCCGGAGCGAGGGCGCCGCCATCGTAGTGAGCTCAAGGAGGCGGAGCAGGACTGACGTCACCTGCCTGCTCCGCCAATCAGGCAAGGGCGGGGAATTCAAAACCAGACGCCGGGCAGAGATCCGGTGCCTGAGTATCTTCGTTTCTCCCGCAGAAGCTGTGATTTCCAGAGCTCCCACGTTCCTGTGACCTTCGTGCCTCCAAGCACCTCCGTGCCTTCAAGCATCTCCGTGCCTTCAAGCACCTCCGTGCCTACAAGCACCTCCGTGCCTCCAAGCACCTCCGTGCCTCCAAGCACCTCCGTGCCTCCAAGCACTCCGTGCCTCCAAGCACCTCCGTGCCTCCAAGCACCTCCGTGCCTCCAAGCACTCCGTGCCTCCAAGCACCTCCGTGCCTTCAAGCACCCCGTGCCTCCAAGCACCTCCGTGCCTCCAAGCACTCCGTGCCTCCAAGCACCTCCGTGCCTCCAAGCACCCCGTGCCTCCAAGCACCTCCGTGCCTCCAAGCACCTCCGTGCCTTCAAGCACCCCGTGCCTCCAAGCACCTCCGTGCCTCCAAGCACTCCGTGCCTCCAAGCACTCCGTGCCTCCAAGCACCTCCGTGCCCCCAAGCACCTCCGTGCCTCCAAGCACCTCCGTGCCTTCAGCACTTCAGTGCCTCCAGAGCCTCAGCATTCAGTCTCACTGTGCTCCCGGCACCTTCGTGTCTCAGTACCTGTACTACCAGCACCTCAGTGCCTCCAACACCACAGTGCCTCCAACACCACAGTGCCTCCAACACCACAGTGCCTCAGCACTCAGCATTTCTGTGCCTCCGGCACCGCCGTGCCTCAATACCTGTGTCTCCAGCACTTCAGTACCTCGGTACCTCAGCATTCAGTATCTCTACAAGTCTTGTCTTTCAGGAAACCTGCGAGAATTCTTCCGTGCTTCCTGCCTGCCGTCTTAATCCTGCATGAGGAAGACCTACATCCGGCCATCTCTACTGCGACCCAGTAGCGGTTCCTCTTCCCGGTCATCGGAAGAAGCTCCGAGTCCACAACACTCCCAAATCAGGTTAGTGACAGCATACTCAGGCCACATGGACCCGGGGAATCGGAACACGGACTCAAGTGCCATCCAGAACCTGGCTTCCCGAGTACAAAGTCAGGAAGCGCCACAAGGCCAGGTGATGCAGTACCTCCAGCAGTTGTCCGGGCGTCTGGATCAGATTCAGGCGTCTCTAGCCTCTGTCATTCCGGCACCTGTTCCAGTAGTCGCACCAGTTGCCGTTGCCAGCAATGTCCAACCATCGGCCGGAATCACCCCACGCCTTCAGCTGCCTACTCCGTCCCGCTATAATGGGAATCCTAAAAATTGTCGCGGTTTCTTAAACCAATGCGAGGTACATTTCGAGCTACTTGCACACAACTTTCCTACAGACCGGTCCAAGGTAGCATATATTATTTCTCTGCTGGAAGGGTCTGCTTTGGATTGGGTGTCTCCATTATGGGAACGATCTGATCCCATGGTTTCCAACTATACCAACTTCATCACGTCCTTTCGAAGAATTTTCGACGAACCCGGCAGGATGACCACTGCTTCTTCCGACTTGCTCCGTGTTCGACAGGGCGCCCGTTCCGTGGGTCAGTACGTGGTTCATTTCCAGACCATTGCCTCTGAACTACGCTGGAATAATGATGCCCTGAGAGCTGCCTTCTGGAACGGTCTCTCCGACCGGCTGAAAGATGAGCTGGTTACAAGAGATCTGCCGGATCCATTAGAAGACTTGATTTCCCTTTGCGTCAAGGTGGATCTTCGGATGCAGGAGCGTGGAAGAGAACGTAGCCGTTCGGATCGTTCCAGGTTCCGGAATCCTACTCCTAGACCGGTGGCCTTACCTAGCTCGGACGAGCCCATGCAAATTAACAGATCCCGACTGTCTCCGGAAGAACGACAGCGTCGTCGTGAGGGTAAACTCTGCCTTTACTGTGGAGCCGCAGATCATTTTCTTAAATTTTGTAAATCCCGTCCGGGAAACGGGCAGGCCTAGCTTGTTCCGGAAGAGTCAAGCTGGGAGTCACGACAAAAGCTTCTCCAACTTCGGACTGTTTGCTTCCTGTAACTCTAGTCTCCGATTCAGTCTCCAAGTCTTGTGAAGCCCTGTTGGATTCCGGGGCTGCGGGGAACTTCGTATCTTCCTTCTGTGCCCAAAGCTTGGGTTTAAAGTTACGGCCTATCGAGCGGCCAATTTCCCTGACGGCTATCAACGGGACTAGAATTTCCAAGGGTCTTATAATGTGGCGCACGGGGCCAGTTAAGCTGCAGGTCGGGGCTCTACATCAGGAAGGTCTGGAACTCTTGGTAATCCCAGAAATGCACCATGATCTGGTTCTTGGAATGCCTTGGCTAAAAAGTCATAATCCCCACATTGACTGGAAGTCTTCACAAATTCTGTCCTGGAGTTCCTTTTGTCACGCTAATTGTCTCACTCCTGTTTGTCCGCTCCGTGTCTCCTCCAAGACGGATGAAGAGCACATTCCGGAGGCGTATCAAGGGTACAAGGACGTATTTTCGGAACAAGCAGCTGATCTGTTACCACCTCATAGGTCTTGGGACTGCCCTATTGACCTTGTCCCAGGGAAGACGCCACCCCGTGGTCGCACATATCCTCTGTCACTTCCCGAGACTCAAGCTATGTCGGAGTATATTAAGTCCAATCTGCTCAAGGGATTTATTCGCCCCTCTTCCTCCCCTGTTGGAGCGGGCTTCTTTTTCGTGAAGAAAAAGGACGGGGGGTTGAGACCATGCATCGACTACCGCGGCTTAAACGATATTACTATCAAGAATAAATACCCCTTGCCACTAATCACAGAGTTATTTGATAGGGTTCGTGGTGCCCGCATTTTCTCCAAACTCGACTTGAGGGGAGCTTATAATCTTATACGCATCCGAGAAGGGGATGAATGGAAGACTGCCTTCAATACCCGAGATGGGCATTACGAATACTTGGTGATGCCGTTCGGTCTCAGTAATGCTCCCGCTGTTTTTCAGGGATTTGTCAACGAAATCTTTCGTGACATGTTATATCAGAGTGTTGTGGTATATTTGGACGACATACTGATCTTTTCCAAGAATCTTGTCGAACACAGGAATCAAGTCAAAGAGGTGCCCCACCGTTTACGAGAGAATCATCTCTATGCTAAGCTTTCCAAATGTACCTTTGAAGTAACATCAATTCCGTTCCTCGGTTATATCATCTCGGGGACGGAGCTTCGCATGGATCCGGAAAAGCTGTCTGCCATTCGTGACTGGACTCAGCCTCTTTCTTTGAAAGCAATACAAAGGTTCCTGGGCTTTGCGAATTACTACAGGAAATTCATTAGGGGTTTCTCCACCATTGTTGCGCCCATTACTGCCCTGACGAGAAAGGGTTCTAATCCAAGTTTGTGGCCTCCCGAAGCCATTGAGGCCTTTTCCCACTTGAAATTAGCTTTCGTGACGGCTCCAGTTCTCCAACAACCAAATTTCGATGAACCTTTCTTCCTAGAGGTTGATGCATCTTCAGTCGGGGTTGGGGCTGTTCTCTCTCAGTACTCCTCTGATAAGAAATTACATCCGTGTGGCTTCCATTCTCGTAAATTCTCTCCGGCCGAACGAAATTACACTATTGGAGACCAGGAACTCTTGGCAATTAAATCCGCCTTGGAAGAGTGGAGATATCTTTTGGAAGGGGCTAAACATGTGTTTACCATCTACACGGATCACAAAAATTTGCTGTACATCAAATCCGCACAATGCTTGAATCCTCGCCAAGCGAGATGGGCACTTTTCTTTTCTCGATTCTCGTTTGTTATCAAGTACCGGGCCGGGACTCTCAATATTAAAGCAGATGCGCTTTCCCGTTCACAAGCTTCCACAGACGAGGATGAATCTCCTGAGCGGGGTTTAATTCTAAATCCAGTTTCTGTCTCTGCTGCTTTAACTACTCCAGCTCCTCCTCCTGGAAGAATGTCCGTACCAGCTAGATTCCGGCCAAGAATACTACAGTGGGTCCATAACTCCAAGTTTTCCGGTCATCCCGGTGCCCAGAAGATGTACAAGTTTCTGCAAAGGTCTTACTGGTGGAACACCATGAGGAAGGATGTACAGGATTACGTTAATTCTTGTCCACAGTGTACACAACATAAATCTCCTCGCCTGTCTCCTGCTGGGTTGCTTCATCCTTTGCCTATTCCTGTGAGACCCTGGACTCACATTTCCATGGACTTCATCACTGACTTGCCCTGTTCCAAGGGTTGCAACACCGTTTGGGTAATCGTTGACCGTTTTTCGAAGATGGCACACTTCGTGCCTTTGACTGGTCTCCCGACAGCTCCGAAACTGGCTCTACTGTTCATCCAAGAACATTTTCGATTGCACGGGTTGCCACAAGAAATTGTTTCTGACCGTGGGGTACAGTTCACCGCCAGGTTTTGGAAGGCCCTCTGTTCAACTCTACAAATTAAACTTAAGTTTTCGTCCGCTTATCATCCCCAAACAAATGGTCAAACGGAACGAGTCAATCAAGATCTAGAGACTTTCCTTCGTTTGTACTTCTCCCCTTCACAGGACAACTGGGTGGAGTTGTTGCCTTGGGCGGAGTTTGCCCATAATCATTTGTTTCATTCTTCCACTGGGGAATCACCATTCTTCGTCAACTACGGGTTCCATCCACGTGTTCCAGAATTTCCAAGCCTTCCGATAGAAGAGGTCCCAGCTGTAACGTCCACTCTACGACACTTCGGACAAATTTGGAGAAAGGTTCATGCTAATCTTAAGAAGGTTTCAGTCCGGTACAAGTTCTTCGCAGATAAGAAACGGCGAGCCGCACCTCAATACAAAGTTGGGGACAGGGTATGGCTGTCCACACGTAATCTCCGGTTGAAGGTGCCCACCATGAAGTTCGCTCCAAGGTTCATCGGTCCTTACCCTGTGCTACAAGTCTTAAATCCTGTGGTCTGTAAGCTGGGTTTGCCTTCCCACCTTCGAATACCTAACGCCTTTCATGTTTCTCTCCTCCGTCCCCTCATTCTGAATCGGTTCCACTCAGCATCCCCTAGGCCAACGTCTGTAGTGACAGAAGCTGGAACGGAGTTTGAAATCAAAGCTATTCTTGACTCTCGTTATCTTCATAAAAAATTACAGTACTTGGTGGACTGGAAGGGTTATGGCCCTGAGGAGAGAAGTTGGATTAAGGCTACTGAAGTAACGGCTCCTCGACTGGTTCGGATCTTCCACTCCAGACATCCAACTAAACCCGGAAAGTGTCCAGGGGCCACTCCTGGAGGAGGGGGTACTGTCACTCACCGCAGGCAGCGGCGGCTGCGCTTGTCCCTGCGGGTGACCTGGTCTGCCCGGCGCCTCTCTTCCCCCGGCGGTCTCCGGTCCCGGCGGCGGGTCGGCGCGTTCCTCCGGCGGCTTCCCGGATCGAGGGCGCCGCCATCGTAGTGAGCTCAAGGAGGCGGAGCAGGACTGACGTCACCTGCCTGCTCCGCCAATCAGGCAAGGGCGGGGAATTCAAAACCAGACGCCGGGCAGAGATCCGGTGCCTGAGTATCTTCGTTTCTCCCGCAGAAGCTGTGATTTCCAGAGCTCCCACGTTCCTGTGACCTACGTGCCTCCAAGCACCTCCGTGCCTTCAAGCACCTCCGTGCCTTCAAGCACCTCCGTGCCTTCAAGCACCTCCGTGCCTCCAAGCACTCCGTGCCTCCAAGCACCCCGTGCCTCCAAGCACCTCCGTGTCTCCAAGCACTCCGTGCCTCCAAGCACCTCCGTGCCTCCAAGCACCCCGTGCCTCCAAGCACCTCCGTGCCTCCAAGCACCTCCGTGCCTTCAAGCACCTCCGTGCCTCCAAGCACCTCCGTGCCTCCAAGCACCTCCGTGCCCCCAAGCACCTCCGTGCCTCCAAGCACCTCCGTGCCTTCAGCACTTCAGTGCCTCCAGAGCCTCAGCATTCAGTCTCACTGTGCTCCCGGCACCTTCGTGTCTCAGTACCTGTACTACCAGCACCTCAGTGCCTCCAACACCACAGTGCCTCCAACACCACAGTGCCTCAGCACTCAGCATTTCTGTGCCTCCGGCACCGCGAGAATTCTTCCGTGCTTCCTGCCTGCCGTCTTAATCCTGCATGAGGAAGACCTACATCCGGCCATCTCTACTGCGACCCAGTAACGGTTCCTCTTCCCGGTCATCGGAAGAAGCCCCGAGTCCACAACACTCCCAAATCAGGTTAGTGACACAGGTAAGTAACCTGTATGTCCAGGAATACCATATAATCGTCGGGTTCCATGGCCAGTACAATAGAGCGCAGAGTTTCCATACGGAATTTGGACACTCTCACAAATTTGTTCAATGCTTTGAGGTTGAGTATAGCCCGGAAGGACCCATTTGGCTTCGGAACTAGAAACAGGGTCGATTAGTATCCCTTGCCTCTCTGGGACAGAGGTACCGGCACTACCACTCCTGTGTCCAGGAGGGATTGCAAAACCAAATGTAGAACTTGCGCTTTCAACGGATCCGAAGGGATAAACGTCGAGCAGAACTGGTGAGGGGGACGTCTCTTGAAAGAGATTGCGTACCCGTGAGAGACAACTTCCCGCACCCAGGCGTCTGAAGTGGTCTTTAACCAGGTCTGGGCAAACTGCAGAAGTTGGCCTCCCACCCTGGGGTACCCCAGGGAGAGGCCCGCCCCATCATGCAGCAGGCTTGTCTTGTTTGGAAGCAGGCTGACGGGCGGCCCAGAATTGTTTAGGTTTGGGTTTAGTGGATTTGGAAGTACAAGCCTGTCTCAGGTAGGCCTGACCCATTGCCTTCCCTGGAGGTCGAGAGGAACGAAAAGTGGTACTCTTTGCATTCGGTGCAGAAAGATTAGTACTTGGGAGAAACGCAGTCTTAGCAGTTGCCAAGTCAGTCACAAACTTTTTCAGATCCTCCCCAAAAAGGATGTCTCCCTTAAAAGGGAGCACCTCCAAGATCTTTTTGGAGTCTAGGTCCACCTTCCAGGACCTCAACCACAGAATTCGGCGAGCCAGTATAGACGTAGTAGATGCCTTGGCCGCCATTACACCTGCCTCAGAGGCCGCCTTCAGAATATAGTGGGAGGCTGTGGTAATATGAGACAGATATTGTCTGGCAGTGTCAGAAATATCCTTAGGCAGCTCATCCTCAATTGCCTGAACCCATGCTTCAATTCCTTTCGCGGCCCAGGAGGCTGCTATAGTGGGCCTATGCACAGCACCGGTAAGAGAGTAAATAGACTTCAGGCATCCCTCCACACGCTTATCCGTCGGTTCCTTCAGTGAGGTGACAGGCAGAGTAGATGACACCACAAGACGAGTGACATGAGAGTTCACCAGCTGTGGAGTTTCCCACTTGTTACTCAACTCCGCAGGGATAGGATAATGAGCTAGCATCTTTTTAGACAGGGAAAAATTATTTCCTGGAGACAACCAGGATTCCTGATGTCAAAGTCAAAAAATATTGCAGTACACACATCACGTACAAACTACACACAGATGGCCTCCGTGCGCGTACTTATTCTGCCGTGCGTGCACATATCCGCAATTTGCGTATGGTCGCTCCCGCGGTCCTGCGCATTAGTGCGTGGTATGGGTATTTACGGTAGAGTTTGTGAACGCATGGAAAGCTATCAAAACACATTACATATTTAATCCAAATAGTGCACAATGTACACATAGTCTCCCTGCACCACATCAGTAAGTTACAGCAGTTTAAATGGTTTCAGAACAAAAGGGATTCACCTTCACAGGATAGGAGGGGGCAGACTAAGGTTATAAGGTGGTGTTTGGTATCCAGCTGTAGGGTATTTTAAGGGTAACATTCCGGCGTTGGTCTGCAGAAGATCGCATGTTCCTGCGAATAGTTATGTGCAGGAGCAGAATAGAGAAATAAACTGTATTTACTGTACATTATGTATGCGGCGGGAATCCAGAGGAGACCACCCACAAGAGCAGTTGGAACAGACATCGCCCACCTATTCAAACCGACCTATGACCTCTCCTGTACTGTAAATGACCATCCCTGTGTCCAATGGACAAAGAGATTACAGTATCCATTGTGTAAGGTATTGGAAGAATTGTATAAAGAGAGCCTGCTGCAGGCCTGGTCAGACACAAGACTCACAAAGTTATCTATCAGATGACTGAGGACCAGACTGGGTAGCGCGGCGAATCCAATCACGTATGTACCATTGATTGTAGCCATTATTCTGTTATATTGTATTGTATTGTATATATTGTAACCCCCTTTCAGTAATAATATGCTGTGGTGTCGGAACCCAGCAGTTTAATTACAATCTGGTGTCGTGTCTTCCTTTCCCTGCTAAGGTTTAAAGTGTATTATTATCGCATTGCATAGCTGTTAAGGGTTTACGGTGTATCTCTGGGTGTGTACTTTGTACCGTCAGCGCGGCGTTTGTGCGCAAAGTCCGTACACAATACGGGACTCTTTACGCTAATAGCGTAAAGAGTACGTAGAGTGTGTATTAAGTATAGCGGCCGCAGCGGCTCCATGGTAAAGTGTATTTAAAGTGTGTTTAAGGTATAGCTTTTCATTCCTGTATATAAATCAGCATTATCACTGACATATATCAATTAAATGGTCAGAATGTGCTAAGACTACTTTAGTAACCTTCTGACGTTTGAACTTATCAGGTTTCTTAGACTAAGTAGTGGGACTGATCTCATCATCAATTTGGAGAATCAGCTTAATAGCCTCCACTAGGTCAGGAACATCAACCTGTGTTGTAGATTCTTCATCAGAAGCGACTGTATCAGTGTCTGACGGATCAGTATATTCCCCATCCTCATCAGAAGAATTATCTGAAATATTAGTGGATTGTGAGGAAGAAATGGCCCGCTTAGATGACCATTTGACCCCAGAGGGGCATGGGGTAGACTTTTGTCAAACCAAAAATTGATTTAATTGTTGTAACTTGGTAGACATAGTGTCCACCCAGGGCGGATTAACTAAAGGGACAATATGTGGCTACATTGGCACAGGAGGTCCCACAGGGGACGTAAGACGTGTCACAAGCGTATACAGCATACTTGAGAATGCTGCCCAAGGTGGTTCCTGATTGGCCACAGGTGCTGCAGGTTGACTGGGAGATGTATGGCACCCAGTGCCTGAACCATCAGCTAAAACTTCCCACTCAGGTAAATCCTTGGTGCCAGCACTGCATGATGCAGAAGCGTCTGCGGATTTCCCGCCCTGTGTGGCAGATATTATAGGAAATGTAGCCTTAGAGAGCATCAGTACAATATAGCCAGACAAACACAATACCTGCAAATGACATATAGATACGTATGTACAGTATATAGATATAACAATTGTCGAAGTCGAAAATATTACATACACACCACATGCACGCTACATACACTGGTTCATGAGCCTTGCGTATTGGCGCGTGGTATGAGTATATACGGTAGCACACGCATTTGCACAGAAAAGCCACAAAGAGGTAGAAGTTATTCAGCTTTACAGGATGTGAGGGGGCAAAGCAAGGTTAGGACTTACTGTTTGGTATCCAGATGTGCAGTATTTTGTGATATACATTCCGGTTGCTATTTGTAGTTGATCGCATGTCTCTACGTGTAGATATATGCAGAAATATAATATTAGCAAACTGTTATGATACTGTACTCAGGATATTCTGCGGGAACCCAGTGGGGAACACCTGCAAGCACACCTGGACCAAGCATCGCCCATTCATTCAAACCAACCTATGACACCTCATGTACTGTAAAGGACCTGCCCCTTGACCTATGGAAGAAGAGCTTACATTTCCCAATGTATTGTATTTGGACTCATTGTATAAAAGTGCGGTCTCCTGATCCAGGCTTCAGTCCCTATTCTCTGAAGGTCATCTTGCTAAGACTGACTGAGGACTGGATCCGGGAGCGCTCGCGAACAAACGTATGTACTATTGGTTGTAGCTCTTCTCTGTAATATTGTTGTATCTTTTATCTGTATCTTTTGAGTAAATACTGTTGATGCGTTGGACCACAACATTACATTTAACTACTACTGTCGCATTCCATTCTTGTTTGGGATAAGGTGTATACAGCCACACGTGTCGCTACATTGTGCGTATAACGTGTCGGCGTGTATATGCAACTTATATACATACTTTAATGGGTGTACGCATATGTTTAGCGGTCGCAGCGGCTATAACCCTAGTGTAATAAGGTACTGCTTTTCCTTGTAAGTTAATCAAACTTTACAGTTGGGGGTTCTTCCGGTTCACCTCATACTCGCAGACTTGCAGGGCCTTACAGACTTTGGTCTAACAACAAAGGGTGGAGACGCGTCTAAAGTAATTTTGCTTTGTGTTAAAACTACATAATGTTGTTAAACCACGTCTGTCCTGTATAGTCTCAGAGGTGCTGGTGCGACCCGAGGGACAACAAGGAAAAGCTTTTATTTTGTGTGTGTTACTTTTGGCGCGACAACGCGCACAAGCGTAATGATATTTTGTGTATATTCTCATACATTGTTCCCGTAGGTTGTAATAGTCATTATAGATCTGCGTAGAATCGGATAAGTTATTTGTTATACATTTGGTGTATTTGTTTAAGTGGGGACTTGTAAAACACATACAAAACTCAGTTCTGGCCTAAAAGTTTAGGCAGCACACAACGGAAGTTATCCTCGTGGGTGACTTCCAGCGTGGGTGAGGAACAAAGGTGTATTGTGTATTAAGCAAAAGCAGTAGAAACACAAATTTGCTCCATTGCTTACATTGATCGATATAAGTGTGGAATATTTATTTGCGAACGCACGGTACACATGTGGCACGGTACAACAGTACGTGAAGCGTGCGTACAGGAATGCGCACGATTACACGCACGGTTGCGGACTTACGCAAAAGTTGCATAAAGTAGCGAGCGCAAGTTTTCCACACAATAGAAGTTAATTTAAAGGTGGGATAAAAGACTTATAGTTATACATTAACAAGTAACTATCCGATTTTAGACAGATTACTCAAAATCTTATTATAAGTGTACTACCTCTGGGGCAAGCTATCAATCAAAGCGAGTGATTTTTTTTCCTGTACAGAAAATCTAAAAGTGTGGGTTGGTGAAAAGAAAGTGTGAGTGCATTGAACCCCAGGACAAAAACGGGATCTCGTCGAGGAGACTGAGTAAGCAGAGGCTTGGTGGCGTGAAGGCTAGCGACCTTACGTATTGATATTGAGGCACGTAGTGTGTGTATTTTAAAAGTAAAATGTGCGGAGGAGTGTGATTTTGGTGTTATGCTCCGGCTGTGGAGCGCAGCTTGTGAATTCGACTCCTGTGATCGTAGGGCGTATAGATAACAAGTATCTATAAGCCATGCGATTGAACCGCACGTGTGTGTATGTGATACGTGGCGCAACGTGATACCATTTGTGTCATTTCGCGCAATTGCGTCATCATACGTGCTGTGTTAGCATACGCAGACGTGATTTGTGTAAAGAGAAGGAATTTTCGCTGACTCAGGAAATATTCCTAGGTGGACATTCATTGGATAGGGTGATCGATAAGTTGTTTCTCACCCAAGAAAATTCCAGTGGATAGAAACCAAAAAAAAGATCAGGCTTTTAACCTCCACTGAAAATGATGGGGTATTAATTTACTGCTGTTAATACGTCATACTTCCAGTGCTGAGGGGTCTGGTAGGGTCCTCACTGGGTACGTGGGCAGTCACTACTGGAGTGGACCGCGGTACTTTCCAGCGGAGAAGGAGCTGGTGAAAGAACTCGGGGAACTTTCATCGTTTGCTTGCATTGTCCATTTGGTGTTTGTGTTTAAAAAGTTTACAATGGGAGCCAAATGCACAAGCGAGAAACGTTCGCCATCCAGGGTTCAGGCTGAAGGACAGGGGCCGAAAGGGTCCGCTGGTTATATAATGTGTAGGAAATATGGTCCATACACAGAGGCTTTTTGTGATGAATGGCTACGAATGACTGTTGATGATAGGGCATCATTTCCTAGGGTTGGTAGTTTTGAACCAGAGGTGCTGCAGAATGTTAGAAATAGGATATGTCTGACCAAATCCGAGAAAAAAGGCTCATACATAACGACTGTTTAAACATAGAGGGAGAAATGCAAAGGGAACTTGCTCGTGCAGCAAATTCCAAACCAGACAGGAATGTGAATGCGAGTGGACCACCACCGCCATATGTCGATGGAGAGAAGGCTGCTACAACCAATAGCATACCGTGAAATTATAGGAATGCACTTACAAATTGTATTAACCTAACCCATGCAAATTGTACCCTGTTTTAAGTTCTCTGAAGGGTCATAGTTCAGAAGAGGATGACGAACCTAGCTTGATCTCGGCTCTCTCTCAGGCAGTAACCATACAGGAAACCCAGGTAGATACAGAGGCGGCCAGATCTGTACTAAACTCTTCAACAGGAATAATGATCATGGGCAAAACAATTTCGGCAATGGGAGTAACGGGAACGGTGCAACAGTAACCTTTGACCAAACCTGCAGAGGTTACGATAGGGCACTTGCATACCACACATTCTTTCTTGTTGGCTGCATTGGCTCCGACTAATCTACTTGGCAGAGATTTATTATGCAAAATGCGGTGTGATATATATTGTACCCCTGAGGGTGTGTTTTTGGATATCCCTGAGAACCATGCGCAGGAAGTACAAGATATGTTAAATACCCCTCAAAGGCTAATGTTGCACTCTACCGTTCTAGACACATGTCAATCGCAGGTAGAGAAAATTATCTCACAAATACCGGGTTCCTTATGGACCAAAGATGGACAGGACACTGGATTGATGGCAAATGTAGCCCCAGTACTAGTGCAAATAAAAGATGGCAGGATAGCTCCAAAAATTCCCCAGTACCCTCTGAAACCAGAGGTGGAATTAGGAGTATACCCTGTCATCAGGGCTGGATTAAGGCTCCACGGGGCCCGGGGTACTTAAGACAAGGGGGCCCCCTGAGAGCTAATTGTAGTATATATATATATATATATATATATATGGGGGGAAGGGGGGGATTCCATACACTATATATATGAATGCTGTTATAGTACATATTATTGAACAGAAAAATAGAAAGCCAATGAGTCCAAAGTAGCAAAACAAAACAATATCACATTGTGGTACTCAGCTGGACTCAGAGAATCAAATGTTGAAGCTGGTCTGCAAGGTACAAGGCCACCCCAAACCTGTCACACGGTAGGTGGTGTATGGTGTGGGGATACCCTCTGCAAGTGTCTATGGGCACACGAGCTGCTGGTTACAATAGCTTCAAGAAGAAAACTGTTACCGCACACCCCCCCATACTTGCCTACTTGACCCTCTCCATGAGGGAGAAAATGCTCTGTTCCTGGACTTTCCTGGTAATGTATGATTGCCATCACCTGTGGTGAGCTAGGTAATTGATAAGAAAGGTGTTTCACCACAGGTGATGGCAATTATACATTACCAGGAAAGTCCAGGAACAGAGCATTTTCTCCCTCATGGAGAGGGTCAGGTAGGCAAGTATGACACACACACACACACACACACACACACACACACACACACACCATATATACTGTACATACATGACACACACACACACACACACACACACACACACACACACACACACACACACACACACACACACACACACAGCAAACCTGTAGACACACACACAGCATACATGCACACAACATACATACTGTTTATACACAACACACACACAGCATACATGCACGTCACTAACCAAGAGAGAAGAGGAGGAGATTGTCACTGCCCGAGTCCATGTGAGCGGAGCTGCTGCTGCACATACTCAGTAGCTCCCTCTGCTGTCTGCAAATGTATCCAGTGCTGCAGATAGCTCTGCTGATCAGAGCTCTCTGTGAGGAGCAGCCGTCCATGCTTGTGAGGCTGCTCTGATAGTCAGTGACTGCAGGTATGCCCGACCGGTGCAGAGATGGAGACAGGGCTGTCTCCATCTCTTGAAAACAAATTTGGCCCACGCAGGAGGAGTAGTTCTGCGCCACTTCCACCAATGGCAGAATGTTATATATGTATAAATAAATCAGTGTAAATGTCCAGTGCTTGATGGCAGACAGGGGGGCCCCAATATAAGGGGGGCCTGGGGTAATGTGTCCCCTGGGCACCCCCTTTAATCCGGCTCTGCCTGTCATAGAACGGCTGCTACAGCAGGGCATCCTAGCCAGGACGTCCAGCACAGCCAATAGTCCCATCTTCCCTGTGAAAAAGAGTGGGGGGAGGGGTTACAGGCTAGTGCAGGATTTTAGGGGAATAAACAAAATAGTCAACAGTCAATTCCCCGTAGTGCCCAATCCAGCTGTCATCCTCTTGCAGATTCCCTCTACCTCTAAATACTTCACTGTAATTGATCTCTGCTCTACTTTCTTTTCTGTTCCTCTTCACCCCGACAACCAGTACCTCTTTGCATTCTCTTACAGGGAAGTACAGTACACCTGGACCCGTCTCTCCCAATGTTTCATTGACAGCCCAAGTATTTTCTCCCAGGCCCTACATGACTGCAATCCTTTCAACCTGAGAATGGGTCGGTGCTGATACAATATGTTGATGACTTGTTGTTATGCTCTGATTCATTTGAGTCGTCCCTGGCAGACACTAAACAGCTACTGTTTCACCTCTCCCAGACAGGACACAAGGTTTCTAAGGATAAATTACAGTTGTGCCGGACAAGGGTTAAATTCTTGAGACACTGCTTGACACAAGGACTAAGACACCTGACCACAGACAGGATACAGGCCATCCGTGACATGACTCTGCCACAGATTCAGCAACAAATTTGCACATTTCTAGAAATGTGTGGATATTGTCGGAACTGGATTCCGGGGTTCTCTGTTCTGGCACTACCACTGCAAGAAATGGTCTCTTCAAGCAAACCAGAACGGGTCTCTCATACTGAGGGGTCTGAACTGGCATTTGAGAGACTAAAAGAGTGCTTGTCGCAAGCACCAGCATTGGGGATGCCAGATTATGAGAAACCTTTTGAATTATATGGTACCGAAAGAGCTGGGTGCGCGGCAGGGGTCCTAACACAGAAACATGGTAATGCCAGCAGACCAGTAGCCTAATACAGTGCACAGCTGGACACGGTAGCACATTCTCTCCCCACTTGCCTACGAAGTGTTGCAGCCATAGCTTTGTTGGTAAGAATGAAGACGTAGTGCTAGGGCATGACCTGACAATCCATACACCTCATGCAGTATCAACCTTGCTAAACTCCACCCAAACCAGACATGTCTCATCCACTTGGTTTACAAAATGGGAACTATCACTGATGGCCCCTGCAAATGTCACCATAAAAAGGTGTAGCACACTAAATCCTGCAACATATGACAATGACCTTCTCACACAGAGCTGATAAAGAACCCATCAACTCTGAACGTGTACGTGGGATAGCCACAAGAAGGAGGTATTTCCAATACAAGTATACATGTGGGATTAAAACCATGTGGGCTGGAAAAGTGTCACAGGGATATTGTGCACACATCATCCAGCCAGATACTTGTGTCAAGCAGATGGAAAAACTGGGAACAGGTTTCTTTGTAAGAATTATTTGTGACATGATATTGATGCATTTTGTCCCCTATGTTCTCCCAGATTATGCTTATTTCATATGTGGAAGGAAGGCGTACAAGTGGCTTACTCCGAGCTCTGAAGGGTTGTGTTACATAGGTAGAGTACTACCAGAGGTCATGGCCATTGCACATGACAAAATGAAAGACATTCACCACAGCACTCCGCCTCCTTATACTCACATCCACTACGAACACATTTTCAAGAGACACCTCATAAGACAGGAGAGAGCTCGCAGCCTCTAATTTGATCCATGAATCCACCAGTATTCAGATTCTTTTTGCATTAGACATCACCCATACTGCCAGAGGAATTAAAAATTATAGGTATATCCATGCGCTAGTGATAGATAATATCACTGAGATGTATGACGACACCTTCAGGTATACGGGTAGGGAACTACAGGCCTACAAGAAGGAACTGGACCAACACAGAATGGACAAAAGGGGGGATTTGGTCTAGGCGCTGACTTAATTTAGGAAAAAATTCCCTACTACCATCTGGGTGTATTGCTGCTCCAAATAATAGGGAGATCACCGTTTCTCCCAAAAAAGTGCAACCAAACAAAACTGAATGAAGCGCTATACAACCAGATTATCTAATTTTTAAAATTTATTCTCACAAATAGACAACATTTATAGACAAACAACCAACACTTAACACACGGCCGGTGTATACAAATATTTTAAAAAATATATATACTTATAATCCTTCAAGGAATAATTTGCATTAGTTAGACCACCAGTCCGTTGGGACTAATCATTAATTAAATAACTAGTGCACATTGATAATTCAACACAGATATATTCCGTTGATTTTGTATTAATTGAACCCACAGTCCAGATATGAACCATTTAGCAAACAGTCACTTGGACTTAGGTATTATGTCCACAACTTAAGATGCATGCATCAATTGAATATAGGCTTTCCTATGAAGCCAAAACAAAACTTGCGTGATGTAATATGATCCAATCCAGGTTTAGTGCAATTGGTTTTGTGAATGATGTAAAAGTCAGCAAGCACTATTAGATTTATTGTGTGTCCCGTCAGCACGGGTGGGTCGGAACAATGGTAACTTGGTTAGCTTACTGTGCATACGATCGTGATCGGTGTCTGCAGGCTCCACCGAGAGACGATCCCCCCTCCAGCGGCCAAAGAAGCTGTATGCCGCAAAAGCTGATCCGGGGTCTAGCCGCACCAAGTCCGTTTGTAGTATGTTCCACCGATGGTCAAACAGTCACAGCCGTGTTTAAGGTGCAACCTCTCTACGCGTTTCTCACTGATGATCACTCCTGAGGAAGCTGCCGAGGTGAAGGCGGAGAAACGCGTAGAGAGGTTGCACCTTAAACACGGCTGTGACTGTTTGACCATCGGTGGAACATACTACAAACGGACTTGGTGCGGCTAGACCCCGGATCAGCTTTTGCGGCATACAGCTTCTTTGGCCGCTGGAGGGGGGATCGTCTCTCGGTGGAGCCTGCAGACACCGATCACGATCGTATGCACAGTAAGCTAACCAAGTTACCATTGTTCCGACCCACCCGTGCTGACGGGACACACAATAAATCTAATAGTGCTTGCTGACTTTTACATCATTCACAAAACCAATTGCACTATATGCACTAAACCTGGATTGGATCATATTACATCACGCAAGTTTTGTTTTGGCTTCATAGGAAAGCCTATATTCAATTGATGCATGCATCTTAAGTTGTGGACATAATACCTAAGTCCAAGTGACTGTTTGCTAAATGGTTCATATCTGGACTGTGGGTTCAATTAATACAAAATCAACGGAATATATCTGTGTTGAATTATCAATGTGCACTAGTTATTTAATTAATGATTAGTCCCAACGGACTGGTGGTCTAACTAATGCAAATTATTCCTTGAAGGATTATAAGTATATATATTTTTTAAAATATTTGTATACACCGGCCGTGTGTTAAGTGTTGGTTGTTTGTCTATAAATGTTGTCTATTTGTGAGAATAAATTTTAAAAATGAGATAATCTGGTTGTATAGCGCTTCATTCAGTTTTGTTTGGCAACACAGAATGGTCTTGAATTACGTCACGGCCGTGACGGGTGGGTTTTGTGTTACCGTAGTCACTCAATATGGTGTGAAGTGCTGTACGTATATTACAAACAGTACTGAGGACCCAACAGAGATCATTGATCAAAAGATGGACGAGATCTTGCAGTTGAAATGGGAGTTTAGAAGGAAACACAATCTCACTTTAGCGGCTGTGGGTAATGAATTGACTGGATGGGCCTCATGGTTGAACCCACTGAAGTGGTTCTCTGGGTTAGTAGAGTGGGCACAAGGTATGATTGCAAATGTAGGGAAGTTTTTCCTCTGTATCCTGGATGTTGTCATAATTATCGGCCTGATATTTAAATGTGTTCGGATTTTGACGCGGCGAAAAAGGCATAATACAAATTTGATGAGCCTAAGGAGCGAGTGCGTTGTAAATGCGGCAGATCTGGTATACGATCTGATGATAGAGACAGTGCTGTGATAGGAATGTAAATGAATTTCATAGCCTGTTTCTTTCACCATCTTTTTGTGTTTTTCTCTCCCTCTACCCAGCAAAGGGGGTAATTCCAAGTTGATCGCAGCAGTAATTTTTTTAGCAGTTGGGCAAAACCATGTGCACTGCAGGGGAGGCAGATATAACATGTGCAGAAAGAGTTAGATTTGGGTGGGTTATTTTATTTCTGCACAGGGTAAATACTGGCTGCTTTATTTTTACACTGCAAATTAGATTGCAGATTGAACACACCACACCCAAATCTAACTCTCTCTGCACGTTATATCTGCCTCCCCTGCAGTGCACATGGTTTGCCCAACTGCTAAAATAATTCCTGCTGCGATCAACTTGGAATTACCCCCAAAACTTCTACCGAATCCGGACATCAGTGTGCAAAGTCATAGGTACATGTATGTATAAAATGTTCGTTCAAATCAGACATCTTAGGCTATAGCACTGTCCCAGCATACTCTATAGGTTGAATGTTGTCCCACACCCAACCAGTGGTCCCGTGACCGCCGAGTGCATATAAAGGATGTCTCGTCCTTTTCCCTGTCTTCCCCAACCATAGTCAATGGGGTATATTTACTAAGATTCGTAATTTCCGAAAATAGGTCAAAGTTCAATCACGAATGACATCGACAGTGTAAAACTGCAACTTTTTGAATTGATTACGATGGATTTACTAAGCTGTCGTATTCGTATTTTTGGTGTTGTCCGATGTCGATGTCATTCGTGGTTTTCTGGTGTATAATGCGGCCGATTTTGTTATTTTGCGGCCGAGTTTAATGTGTTTTTTTTACGAATGCGTCACATGTCTGTTACGGCAGTGTTTTTCCATTACTGCCGCGTTTTTTTCCTAAGTTTCGTTTTTGTCACTTGTCCGTGATTGGTTGTATTCGTGGTGGAGGAGTGTCTGTGTACTTGACTATAAATACGCCCCAAACCGACCGCACCTCGTGGGTTTAGCTAGTGGAGAGGAGAGAGGAAGGTGTTGTTGGTGTTGGAGATTTCTGTGGAGTTTTTTGTGGTTTGGAGGCGGAGTTTTGTGATTGGTGAGTGCTGTACTGTGTGTGTAAGTTGTTTTGTCATACTTGTTGTTCTGTTATTTAAAAGTCTGTTAACTTTTTTGTATTTTGTCTTTTCTTTTCGTCTATAGTCCTTGTTTGTGAGTGAGTGAGTGTTTGTTTGCGTGTGTGTGGTGTGTAGTGGTAGTGGAGGAGTGTGTTATTTGTTTTTTTTTCTCTGTGTTTTTTGTGTTGTCTTAAGATTATGTCACAGTCAGAGGTGAGTGAGAGGGAGGAGGTGAGTGAGAGGGAGGAGGTGAGTGAGGTGGAGGAGGTGAGTGAGAGGGAGGAGGTGAGTGAGAGGGAGGAGGTTAGTGAGGAGGAGGGTGAGGTTGCGGCTGCGTTTTCTAGTGATACTGATAGTGATGGTGTTGTGGCTCCGCAGCCACGCACCAGTACAAGGACGGGCCGCAATGTAAAGTTTAGTTACGCAGAAAACATGGCTCTGGTGCGGGAGCTGATGAAGCATCAGCGCCAGTTGTTTGGTTCAGATGCATCAAAGGTGTCGACCCGCAGGAAGAGTGTCCTGTGGGGGAAGGTTATTGCTGCTGTGAACAGTGAGGGTGTGGTGAGGCGGACCGAGGACACCTGTAGGAAACGTTTCTATGACATAAAACGCCGTGTGAAGGCCAAGATGGCTAAGGAGGCAAAATCTGCTTGTCAAACCGGGGGAGGACCCCCCTTCCGAGCGTCTTATAAAGATTGGGAGGAGCCAATACGTCCGCTGATTCCGCCAGAGGTGGTTTCTGCACTTCATGTCCAAGATTCGGACCGGCCAAGTGCGGATGGTGAGTTTATTTTATATTTATAATTTTTCACATCTGTGCTTTGTACTTTTGTTGTAAAATGTTTCCTGTGTGTTGGTCAACAAATGGGTTGGTGATGTAGTGCAGGCCAATCCACCCTGTGTTTTTCCATCTGTTGTCCAACTACAAGTCCCATCATGCCTGTTATAATGTTTAAACTTAGGGAATGTCAAATGTGTTGGTGGACATGCTGGGAAGTGTAGTTGCACTACATATTGTCAGACACAGGTTGTGGTTGCTTGGTGTATTGTGTGTGTTAGTTATGTTTTTGTACTAATTAGACTCAAATATTTGTTGTGATTTTTCTGGAAACACAAACAATTTGCCTTGTTTTGTGCGGTTTTTGTAGGTTGTAAAATTTAAGATTATATATTTAACAAAACCAACTATTTGTGTTTGTAATTTTTTATCAAAATTTAAAAACAGTTTTTAAAATCATGCAATATTGTGTTTTTGAAAAGCTACGACATATGTGTTTTAAGTAGTCTAATTATGTTCATATCGCCATTCTTCTTCTTTGTACAGTACACCCGAGAAGCAGCACATCCAGGCCACAGCCAACCCTGCCTAGAGCTGATGATGGTGGGAATGATGGTAAGTTATTTCTGTAACCACATCTTATCCATTAACATAAAACACAAGAAATGTAATGTCAATACTATCACACAGGTTCTTCGTCTGCTCCACGCACACAAAGGCGACAATCACAGGCCAGCCTTACTGTGGCTACAAGGCCACCCAAGAGGCCCCGTGTCCACGCTCCTACTGCTGCTGCTGCTGCTCCTGCTCCTGCACCTGCATCACCCCCCCAAAGGCGCATCTCTGCAGTGGCTGCGGTGCCACCACTGGCACTTTTGGCAAGCCCCCAAAGTGTAGATCCACAATCCCCACAGTTGTCTGGTGAGTAATGTTTGTAATGTTTTTATTTTGTTTGAGTAAAAACCAGGTGAAGGCATAAGGAAGTGACAAAACACTGTTAGGTCGAAGATGATAAAGGCAGCAGTACAAAAATTAAAAGTAATTTTAGACTCCACATTTTGGACATGCTTGCCTTGTGTCATTATCACCTTGAACCTATCACTGCTTTAGAAATGACTTATACCTTCTCCAGGTATTGACATCTGCCCCAGTGTTAGTTTTGTTAAAAATTGTAATAAAAATGTAAGCAACTTTGCTTTAATAATCGACTGCAAGCAGATGCTGTTAGCGTATTGTTATGATGATATGTGTGAAATTACAGTGTCCTGAAACACAAATTTTTTTTGAAAAATATGCTCAACAACACTCCAAACTTCCAAAAAAATGTGAAACTAAATTTGAACAAAATAATTCCAAACAAACCAAATCAATACATACGGCAAAATCCAACATTAAATAACCTGGTTAAGTTGTCATTTTTTGACCACAATCTTAGTGTACTTCTTTACTAAATCCACTGACTGACATGCCCAATGTCTGATTCTAATGTGGCAAACATGGTTATATTTTTTTGTGTTGTGCCAAAGGAACCTTCAGAATGTTGTTTAAACTAACTTTGAGACATAAAAAAAGAGTACATGGAGTGTATACAATAATTTAGAATGTGAAACATACAATTGTCTCCATAAATTCACAAATTAGTAGTATGTGTTTATAGCCACATCAATTCACTAAGAGGTAACCAACATAGTAACGTTTAAGAAGTTAACCATTTAGCTTTTAAATGTATATTATGAAGTAATGCATGTTGCATGACAAATATTGTAAGACCAATGCTACATATGTCTAAAATATTTCCTGTGTCCCACCCCATACAGATCCGGCCATCATGAGTGACGAGGGCCAGCAGTCCCATGGCCAGGAGACGTATACTCTACACCTGCAGCCCATCGACCAAACACAGGCAAACATGACTGAGGACAATCCAGTCCAACCGCAAGCTTCTCAGACTCAACAAATGACCTCAACACCAGGGACAAGCCAAATTCCGCCTGAGTTTTGGTCAAGTTGGGCCGCACAACAGGCACACCACTCTGCGTGTCTCAACACCCAAACACAACACCTGTCTAGTTTGCCCCATCATTTGCCTAAAGTTAGCCGCAACTCTGCCAGACTCATCGTGCAGGTAGGGCGGATAGCAAACACAATGGAGCAGATGAGGGCAGACAATTCTCAAATGCAGGCAACCCATCAGCGCATCATGGATGAACAACTGCGCCAACACCAAACCCTCATACAGATTATCCAGCATAATCAAGTCATAAATGACAATTTGTCGCGAACCATTGCCAACAATACAGCTGCTTATACCCAGCTAACGGCCAGTTTAAATATTTTGAGCCAAAATTTTAGTGCAATGGCACAACAACATGTGGCCACAAGCTCAAGCACAACAACCCCGACCCAAACACCAGTACAATCACCAGTTCGACGATCAAGTCGAAGCCGCACCCACGAACAACCACAAGCCTCTGCACCCAGCACCCAAAAAAAGAAAAGATAATCTGTACTGCACATCATATGCTGGCCAGTTGCAAGTAAAATATATGTGTTCTGAATATATTGTTCAGTATTTTTCAATAAATTATCTAATCAAAATATGTGTATTGGTTAATTTGCAACACACAAACACAAAAATCAGTAATGTATAGTCCAAGATGAATATTGTGACAGGGCGAGAGTGTGCTGTGTCAGGGTGTAGGGTCCGTTTGCCCAAATCATACCGTGGAAAAACACTTAGAACATTTAGTGTGACCATCTGTATAACATGGTCAACATCAAGTTTTTTGCTGTTACATTGGACAATATAAACTAAAAAGCATGGCCAGCCTACTCGGAACATATACAACCTGCAGACCCAGTTGTTTTTCCTGCCTTGGTTTTATTGTAGCATCAGGAAGCAGTGACAAGTATCCTACAGCAAACAATACAGCAGACCCACACACAGTAGCAGCCATTTCAGATTTAGAGTGTGTAGAAATGTGTTGTCTCCACTTTTAAAAGTACCAAACGTCAGGTGTGAGTAATGAACAATTGCCAACACATGTTAAGGGATCATGGAGTGCCACGTTGTAGCACTCTCCTGATCAGCTGTGTGCTCCTGTCCTCACTGACAGGCAGCACACGGCACTGTTACAATGTAGCGCATATGCGCTACATTTTAACCAATGCGGTGAACTTTCTGCTCTGCGGTGACGTCACTTTAGGTCCACCGCAGGGAAGAAAGTTACCATCATTGGTTACAAGGTAGCGCATAGGCGCAACATTGTAACAGTGCCGTGTGCTGCCTGTCAGTGAGGACAGGAGCACACAGCTGATCAGGAGAGTGCTACAACGTGGCACTACCTGATTGGCTGAAGAAACCCACTTAGGCATAACTCAAAGTGGGTTTCTGGCATTCGGGTAAAGGTGACCCATGGGCAAACATGGTTCCCCTTTCAGTTCGTGGTCGGGACACTGTTTTTTTGGTTTGATTTTTCTCCTTGCAGTATTTGTTTGAAATAAACATGGGCAGTGTTTTTTTTCATCAAAAAAAATACACAAAAAAAAATATTATTGCCGTTAATGCTGGAACATGTGTGTTTGTTTTTAAAAAACAAACAGCTTTTTTTTAAATTTAAACAAAAAAAGCTTCCCAAAATTAAAAACTTTACACTATTTTTAAACTGGAAAGGACTGAATCTCTGCAATATGTGAGTCACAAATTGTTCAGCTTATAAATTTATTGTGTGCCACATGAAGTACATTTTGATATTCAACTCTAAATCACAAATATAGAAGCTCTTAAGCTTAATTTTGTTGTGGCAACCAAACAAAATATATGCTTACAGTACATTAATGGTTTTCACTGGGTACTTTAAAAAAAAACAGGGTAATAATGTTGGTGTGACTTTTTACACAGTCACACAGACCAGCCGGCCAGACAGGCCTCAGACCAGTCATGATGATGCCGGTATTGCAGGTAAGTCTTCACTGTAGTCACATATTCTGTAAACACATAGAAGTACAAAATATTATTTACAAATTTGGCACCTAGGTTCTGCTTCTGGAAGCCGACCTCGTGTAAGGCGGCCATCACAGGTCTCGGCCCACTTACCCAGGAGGCCAACTAAGAGCCGGCGTCTTGGCTCTGATTCAGCACCTCCATCATCCCCACCCAGGCGAAGGCTATCGGCAGTGTCACCCCAGCCACCACTGGCACTACTGGCGAGTTCGCTGAGTGATGAGCCCAGATCACCTCAGTTATCTGGTGATTAAATTTTGAAACAAAACACATAAGCAAGAATATACACAGTCGACTAAGGATGATGTTAGTTTGTTTGGAGTTTACATGTTTTCCACAACAATCAATGTTATGTTACGTCTTCAATTGCTCAAGGTGCTTTACTTAAAAAAAATAAGGTCTTAGTGGATGGTCTAGACAACCTAGTTGTCTGAAAATATATGAATTGAGGATACATTAAGCACACACACGAGAAAAAAATAAATGTAAACTTTTTGAACCCAAAAATAAAATAATTAGAATACAAAACACATTCCTGTGTCCGTCTCCAAAATGTATGAAGCTGGTGTGTATGTATGGAGTTATGTTTTTCAAGGGTAATGACTGTAAATGTTTTTTTAGCATCAACTAAGCACAATGGACACACCACTATAAACAACAAACAGTAAGTAACAAAACACACACTAGAAAGTTGAGCAAAGTGTTTAGTGAAGGATAATTACAGCCTAATAAAACTTACCAGAAAAATAACGCAGGATCACTTGTTGCCGTACCTGCCTCCCTACATTTGTACTCACACTGTCACCAGATGGTTCTAACTCCTCTGCTTGCTGACTGATTTCTCCCTCACCATGTGCAAGATCTTGACTTAAACACAGATTATGGAGAAAACAGCAGCAGAACACAATCCTAGTCACCTTTGAGGGACTATACAACAAAAGGCCAGCAGATTTATCAAGACACCGAAAACGTGACTTCAGCACCCCAAAACATCTTTCTATCACATTCCGCGTAGCCATATGTGCATGATTATAACTGTGTTCAGCAGGAGAATCAGGTTGGGACAATGGAGTAAGGAGCCAAGAGTAGCAGCCGTAACCCCCATCACCTGAAAAACAGATATAGTCAACATTAGGACATATGTTAGATTATTCAAACACCTCCTCCAAAATCTAGCCTGTGGTTAAAAGACATACACACATAACATTTTCAACATACCCAACAGCCAGCCATCAGGCATTTGTCCCTCCTCAAATTTATCGAAGAGCGATGACTGACTGAGGATGAAGGAGTCATGGCAGGCACCAGGGTAACCTGCAACAACACTCATAATTTTTAATTTTGCATCACAGACCACCTGGACATTAGTTGATTGATCAAGATGCCTATTAGTATAGATATACTGGCGGCCCTTAGGTGATCTCAGCTGAACGTGTGTGCAATCTATGGCCCCAAGCACATTGGGCATGCCTGCAAGCTCATAGAAAGCTACCCTGACAGCACTCCACTCCGACTCCTCAGTAGGGAAGCAGATTGAGGCTTTAATGTGTGGCTCCAACACATCCAAAACCTGAGTGGACATTAAATAAGCTAAGGTGAGTGTCATGTTAGGTATTCTCTACAATACTGTGGTGTTTCAACTTACACAAGCAACACTTAGCCATAACCGCATAGGTATTTTTAGACTCACCTGCATCAAATATCTTGAAAAGGTGGGCTGTGAGATCCCAATGACGTCGCCTGCCACAGCCTGGAAGCTCCCAGTAGCCATAAAGTGTAACACAGCCAGGAGTTTGTGTAGGCCTGAGACAGAGCGAGAGCGTGCTGTCTCAGGGTCTATGCCCAGTTTGACAAGGTCATACAGGTGGAAAATGTTGTTTCTATTTAGGCGGAACATCTGTATGACCCTATCATCGGACAATGCATTTAAGTTTAAACGCCCTCTAAATAAACGAGGCTGGCGCAGCCTCCGCGGTACCTGGACAACCTGTTGGCCATGTTCACTTACCTGGTCCTGATTCCTGGAAGCCTCATGGAGCAGTCTAACGTATCCCACAGCCAACAAAAAACCATTGCCACACACCACAGCAGCCATTTCAGAGTGAGAGTAGTTCAGAATGTGCCTGAAACACTTTTATAGGCCCAAAAAATCAGGTGGGAGTAATGGATAATTAAGTTCACATGTAAACGCGATTTTCAAAGGCTGGCGCGTTTTTTTTTAGCAAAAAAATGCGACTCGGAATTTTATGCGGCCGCAATAGCATTTTCACGGCAGCAAATACAATTACGAATGGTTAGTAAATGACCGAGATTCGTCTCTAAACAGGCGTAATTTGACCGATGGTGTATTCATTCGTAATTTTTTACATGAACTTCACAAAAAATACGAATGACCTCATCACTGCCGTGATTACTGTTTAGTAAATGACCGAGATTGACCGAGATGACACTTTGATGAAAAAACGCCATCTCGGTCAAAATCGGGAGCTTAGTAAATATACCCCAATGTCTGATTTGCAAAATAAATACATACATATGTCTAGGTCCCCTGTTATGTGTTTTGAAATATTTTGTTAGAAATGTATGACCGTTATTGTTAACTGTCAAAGGGTGGACTGTCGAAGTCGAAAATATTACATACACACCACATGCAAACACCAGAGTGGCCTCTGCGCGTGCATGTACACGCACGCTACATACACTGGTTCACGAGCCTTGCGTATTGGCGAGTAGTATGAGTATATACGGTAGCACGCGCATTTGCACAGAAAAGCCACAAAGACATATTCAATATTCTATTCATATAGTGCATAATTTACACATAGGGGGTGATTCCGAGTTGTTCGCTCGCTAGCTGCTTTTAGCAGCATTGCACACGCTAAGCCGCCGCCCTCTGGGAATGTATCTTAGCATAGCAGAATAGCGAACGAAAGATTAGCAGAATTGCTACTAAATAATTCTTTGCAGTTTCTGAGTAGCTCCGGACCTACTCACAGATTGCGATCAGCTCAGTCCGTCTAGTTCCTGGTTTGACGTCACAAACACGCCCTGCGTTCGGCCAGCCACTCTCCCGTTTCCCCAGCCACTCCCGCGTTTTGCAACTCGAACGCCTGCGTTTTTCCACACATTCCCATAAAACGGCCAGTTTCTGCCCAGAAACACCCACTTCCTGTCAATCACACTACAGCGATGAAAAATATTTGTTATGCCGTGAGTAAAATACCTAACTTTTGTGTAAAATAACTAAGCGCATGCGCTCTGCGAACCTTGCGCATGCGCAGTAAGCGACTAATCGCAGTATTGCGAAAATCGGCAATGAGCGAACAACTCGGAATAACCCCCATAGTCTCCATACACATTGCCAGCAACTTACATACACTCAGAGGTAGAAGTTATTCAGCTTTACAGGATGTGAGGGGGCAAAGCAAGGTTAGGACTTACTGTTTGGTATCCAGATGTGCAGTATTTTGTGATATACATTCCGGTTGCTATTTGTAGTTGATCGCATGTCTCTACGTGTAGATATATGCAGAAATATAATATTAGCAAACTGTTATGATACTGTACTCAGGATATTCTGCGGGAACCCAGTGGCGAACACCTGCAAGCACACCTGGACCAAGCATCACCCATTCATTTAAACCAACCTATGACCCCTCATGTACTGTAAATGACCTGCCCCTTGACCTATGGAAGAAGAGCTTACATTTCCCATTGTATTGTATTTGGACTCATTGTATAAAAGAGAGGTCTCCTGATCCAGGCTTCAGTCCCTATTCTCTGAAGGTCATCTTGCTAAGACTGACTGAGGCCTGGATCCGGGAGCGCTAGCGAACAAACGTATGTACTATTGGTTGTAGCTCTTCTCTGTAATATTGTTGTATCTTTTATCTGTATCTTTTGAGTAAATACTGTTGATGCGTTGGACCACAACATTACATTTAACTACTGGTGTCGCATTCCATTCTTGTTTGGGATAAGGTGTATACAGCCACACGTGTCGCTACATTGTGCGTATAATGTGTCGGCGTGTATATGCAACTTATATACATACTTTAGCGGGTGTACGCATATGTTTAGCGGTCGCAGTGGCTATAACCCTAGTGTAATAAGGTACTGCTTTTCCTTGTAAGTTAATCGAGCTTTACACAATGCACAGTAGATACTGGATGTATATCACCGAATACTTGTACTAAATATTCAAGTAGTAGTATACTTGTTCTTAACTATCACTGTCTAAAATGACATGTAGAATACTTAAGTGCCTGATGAGACAGGTGGCTTTACAGAGGAGACAGTGCCCTGCAGTCCCGGAGATCCGCCCAGTTAATTGTGTAAAGATGGAGCCAAAATCTCTGTCAGGGAGTGAGGGAGAATGAAATGCAGCTCCAGGGTGGGAACACCAGCAGTAGATGGCGCCTGGAGCTGGGAGAGGGGCTACAAGTCAGCGCCTTATCCCCTATACTGGTCCTCACCACTGGGTACTGTGGAGCCTATGTAAAATGGATTTTAGTAAATTCGACCTGTGCTCCCTGTCCTGGTGGATATAGTGGAGTCCCTATGCAGTACAGTGTCCACGCCAGCGGCGCGGTCCGTCTCCTGGGACTGCGACTGGATCACGATTTACCGGCGGGTCCCACCTGGGGGACCCTTTTACCTCCTCCCTGATGTGCAGCCACACGAACCAGGAGAGCGTCAGCGGTGGTGTACCTGAAGACAGGTGCGCCTCCGCTGCAAGTACCCGGCAACCCGGCCGCGGGAGTATGCAGCGCTGCTGGGGAGGTAATGGAGCCGCAGCACAGAATGTCAGAATGACATAAACAGTGCTGCGGCCCTTGAATCTTCTTAAAAAAGCTCTTTTCAGGGATGCCTAGTGCAGCCCACCTGTTAGTGACCTGCTCTGCAGGCACCAACTTACAAACTGAGCTCCAGTGCCTGGAGGCGGGGTTATAGAGGAGGCGGTGTAGTGCATCCTGGGAACAGTCAAAGCTTTAGCCTGTTGGTGCCTCGGATCAAGATCCAACTCTACACCCCCGATGTGTTCCCTGTGGAATCCCAGTGTACCCCGCAGCAGAAACTATATTTAACCTTTGAGTTTTTGAGACCCAAGTGCCTGAGTTTGCATTTTTTTTTTTACCATTAAACTGTAGTTACCATGTTCTTGACCATTACTCAAGTCTACCTAGATCACGAATCATTTGTTTTACTCCTCCCGATGTGTCTACCCTGTTGCATATCTTTGTGTCATCTGCAAAAAGGCATACTTTCCTGTAAATACCATTTGCAAAGTCACCAACAAAGATATTAAAAAGAACTCTGGTCCAAGAACAGATCCCTGGGGTACTCCACTGATAACATTTCCCTCCATACAATGCACTCCATTTATTACAACTGTCTGTTTCCTATCCTGCAGCTAATTCTTATCCATTTAACTGTTTTATAATTTAATCCCACGCTTTCAAGTTTATTTAGCAGTCTGCGATGTGGGACATTGTCAAATGCCTCAGTAAAGTCTAGATATGCTACATCTACGGCTACCCCTTGATCAATTATTTTAGTCATAGTCAAACAAGTCAATAACATTGTCTGCATTGGGAGCTTCCACCACTGATCTCACTCCCTAGGGTGGTTGGTGGCACTTTATTATACCTGTTCCTGTGTAGCATTGGTTTCATGTAAAACACCTTTTTTATGATATAAGATTAAAATCTTTTATATCGCACATATATATGATTGAATATCGTGAATAAACGTCAGATATTTTATTATTTGAAGGCATTTGGTGCTGTATTTTGGGTGTCTACTCTGGTGTGAGGGTATCTTTCAGGTAAATACTCGGCTGAGTATAACCAAGCGGTGGTATAAAGTTCCATCCAACGACGGTCCCAGGCTGGGTTTGCAATCAAGTCCTGCAGGAACATATTTGGACACTTGTCTTCTGAATTATATATGGACTTCTTTGAGGACAATTACATTTGAAGTCATAGCGCCCTCTGGTTTCCACTCTTCTACATTTCTTTTTTCCCACTATCAGGGGTTCTGCCGTGAGGTGCTGCTGTTGAAGCATATGAAAAATGTTTTTTTGTATATACAGTACATAGGGATGTAGCCGGGATCCCGGCGGTCGGAATCCCAGTGGTCAAAATACCGACGCCAGGATCCCGACCGCCAGAATGCCGGCAGCGCCGCCACAGCTATTCCCATTCCTGGGTGTCCACGACGCCCATGGAGTGGGAACAGAACCTGTGGCGAGTGAAATGAGCCACCGAGCCCGCAGCATGGCGAGTGTATCCAGCCCACAAGGGGCTACGTTCCGCTCGCCTCCCTGCCAGCATTCTGACGGTTTGGATCCCGAAGTCGCTATTCTGACCGCCGGGATCCTGTACCCAACTCTCTCTCTTTATATAGATATATATGCACCGGGGCAACTTACCTTTCAGCTGTAGTGCCGGATTAATCAAACTCTCTCTCTCTCTCTATATATGTAATTCTATGCAGTCCGGCACTCCCAATGCTGTTAGTAAATGGCCCAGGTGCCCTCCGCAGTACGGTATGGATATAAATGAAGAAAAGACGGCGGCACTCCAGGACTTTTGAAATCAAAATCGGTGTATTAAGGCATCCCAAACAAAATAGTTCTGACGTTTCGGGGCCTGTAGCCCCTTTTTCAAGGTTTGTTTGGCTCACGGGCCGGCGACGAACAGAGGTAGACACTGAGGGGCAGGAGAGGCGCACACTGCGCTCTCCTCCCCTCAAGCAGCAGCGGCGCAGTGAGCAGCAGCGGGGGGAGCGGCGGCCCGGCGGCAGTGGGTACGGCGTATCCACGACTAAATTCTTAAGGGCCGTACCCACCCACGTACCCACCCACTTGCAACGCTGGTTTTGTGTCCAGTTACTGAGGCTTCTGGCTCTCTGCTGCTGCGGAGTGTCACAGCGTAAAGGAATATTACAGGGTGATATTATAGAGCTGTCGTGGTGTGGGCATCAGACAGAGTCTGATTACATCGCAGAGGGCACTGTGTTGGGAAAACTTGGGGAATTAGGCAATGGGCATAAGTATACAGTAATTAACCACTTACGGTGAGATGTACCAAACATTGGATCCCATCCCTCCTCCCCTCTCTCTCTTCTGATCTCTCTCGGACAGTTGGGATGGGAAGTTGGAGGAGTGATGAGTGGAGGGGGAGGAGTCAGGAATAATTCATAAACTGCTCCCCCCCACCTAAAAAAAAGTCTAGATCCATCCCTGATGAGAAGGTATTCTTGCCCCCCTCAACAGATCCCACTCCCTCATCAGACCACACCCCCATTAGGGCTGCTTCCATAAATTTCCTGGGCTGGTTTTCCATCCCAATCGCCACCTGACCCCAAGCATCTTTTTGTGTTATTCCCTGAAGGAAAAACTGCAAATATTGTTTACAAAGAAATTGTGTGATCAATGAGTTTAATATAAAATATACATCACAATATTAGATGGCACTAGTCTTTGTAAAATAAGTTCTGCTGAGCAATACCAGACATCCATGCAAGTGAAGCCGCAGGCCAACGCTAGTAATAAGTACTGTAAAAAAAATATATATGAAAACAGTCATTTTAACATGAGTGGTGAACCTTGCACACGAGCTGCAGATTTGAACTAGGGGTCCTATTAGTGACTGTACCACGAATGTGCTGATGGTGAATAGATCCACTGGCTTATTTATAATGGGTGCAGTGTGTGAGGTCCAGGGGGGCCCACACCACACACCCTGCACCCATTTTTTCAATACTTACCCTCCAGAGTCCAGAGTTTGCAGCAGCAGCAGCAGCGCTGCAGAAATCACCAGGAAAATAATGCAGCATAAATTTTCCCAGTGTTTCACACATGCACAGCAAGAAAATCACAGGGAAAATGGCCGCCACACCATTCTCCTGGATACCTGAGCATGTGCACTAGGCTATGGGACAGCACTAGGGTCCGCTAATGCCCAGAGTGGGATCAGTACGTAATCCCGCTGGACGGGATCCCGGCAGTCGAAATACCGACGCCGGACACCGGGGTGTCGTGGACACCCACGGAGGGAGAATATGTCGGGATTGTGGCGGTCGGGATTCCGGCGTCGGTATTTCGACCGCCGGGATCCCATCCAGCGGGATGTTGACCGCATCCCCCTAGAGTCTACAGCGCTGCCAGCTAGAGAGGAGAAGGCCTAGAGGGAGTCTGCACATGGTGAAGAGCCCGATTGGACAGTTATGGCTAAAACCAAGTTGCGGAAAGGACTTCTGACATCACCAGGGGAGGTGCAAACTCCGAACAGGGTACTGACATACCTCACTTACATTGTGTAAGTGAGGTATGCCAGTCCATTGAATGGGATTATGACTTTAGAATATTCCGTGGCATCATAACCTTACTACACATTGTGTATTTTATGTTGTATTTTTCATATACCCTCGCGCATTAACAGCAACAGCCAAAGAGGATTATTCCAGAATATTTATCTTTATACATCATTACAGCTAAGTATACTAGCTTCAATTTTATGTATCTCTCCCATTTTCATTCACGGTAGCGCCATCTTTTCCACATACCCACAATCCTCCTGTTCTCTAAATTTTTGGACCATTTTGGGATAGGTCCACAAGTGGGTTATAGAAGGCAGCCACGATTCAACAAGAAGCGCCATGAAGGACTTCACCCTATTTGTTTATTAGCTCCTCCCCCTAACGTCAGAGGTCCTTTTGTCCAGTTTATTCTAGCATCTACCCTGAATCGACCGTGCAAATCTATTGAATTTGGAACAGATTGAGCATCTCTAAATAAACACAGCCATACTGATGACACTGCTGCCCAGTAACATGCATGTGCATGCCCACTCTACACCACAGCAGCACAGAGTGTGTATCACAGTACAGTATGCTGCCCAATAAGGAGTGGGAAAGGCCCTCTCCACGAAGGTAAACTAGACGCTACCATAAGGAGCGTAAGTGCCTCTCCACTGCGCATGCTCAGACTCAGAGCACCAGCTTCCTGCTGAGGTACGCCGCATAGTGTTACCATGGTGACCAGCCGGAGACGCTCTCTCTGGACTGGACTCAGGAGGACTCGCACTTGGTGGTAGAGGCGGTATAGTGGTGATAGCAGGTGACGGCAGGACAGGGGTCAGTCTTCCGGGGTTCAGAGTCTGTTCCATAGTCTGAGCTGCTGCACACCATGCATAGGGTACGGGTCGTGCTCGGTCATCTTCCGGGGAATTCCCGAGGACTGCGGGCTGAGTGCACCTCAGCACCCGGGGAGAGAGCCGAGGACATTGTCATTGTGCACGGCCGAAGGACCCCGATCTGCAAAGCCAAGAGGGGGGGCTTTAAGGTACTCCCCATTGCACAGCAACACGGAGGTGGAGTACTCCCCATTACACAGCAACACGGAGGGGTGGAGGGGGAGAGTACTCTGCACTACACAGCAACATGGGGGGAGAGTACTCTCCATTACACAGCAACACGGGGGTGGTGGAGGGGGAGAGTACTCTGCACTACACAGCAACATGGGGGGGAGAGTACTCCCCATTACCCCGGCAACACGGGGGAAGAGTACTCCCCATTACCCCGGCAACACGGGGGAAGAGAACTCGCCATTACACAGCAACACAGGGGGAGAGTACTCTCCATTACACAGCAACATGGGGGTGGTGGAGGGGAAGAGTACTCCGCACTACACAGCAACATGGGGGGGAGAGTACTCTCCATTATCCCGGCAACACGGGGGGAGAGTACTCTCCATTACCCCGGCAACACGGGGGAAGCATACTCTCCATTACCCAGCAACATGGGGTGAGAGTGCTCTCCATTACGCGGCAACACGGGGGGAGAGTACTCCCCATTACACAGCAACACGGGGGTAGAGTACTCACCATTACACAGCAACACGGGGGTAGAGTACTCACCATTACACAGCAACACGAGTGGAGGGGGAGAGTACTCCGCACTACACAGCAACATGGTGGGGGGGGAGAGTACTCTCCATTACACAGCAACACGGGGGTGGTGGAGGGGGAGAGTACTCTGCACTACACAGCAACATGGGGGGGGGGGGAAGTATGCCCCATTACCCCGGCAACACGGGGGGAGAGTACTCTCCATTACCCCGGCAACACGGGGGGAGCGTACTCTCCATTACCCGGCAACATGGGGTGAGAGTGCTCTCCATTACCCGGCAACAAGGGGGTAGAGTATTCGCCATTACATAGCAACACGGGGGGAGAGTACTCCCCATTACACAGCAACACGGGGGGAGAGCACTCCCCATTACACAGCAACACGTGGTGAGAGTACTCCCCATTACACAGCAACACGGGGGGGTGGGGTGGAGGGGGAGAGTACTCCGCACTACACAGCAACATGGGGGGGGAGAGTACTCTCCATTACACAGCAACACGGAGGGGGGGGGGGGGTGGAGGGGGAGAGTACTCCGCACTACACAGCAACATGGGGGGGGGGAGTACTCTCCATTACACAGCAACACGGAGGGGGGGGGGGTGGAGGGGGAGAGTACTCTGCACTACACAGCAACATGGGGGGGAGAGTACGCTCCATTACCCCGGCAACACGGGGGGAGAGTACTCTCCATTACCCCGGCAACACGGGGGGAGCGTACTCTCCATTACCCGGCAAAATAGGGTGAGAGTGCTCTCCATTACCCGGCAACATGGGGGTAGAGTATTCGCCATTACATAGCAACACGGGGGGAGAGTACTCCCCATTACACAGCAACACGGTGGGAGAGCACTCCCCATTACACGGCAAAACGGGTGGAGTACTCCCCATTACACGAAGAGAGTACTCCCCATTACACGGCAACACGGGGGGAATACTCCCCATTACACGGCAACACGGGGGGAATACTCCCCATTACATGGCAACATGGTGGGAGTACTCTTGACTACGTCAAGAACATACATGCGTTCATATACATGCCAGTGACCATTCTTTTTGCAGTCTATGGGTTTATCAATAAGTTATATGGAGACTGTTCCCTTATCAGCCAATTGTTACATTGCCAACAGTAAAACATATTTACATATGCATATAATCTGTTGTGTATAGCTGCTGAGAGATTTGGTTTATTTAACATTTTTCAGAATATTAGCCTGCTGATCCTGATAGATGAGATAGTTGTATTTAAAATAATGTTGTACGGTTTGATGGTTAATATCTTGTGTTTAATTTACATGGTATGTGTGTTTGCATCTTGATCTAATATTGGGGGTCATTCCGAGTTGATCGCTCGCAAGCTAGTTTTAGCAGCCGTGCAAACTGGGGAGTGTATTTTAGCTTAGCAGAAGTGCGAACTCTTGTGCAGCCGAGCTCTACAAAAACAGTTTGTGCAGTTTCTGAGTAGCTCTGAACCTACTCAGCGCTTGCGATCACTTCAGCCTATTTGTGTCCAGATTTGACGTCATACACACGCCCAGACACGCCTGCGTTTTTGCAAACACTCCCTGAAAACGGTCAGTTGACACTCAGAAGCGCCCCCTTCCTGTCAATCTTCTTGCGGCCGCCAGTGCGAAGGATAACTTCGCTAGAACCTGAGCACAACCACAAAGAGCTTTGTACCCGTATGTCGCGCGTGCGTATTGTGGGGCATACGCATTTGCAGAAATGCAGTTTTCTCTAACGTCCTAAGTGGATGCTGGGACTCCGTAAGGACCATGGGGAATAGCGGCTCCGCAGGAGACAGGGCACAAAATAAAAGCTTGAGATATCAGGTGGTGTGCACTGGCTCCTCCCCCTATGACCCTCCTCCAAGCCAGTTAGATTTTTGTGCCCGGCCGAGAAGGGTGCAAACTAGGTAGCTCTCCAGAGCTGCTTAGAATAAAAGTTTAGTTAGGTTTTTTTATTTTCAGTGAGTCCTGCTGGCAACAGGCTCACTGCATCGTGGGACTAAGGGGAGAAGAAGCGAACTCACCTGAGTGCAGAGTGGATTGGGCTTCTTAGGCTACTGGACGTTAGCTCCAGAGGGACGATCACAGGTTCAGCCTGGATGGGTCACCGGAGCCGCGCCGCCGTCCCCCTTACAGAGCCAGAAGAGACGAAGGTCCGGTGAAAGCGGCGGCAGAAGACATCCTGTCTTCAAGACTAAGGTAGCGCACAGCACCGCAGCTGTGCGCCATTGCTCTCAGCACACTTCACACTCCGGTCACTGAGGGTGCAGGGCGCTGGGGGGGAGCGCCCTGAGACGCAATATAACACACATATACCATAGCTGGCAAAAGGAATACATCACATATAGCTCCAGGGCTATATGGATGTATTTTTTCCCCTGCCATTTTACACAAAAAAGCGGGAGTTAAGGACGTCGTGAAGGGGCGGGGCCTATCTCCTCAGCACACTGGCGCCATTATTCCCTCACAGCTCCGCTGGAAGGACGGCTCCCTGATTCTCCCCTGCAGTACTGCATCTGATTCAGGGTAAAAAAGAGAAGGGGGGGCATTTTGGCAGCAAATAACTAGATTAACAGCAGCTATAAGGGATTAACACTTATATAAGGTTATCCCTGTATATATATATAGCGCTGGGTGTGTGCTGGCAGACTCTCCCTCTGTCTCTCCAAAGGGCTAAGTAGGGTCCTGTCCTCTATCAGAGCATTCCCGGTGTGTGTGCTGTGTGTCGGTACGCGTGTGTCGACATGTATGAGGAGGAAAATGAGGTGGAGGCGGAGCAGTTGCCTGTGTTAGTGATGTCACCCCCTAGGGAGTCGACACCTGACTGGATGATTGTGTTTAAGCAATTAAGTGATAATGTCAGCAATTTACAAAAAACTGTTGACGACATGAGAAAGCCGGCAAATCAATTAGTGCCTGTTCAGGCGTCTCAGACACCCTCAGGGGCCCTAAAACGGCCGCTACCTCAGTGGGTCGATACGGATCCAGATACAGATACTGAATCTAGTGTCGACGGTGACGAGACAAACGTAATGTCCAGTAGGGCCACACGTTACATGATCACGGCAATGAAAGAGGCATTGAACCTTTCTGACACTACAAATACCTCAAAGGCGGGTATTATGTGGGGTGTGAAAAAACTGCCAATAGTTTTTCCTGAGTCTGAGGAAATAAATGAGGTGTGTGATAAAGCGTGGGTTTCCCCCGATAAAAAACAGCTAATTTCTAATAAGTTATTAGCACTATACCCTTTCCCGCCAGAGGTTAGGGCACGGTGGGAAACACCCCCTAGGGTAGATAAGGCGCTCACACGTTTATCTAAACAAGTAGCGTTACCGTCCCCTGATACGGCCACCCTCAAAGAACCAGCTGATAGGAGGCTGGAAAATATCCTGAAAAGTATATACACACATACTGGTGTTATACTGCGACCAGCAATCGCATCAGCCTGGATGTGCAGTGCTGGAGTCGCATGGGCGGATTCCCTGACTGAGAATATTGATACCCTGGATAGGGACAATATTCTGTTAACTATAGAACATTTAAAGGATGCATTGCTATATATGCGTGATGCGCAGAGGGATATTTGTACCCTGGCATCAAGAGTAAGCGCAATGTCCATCTCTGCCAGAAGAGCATTATGGACCAGACAGTGGTCAGGGGACGCAGATTCCAAACGGCACATGGAAGTATTGCCGTATAAGGGGGAGGAGTTATTTGGGGCTGGTCTAACAGACCTGGTGGCCACGGCAACGGCTGGAAAATCCACCTTTTTACCCCAGGTTACTTCACATCAACAGAAAAAGACACAGTCTTTTCAAACTCAGTCCTTTCGTTCCCATAAGTACAAGCGAGCAAAAGGTCACTCTTTTCTGCCCAAGGGCAGAGGAAGAGGAAAAAGGCAGCACCATGCAGCCGCTTCCCAGGAGCAGAAGCCCTCCCCTGCTTCTGCCAAGTCTTCAGCATGACGCTGGGGCTTTACAAGCAGACTCAGACACGGTGGGGGCCCGTCTCAAGAATTTCAACGCGCAGTGGGCTCACTCGCAAGTGGATCCCTGGATTCTACAGGTAGTATCACAGGGGTACAAACTGGAATTCGAGGCGTTTCCTCCTCATCGGTTCCTGAAGTCTGCTTTACCAAAGTCTCCCTCCGACAGGGAGGCAGTTCTGGAAGCCATTCACAAGCTGTACTCCCAGCAGGTGATAATCAAGGTACCCCTCTTACAACAGGGGAAGGGGTATTATTCCACACTATTGTGGTACCGAAGCCGGACGGCTCGGTGAGACCAATATTAAATCTAAAATCTTTGAACACTTACATAAAAAGGTTCAAATTCAAGATGGAGTCACTCAGAGCGGTGATAGCGAACCTGGAAGGGGGGGACTATATGGTGTCGCTGGACATCAAGGATGCTTATCTCCACGTCCCAATATATCCTTCTCACCAAGGGTACCTCAGGTTTGTAGTACAAAACTGTCATTATCAGTTTCAGACGCTGCCGTTTGGATTGTCCACGGCGCCTCGGGTCTTTACCAAGGTAATGGCCGAAATGATGATTCTTCTACGAAGAAAAGGCATCTTAATTATCCCTTACTTGGACGATCTCCTGATAAGGGCAAGAACCAAGGAACAGTTAGAAGTCGGAGTGGCACTATCTCAGGTAGTGCTAAGTCAGCACGGATGGATTCTAAATATTCCAAAATCGCAGCTGATTCCAACGACACGTCTACTGTTCTTAGGAATGATTCTGGACACAGTCCAGAAGAAGGTGTTTCTCCCGGAGGAGAAGGCCAGGGAGTTATCCGAGCTAGTCAGGAACCTCCTAAAACCAGGACAGGTCTCAGTGCATCAGTGCACAAGGGTCCTGGGAAAAATGGTGGCTTCTTACGAAGCGATTCCATTCGGAAAATTCCATGCAAGAACTTTTCAGTGGGATCTACTGGGAAAATGGTCCGGATCGCATCTTCAGATGCATCAACGGATAACCCTGTCGCCAAGGACAAGGGTGTCTCTCCTGTGGTGGCTTCAGAGGGCTCATCTACTAGAGGGTCGCAGATTTGGCATTCAGGATTGGATCCTGGTAACCACGGATGCCAGCCTGAGAGGCTGGGGAGCAGTCACACAGGGAAGGAATTTCCAGGGCTTGTGGTCAAGCATGGAAACATCTCTTCATATAAACATTCTAGAACTAAGGGCCATTTACAATGCCTTAATTCAAGCAAAACCTCTGCTTCAGGGTCAGGCGGTGTTGATCCAGTCGGACAACATCACGTCAGTCGCCCACATAAACAGACAGGGCGGCACGAGAAGCAGGAGGGCAATGGCAGAAACTGCAAGGATTCTTCGCTGGGCGGAAAATCATGTGATAGCACTGTCAGCAGTGTTCATTCCGGGAGTGGACAACTGGGAAGCAGACTTCCTCAGCAGACACGACCTTCACCCGGGAGAGTGGGGACTTCACCCAGAAGTCTTCCACCAAATTGTACACCGTTGGGAAAGACCAAAGGTGGACATGATGGCGTCACGTCTAAACAAAAAACTGGACAGATATTGCGCCAGGTCAAGGGACCCTCAGGCAATAGCAGTGGACGCTCTGGTAACGCCGTGGGTGTACCAGTCAGTGTATGTATTCCCTCCTCTGCCCCTCATACCGAAAGTATTGAGAATCATAAGAAGGAGAGGAGTAAGAACTATACTCGTGGTTCCGGATTGGCCAAGAAGGTCTTGGTACCCGGAACTTCAAGAGATGCTCACGGACGAACCGTGGCCTCTACCTCTAAGACAGGACCTGCTACTGCAGGGGCCTTGTCTGTTCCAAGACTTACCGCGGCTGCGTTTGACGGCATGGCGGTTGAACGCCGGATCCTGAAGGACAAGGGCATTCCAGAAGAAGTCATCCCTACTCTGGTAAAAGCCAGAAAGGAAGTAACCGCAAAACATTATCACCGCATTTGGCGTAAATATGTTGCGTGGTGTGAGGCCAAGAAGGCCCCTACAGAGGAATTTCAACTGGGTCGTTTCTTGCATTTCCTGCAAACAGGACTGTCTATGGGCCTAAAATTAGGGTCCATTAAGGTTCAAATTTCGGCCCTGTCGATATTCTTCCAGAAAGAACTGGCTTCAGTACCTGAAGTTCAGACATTTGTGAAAGGGGTGCTGCACATACAGCCTCCTTTTGTGCCTCCAGTGGCACCTTGGGATCTCAATGTTGTGTTGAGATTTCTAAAATCACACTGGTTTGAACCATTGTCTACGGTAGATTTAAAATATCTCACGTGGAAGGTGTCGATGCTGTTGGCCTTGGCTTCAGCTAGGCGTGTGTCAGAATTGGCGGCTTTATCATGTAAAAGCCCTTACCTAAATTTTCATTCTGACAGGGCGGAATTGAGGACTCGTCCTCAATTTCTACCTAAGGTGGTTTCTGCATTTCACATGAACCAACCTATTGTGGTACCTGCGGCTACTAGGGACTTAGAGGACTCTAAGTTGCTGGACGTTGTCAGGGCCTTGAAAATATATGTTTCCAGGACGGCTGGAGTCAGGAAAACTGACTCGCTGTTTATCCTGTATGCACCCAACAAACTGGGTGCTCCTGCTTCAAAGCAGACGATTGCTCGTTGGATTTGTAGTACAATTCAGCTTGCGCATTCCGTGGCAGGATTGCCACAGCCAAAATCAGTAAAAGCCCATTCCACAAGGAAAGTGGGCTCATCTTGGGCGGCTGCCCGAGGGGTCTCGGCTTTACAACTTTGCCGAGCAGCTACTTGGTCAGGGGCAAACACGTTTGCTAAATTCTACAAATTTGATACCCTGGCTGAGGAGGACCTGGAGTTCTCTCATTCGGTGCTGCAGAGTCATCCGCACTCTCCCGCCCGTTTGGGAGCTTTGGTATAATCCCCATGGTCCTTACGGAGTCCCAGCATCCACTTAGGACGTTAGAGAAAATAAGATTTTACTTACCGATAAATCTATTTCTCGTAGTCCGTAGTGGATGCTGGGCGCCCATCCCTAGTGCGGATTGTCTGCAATACTTGTATATAGTTATTGTTACAAAAAATTCGGGTTATTATTGTTGAGCCATCTTTTCAGAGGCTCCTTTAAATTTATCATACTGTTAACTGGGTTCAGATCACGAGTTGTACGGTGTGATTGGTGTGGCTGGTATGAGTCTTACCCGGGATTCAATATCCTTCCTTATTATGTACGCTCGTCCGGGCACAGTATCCTAACTGGCTTGGAGGAGGGTCATAGGGGGAGGAGCCAGTGCACACCACCTGATATCTCAAGCTTTTATTTTGTGCCCTGTCTCCTGCGGAGCCGCTATTCCCCATGGTCCTTACGGAGTCCCAGCATCCACTACGGACTACGAGAAATAGATTTATCGGTAAGTAAAATCTTATTTTTTCACCTGATCGCTGCGCTGCGAAAATCGTCAGCGAGCGATCAACTCGGAATGACCCCCATTGTCACTGAGTCTCGTCTTGTGCTTTAGGAAACAACACCCGATGAGCTCCTGTCTTCTGTTATGAGCGCTGTTCTAAGGGATGTCAATCTGAAGCCTGAGTTGATTGGGGACATCTGTGTTGGTAAGTTGACATATTAAAGGGGTTTTCTCTGACGTCCTAGTGGATGCTGGGAACTCCGTAAGGACCATGGGGATTAGCGGCTCCGCAGGAGACTGGGCACAACAGTAAAAGCTTTAGGACTACCTGGTGTGCACTGGCTCCTCCCCCTATGACCCTCCTCCAAGCCTCAGTTAGATTTTTGTGCCCGGCCGAGAAGGGTGCACACTAGGGGCTCTCCTGAGCTTCTTAGTGAAAGTTTTAGTTTTAGGTTTTTTATTTTCAGTGAGACCTGCTGGCAACAGGCTCACTGCATCGAGGGACTAAGGGGAGAAGAAGCGAACTCACCTGCGTGCAGAGTGGATTGGGCTTCTTAGGCTACTGGACACCATTAGCTCCAGAGGGACCGAACACAGGCCCAGCCTCGGAGCTCGGTCCCAGAGCCGCGCCGCCGGCCCCCTTACAGAGCCAGAAACAAGAAGAGGTCCGGAAAAATCGTCGGCAGAAGACATCAGTCTTCAACAAGGTAGCGCACAGCACTGCAGCTGTGCGCCATTGTTACTCAGGCACACTTCACACTCCGGTCACTGAGGGTGCAGGACGCTAGGGGGGGGCGCCCTGAGCAGCAATGTAAAACACCTTGGCTGGCATAAATACACCACATATAACCCCCAGGGCTATATGGATGTATTTTAACCCCTGCCAGAACTTACAAAAAAGCGGGAGAAGAGGCCGCCGAGAAGGGGGCGGAGCCTATCTCCTCAGCACACAGGCGCCATTTTCCATCACAGCTCCGCTGGAAGGACGTCTCCCTGACTCTCCCCTGCAGTCCTGCACTACAGAAAAGGGTAAAAAAGAGAGGGGGGGCACTAATTTGGCGCAGTTTTGATACTAACAGCAGCTATAAAGGGAAAAGCACATTTTATAGTGGTATTCCTGTTTATATATAGCGCTCTGGTGTGTGCTGGCATACTCTCCCTCTGTCTCCCCAAAGGGCTAGTGGGGTCCTGTCCTCTATCAGAGCATTCCCTGTGTGTGTGCGGTGTGTCGGTACGATTGTGTCGACATGTTTGAGGAGGAAAATGAGATGGAGGCGGAGCAATTGCCTATTATACAGTTGTCACCCCCTGGGGAGTCGACACCTGAGTGGATGAGCTTATGGAAGGAATTGCGTGACAGTGTCAGCTCGTTACGACAGACAGTTGACGACATGAGACAGCCGGCTACTCAGCTTGTGCCTGTCCAAGGGTCTCAAACGCCATCAGGGGCTTTAAAACGCCCGTTACCTCAAATGGCAGACACAGACACGGATACTGACTCCAGTGTCGACGATGATGAGACAAACGTGACTTCCACTAGGGCCACACGTTACATGATTGAAGCAATTAAAAATGTATTGCATATCTCTGATAATACAAGTACCACTAAAAAGGGTATTGTGTTTGGTGAGAAAAACTGCCTGTAGTTTTTCCTGTATCCGAGGAATTAAATGAAGTGTGTGATGAGGCGTGGGTTTCCCCCGATAAAAAACTGATAATTCCTAAAAGGTTATTGGCATCGTACCCTTTCCCGCCAGAGGATAGGGCACGTTGGGAAACACCCCCTAGGGTGGATAAAGCGCTCACACGTTTGTCAAAACAGGTAGCACTACCCTCTCCTGATACGGCCGCCCTAAAGGAACCTGCCGATAGAAAGCTGGAGAATATCCTAAAATGTATATACTCTCACACGGGTGTTATACTGCGACCAGCAATCGCCTCAGCCTGGATGTGCAGTGCGGGCCTGGCGTGGTCGGATTCCCTGACTGAAAATATTGATACCCTAGATAGGGACAGTATATTACTGACTATAGAGCATTTGAAGGATGCATTTCTATATATGCGTGATGCACAGAGGGATATTTGCCGACTGGCATCAAGAGTTAGCGCGCTGTCCATTTCTGCTAGAAGAGGTTTATGGACGCGGCAGTGGTCAGGTGATGCGGATTCTAAAAGGCACATGGAAGTATTGCCTTATAAGGGGGAGGAGTTATTTGGGGTAGGTCTATCAGACCTGGTAGCCACGGCAACTGCTGGAAAATCCACATTTTTACCCCAGGTAGCTTCTCAACCTAAGAAGACGCCGTATTATCAGGCGCAGTCCTTTCGGCCCCATAAGGGCAAGCGGGCAAAAGGCGCCTCATTTCTGCCCCGTGGCAGAGGGAGAGGAAAAAGGCTGCAACAAACAGCCAGTTCCCAGGAACAAAAGCCCTCTCCCGCCTCCGCAAAGTCCTCAGCATGACGCTGGGGCTTTACAAGCAGACACGGTGGGGGCCCGTCTCAAGAAGTTCAGTGCGCAGTGGGCCCACTCGCAAGTGGACCCCTGGATCCTTCAAGTGGTATCTCAGGGGTAAAAATTGGAATTCGAGAAGTCTCCCCCTCGCCGTTTTCTAAAGTCTGCTTTACCGACGTCTCCCTCAGACAGGGAGGCAGTATTGGAAGCCATTCACAAGCTGTATTCCCAGCAGGTGATAATCAAGGTACCCCTCCTACAACAGGGAAAGGGGTACTATTCCACACTATTTGTGGTACCGAAGCCGGACGGCTCGGTGAGACCAATTTTAAACCTAAAATCCTTGAACACTTACATACAAAGGTTCAAATTCAAGATGGAGTGACTCAGAGCAGTGATTGCAAACCTGGAAGACGGGGACTATATGGTGTCTCTGGACATCAAAGATGCTTACCTACATGTCCCAATTTGCCCTTCTCACCAAGGGTACCTCAGGTTTGGGGTACAGAACTGTCACTATCAGTTTCAGACGCTGCCGTTTGGATTGTCCACGGCACCCCGGGTCTTTACCAAGGTAATGGCCGAAATGATGATACTCCTTCGAAGGAAGGGAGTTTTAGTTATCCCTTACTTGGACGATCTCCTGATAAGGGCAAGATCCAGGGAACAGTTGGAAGTCGGGGTAGCACTATCTCAGATAGTGCTGCGCCAGCACGGTTGGATTCTCAATATTCCAAAATCTCAGCTGATCCCGACTACCCGACTCCTATTCCTAGGGATGATCCTGGACACAGTCCAGAAAAAGGTGTTTCTCCCGGAGGAGAAAGCCAGGGAGTTATCCGAACTAGTCAGAAATCTCCTAAAACCAGGCCAAGTCTCAGTGCATCAATGCACAAGGGTCCTGGGAAAGATGGTGGCTTCTTACGAAGCAATCCCATTCGGCAGATTCCACGCAAGAACCTTCCAGTGGGATCTGCTAGACAAATGGTCCGGGTCGCATCTTCAGATGCATCAGCGGATAATCTTGTCACCAAGGACAAGGGTGTCTCTCCTGTGGTGGTTGCAGAGTGCTCATCTTCTAGAGGGCCGCAGATTCGGCATTCAGGACTGGGTCCTGGTGACCACGGATGCCAGCCTGAGAGGCTGGGGAGCAGTCACACAGGGACGAAATTTCCAGGGCTTGTGGTCAAGCCTGGAGACATCACTTCACATAAATATCCTGGAGCTAAGGGCCATCTACAATGCTCTAAGCCTAGCAAGACCTCTGCTTCAAGGTCAGCCGGTGCTGATCCAGTCAGACAACATCACGGCAGTCGCCCACGTAAACAGACAGGGCGGCACAAGAAGCAGGAGGGCAATGACAGAAGTTGCAAGGATTCTTCGCTGGGCGGAAAATCATGTGATAGCACTGTCAGCAGTGTTCATTCCGGGAGTGGACAACTGGGAAGCAGACTTCCTCAGCAGACACGACCTCCATCCGGGGGAGTGGGGACTTCACCCAGAAGTCTTCCACATGATTGTGAACCGTTGGGAAAAACCAAAGGTGGACATGATGGCGTCCCGCCTCAACAAAAAACTGGACAGGTATTGCGCCAGGTCAAGGGACCCTCAGGCAATAGCTGTGGACGCTCTGGTAACACCGTGGGTGTACCAGTCAGTGTATGTGTTCCCTCCTCTGCCTCTCATACCCAAGGTACCGAGGATCATAAGAAGGAGAGGAGTAAGGACTATACTCGTGGCTCCGGATTGGCCAAGAAGGACTTGGTACCCGGAACTTCAAGAGATGCTCACAGAGGACCCGTGGCCTCTACCTCTAAGAAAGGACCTGCTTCAGCAGGGACCATGTCTGTTCCAAGACTTACCGCGGCTGCGTTTGACGGCATGGCGGTTGAACGCCGGATCCTGAAGGAAAAAGGCATTCCGGATGAAGTCATCCCTACCCTGATCAAAGCCAGGAAGGATGTAACCGTGCAGCATTATCACCGTATTTGGCGTAAATATGTTGCGTGGTGCGAGGCCAGGAAGGCCCCTACAGAGGAATTTCAACTGGGTCGTTTCCTACATTTCCTGCAAACAGGACTGTCTATGGGCCTAAAATTAGGGTCCATTAAGGTTCAAATTTCGGCCCTGTCGATTTTCTTCCAGAAAGAACTGGCTTCAGTTCCTGAAGTTCAGACGTTTGTCAAGGGGGTACTGCATATACAGCCTCCTTTTGTGCCTCCAGTGGCACCTTGGGATCTCAATGTAGTTTTGGGGTTCCTAAAATCACATTGGTTTGAACCACTCTCCACTGTGGACTTAAAATATCTCACTTGGAAAGTGGTAATGTTGTTAGCCCTGGCTTCAGCCAGGCGTGTCTCAGAATTGGCGGCTTTATCCTATAAAAGCCCTTACCTAATTTTTCATACGGACAGGGCAGAATTGAGGACTCGTCCTCAATTTCTCCCTAAGGTGGTTTCAGCATTTCACTTGAACCAGCCTATTGTGGTGCCTGCAGCTACTAGGGACTTGGAGGACTCCAAGTTGCTGGACGTAGTCAGGGCCCTGAAAATATATGTTTCCAGGACGGCTGGAGTCAGGAAATCTGACTCGCTGTTTATCCTGTATGCACCCAACAAGCTGGGTGCTCCTGCTTCTAAGCAGACTATTGCTCGTTGGATTTGTAGTACAATTCAGCTTGCACATTCTGTGGCAGGCCTGCCACAGCCAAAATCTGTAAAAGCCCATTCCACAAGGAAGGTGGGCTCATCTTTGGCGGCTGCCCGAGGGGTCTCGGCTTTACAACTTTGCCGAGCAGCTACTTGGTCAGGGGCAAACACGTTTGCTAAATTCTACAAATTTGATACCCTGGCTGAGGAGGACCTGGAGTTCTCTCATTCGGTGCTGCAGAGTCATCCGCACTCTCCCGCCCATTTGGGAGCTTTGGTATAATCCCCATGGTCCTTACGGAGTTCCCAGCATCCACTAGGACGTCAGAGAAAATAAGAATTTACTTACCGATAATTCTATTTCTCATAGTCCGTAGTGGATGCTGGGCGCCCATCCCAAGTGCGGATTGTCTGCAATACTTGTACATAGTTATTGTTACAAAAATCGGGTTATTATTGTTGTGAGCCATCTTTCAGAGGCTCCTCTGTTATCATGCTGTTAACTGGGTTCAGATCACAGGTTGTACGGTGTGATTGGTGTGGCTGGTATGAGTCTTACCCGGGATTCAAAATCCTTCCTTATTGTGTACGCTCGTCCGGGCACAGTATCCTAACTGAGGCTTGGAGGAGGGTCATAGGGGGAGGAGCCAGTGCACACCAGGTAGTCCTAAAGCTTTTACTTTTGTGCCCAGTTTCCTGCGGAGCCGCTAATCCCCATGATCCTTACGGAGTTCCCAGCATCCACTACGGACTATGAGAAATATAATTATCGGTAAGTAAATTCTTATTATCCACCTTGAGCACCCTCCCATGTTTAGCAAACGTTCCCCTTGTAATAATCATAGCGCTCTTTCTGTCACGGACTTTCCTTTAGGATCTTCACCTGTCATTATATAGAGCAGAGATTTGTCTGTGTTTGGGAAGAGGGTGGAGTGTGAGTTTCAGGACTGCTTGTATTGGAAGTGTGTGCTGCATTGTATTGTAGATGTGTTAGTATCATGGGGTTGGGCCATATTAAGTACATAGGCCATAATTGCTAATTACATTTCTAAGATGTATGAAGGAATTATAGGTCCCAGCTCTTCCTTCTCTTCCCTTCTCCGTTACATGAAATGAGGAAAGTTGTGGAATGTTTCTGTGTAACAGACTGTCTGTGGCTGGCCAGCCATCCTTGTTTCCCTTCCAGAGAGATTTTGAAAAGGAAATAATGATTTGTAAAGGAGCATCAAAGACAAATTAATTCCGTATTAGTTCTTAAAACCACTTAACGGACAATATTCCTTCAAAACAATTAATATTTTTTTTTTTACATTTTATTTACTATAGTTTAAAAAGTATTTTTTTTATAAATATGTTATGTGTATCTGGCAAACGGATCTCCTCGTCAAAAACGGGGGAACACAGTGGGGCTGCGCGGTTACATGTGATCTGACCATGGGCCTAATTCTGAGTTGATCGTAGCATCAAATTTGTTAGCAGTTGGGCAAAACCATGTGCACTGCAGGGGGGACAGATATAACATGTGCAGAGAGAGTTAGATTTGTGTGGGGTGTATTCAAACTTAAATCTAAATTGCAGTGTAAAAATAAAGCAGCCAGTATTTACCCTGCACAGAATATAACAATATAACCCACCCAAATCTAACTCTCTCTGCCCATTTGCTAACAAACTTGCTGCTGCGATCAACTCAGAATTACCCTCTATGCCAGTTAAGTGGCTAAAGGGTCTTTTTTTTGCATTGCTGTTTTAGTATAATTCACACGCCATTTTCCTTAAGAAAGAACTGCTGTAATTGCATGATGGTTCTGATGGGTGGTATTCATGTGACCGGTGGTCGGGAGACCGACAGTCGCATGACCTCCTACACCATCCCGACCGCTCACTATCCCGATGGTCGGCATGCCGACCAACAGGGACTATTTCCACTCGTGGGTGTCCACGACACCCATAGAGTGGAAATAGAACCCGTGGCGACCGCAGGTCGCCACCGAGCCCGCAAGGGGCTTGCTGCACTCGCCCCTCCCTGCCGGGATCCCGGCGTCCGGTCAGCCGTACTACATCTGTTCTGATGTCTCCTACTTTAAAATGTACTTCTGATGCATAAAGTGTTGTCATGGTGGTAGGTTATAATTGCATGATTCATCTGAAATATTACAGCCTCCTGTTAAGAATAGACAAACCAGGACATAGACTTGGGGCAAAGGACTATTAAATGGGTTGAAAAATAACAAAATCCGTGTATCCCAAATTATTATTGGAAGAGTGTTATGTCCAGTGATTCTACTTCCAGAATTCCTTTCCCTGTAAATGCCCGGTCAAAATTAGCACTTAATACAATGGTACATACATAACATGATGGCTAACAAAGCTAAGTGCTGAAAAGGTCATTGTACCCAATTTCAAGCGATCTTTCTAGACCGGCGGTATGGTGACCGCTGGTCACCATACTGACACCAGGATCCTGGCATCTGAAAATCCTACCGGTCGGCATGCTGACCAACAGGGACTATTCCCACCTGTGGGTGTCCACGACAGGTGGGGGTCATGCTGTGAAGTTTTGAATTAGTGTTTGGTATATCATTAGTGAGTGAATGAATCGCTTATTAAAAAAAAGTGACAGTATCTGCCTTTATAGTATTTATACACATTGTTAGAGTAGATTATTTGGTATGAGAAGTTAACGCTATCGTGGCTAATTGGGTACCCCCTCAGTCGGCAGAATAGCTGGACACCCCATATGAAGGAGGTGGTAACAAACTCACAAATCCTATGCAGAAAATATATCCAATGCACACATTAGTCAGACGTTATATTTTTCATTTGATATTTCTGGACCTTGTGTGCTGGTTACTATTTATTGTATTTTGGCAGCAGAGCTGGGGGCATTTCAGGGTGTGAAGTATTAACTGAAAGTTGAGATTGTGATGTGTGGTTCTCTGTCCTGAGAGTATGCTGAGTTATATTGTGTCTGGGACAAAGGTGAAGGTAAGATTGTGTTATAAGGCTTTATCTAGAACCTTTGAACAGATTATAATCAGGCTTTTTTTCCTGAAGTGTGTTCTTTTTTTGTAACATTTAGTTTAAATCCCTCACAAATATCACTATATGGGGGGAATTGAATTAGCTGCGACAAATTACCGCAGCTAATCGATCCTGGGGTCTTATTCAATTAGCCCTGATGCCTGATAACACCATCGGACAATAAATGGTGGTAAAATCCCTTTTTTTTTTCATGCAAAAACATTTCGTGATCAATTGAATTCCACCCTATATCACTATGATAATGATACACTCAATTCTAAATTCATGAAAACAACTATGGCTGCCAGACACAGACAGTTCTAAAGTCCCTAAATTAAAGTTTCTATTTAAAATTTCACTATTTTGTGTCTTATGAATTTCCAAATGCTTAAGTGAGCCTGTTGTACAAGTGGTCCTAGTAACACAATATGTATAATACACAATATATATACTATACATGCTTGGAGTGTGATATCCTCACCAGTGCTATTTTCATGCAGGGAATGTGCTACAGCCTGGAGCAGGAGCTCTGCTGGCAAGAGTTGCCCAGTTTTTCAGGTATTATTATGTTTCCTTAGTTACTTATAGTAGACTATGGGGGGTATCCAATTACCCACGGTATCCCCGATCCCATCTGTTATTGGTCCTCCAATTGGATACTGCGATAATGGCAACTGGTCATTATTTGCGATATCTAGCTTTTTTTATAGTCCGAAAACGGATCGCGGCCAATTGGATACCCCACTATAATTGGTTACTGCAGTATAAGTAAGAATACTTGTAAGATACATGATTAGTAAAGAGCTTGTGGCGTATTCTTCGTCTACTTCATTGTGTCTGAGAGGCCCTTCATATGGAATAAAGCAAATGCTTTATATTGACGGTGCAGCTAGTAGCACTCTCTGCATTTTTGCTCCCCTGGCTTCTAGTGTATGTTCCTGTCTGCCTCATGAGACCAGGCACATCAGTAAGGTATGATTAATATTATTATTATTACCAGTTATTTATATAGCGCACACATATTCCGCAGCGCTTTACAGAGAATATTTGACCATTCACATCAGTCCCTGCCCCAGTGGAGCTTACAATCTATATTCCATACCACATGTACACACACACAGTCACCCTAGGGTTAATTTTGTTAGGAGCCAATTAACCTACCAGTATATGTTTGGAAGATTAAGGCATCAGTGTGGTACAGTTGTATCACACAACATTGTAGGTACATGCATCTTCACCTGTGATTGTAGCACTTAATTGAATCCTGAATAAAAGCCTGTTTGGATGTTACCAAATGAATACATTCACTGGTAATATGAACCTGGCATATGCCTGGCCGAACTCCACGGAAATACTACTGTATATTATTTAAATGTACTTTCTTTACATCTTTGCAATCCAAATTGAAATATACAATCAGTAAACCTTGAGAAAAAAATAATAATATTAGCAACCCAACTGCTAGATCCCCCCCCCCCCCCCTTTCCTGGCACAATATATGATTGTCCATGTAGCAGTATTGAGCCAAGTCACAGTCTGGGTAACACAACAACTTAGTAGTGTGTATGTGCTGGCATGCCAGCATGCTGTGATCAATCATTGTCCTGTAACTTGTTCTCATTGTAGTGGGATCCCAGAGACCGTCCCCTTATCTTGTGTGAACAGGCAATGTTCCTCCGGCCTGCAGGCTATCATCAACATAGCTGGTGAGTAATGTATTTATTTGTGACTATTTGTAGCACGTAGTAATGGACTGCGTCCTGCATTGGGATTAGCTGTAATGTCCGGAAGTGATCATACTACAGTAAGCTTTCTTTCTCAGTGCCGCCCACTAAAACACTAGACATCACTTATTTATTTAGTAAAAATATTAGGCGCTCAACTAATGTGCGTCCTACATCAGCGCTGCGATTCCCACATCCGATCTGCCAGTCAAAATCGTGATTGGCGGCCGTCAGTGATCATCGATCCGTTGGGGAAACGGGGAAATTCTGGATGTTTAAAATCCCTTGTTTGCGATCCCAATTAATGTTTGCTTAGAATCTGCAAATCTGTAAAATCCAACAGTTGGATTTCCCAGATTCCTTGGTGTCGGCAGGACGGGGAATTGGGGCAATACATTGTATTTGTATAGGCCCCATAAGTATTAAAATATGCATTTATTGTATTCTTGATCATAATGTGACGTAAAATTGTGTTGCAGATTATCAGCAACCCTGTAGTTCACTGTAATATTCTGTGGGAATATTTACATTTTCATCGGTCAGCATCGTGTCATTCTGCAAAGTAATGTCTTACATATTCTAGTTTCTTACTCAAGTTTCTTAAAAGTTGAGTTCCATTTCAAAATTAGATTAATATAGTAATCCCAGACAGACTTGATGGTGTTGAGATCAGGGGGGGCCATATCATCACTTTGTGGATATATCATCCCTTTGAGTTTTTCTTTACGCTGAAGATAGTTGTCTGTGTGTTTTGGGGTTGTTGTCTTGCTGCAGAATAAATTTGGAGCCAATCAGACGCCTCTTTGATGGTAATGCATGTCTGTTATTGCTCAGCAGAACTTTTTACAAAGACAGTAGTGCCATCTAATATTGCACGTGCCAAGTATTGAGCGTCTGTTTTTTGCTTCCTCTCCCTGATGTCACATCCAGATAAAACATACTGCAGTTTCTTTCTAAGTCACTAATACTCTTTTCAGATCGCAATGCCGGGTCCCACTCGAGAACTGGAAACAAGTCCTTCACAGGTGGGATCCAGCATTGGACCTTACACACTGGCTTTCCGACCCGGCAATATGCCGGGTTGGGTTGCCATCGCGGGCTGGGGGCGAAGCCGACATCGGGTTCGGAGGCACTCTGGGAGATGACATAATCTCCACGCCTCCTTTGCCTATGCTGTGGACAGGTCCTGGGTTGCATTGACCCGGAAACTGCACCTGACCTTGTATTCAATCGGGAATAGCCCTTCTTTATTCCCGGGTTGAATTATCGGGTCAGCCGACCTGGTTATTTGTCACTGACCCCTTTCACACCACGCTGCGACCCGCGTCAACCCGACAATATACCGGGTTGAAACCAGGTTATTTGTGCGGTGTGAAAGGGGGTGTAGGCTATATAATATGGAAAGCGGGATCCAAAATCATTCTGTAGTTTCTCTTACGTCCTAGAGGATGCTGAGGACTCCGTAAGGACCATGGGGTATAGACGGGCTCCGCAGGAGACATGGGCACTATAAAGAACTTTAGATATGGGTGTGCACTGGCTCATCCCTCTATGACCCTCCTCCAGACCTCAGTTAGATCCTGTGCCCAGAGGAGACTGGATGCACTGGAGGGGAGCTCTCCTGAGTTTCTCTGAAAAAGACTTTTGTTAGGTTTTTTATTTTCAGGGAGACCTGCTGGCAACAGGCTCCCTGCATCGTGGGACTGAGGAGAGTGAAGCAGACCTACTTAACTGATAGGCTCTGCTTCTTAGGCTACTGGACACCATTAGCTCCAGAGGGAGTCGGAACGCAGATCTCACCCTCGCCGTTCGTCCCGGAGCCGCGCCGCCGTCCTCCTCACAGAGCCGGAAGATAGAAGCCGGGTGAGTATGAGAAGAAAGAAGACTTCAAAGGCGGCAGAAGATTTCATGATCTTCACTGAGGTAACGCGCAGCGGTAACGCTGCGCGCCATTGCTCCCACACAGATCACACACAACAGGCACTGTACGGGTGCAGAGCGCAGGGGGGGCGCCCTGGGCAGCATTATTAACCTCAAGGGACACTGGCATATAAATTAGATATTGCAGAGGCTGTATATTAATAAACCCCCGCCAGTATAAATAATTTGAGCGGGACCGAAGCCCGCCGGTGAGGGGGCGGGGCTTGATCCTTCCAGCACTAACCAGCGCCATTTTCTCCACAGCACTGCAGAAGCTGGCTCTCCGGACTCTCCCCTGCTGTACACTGTTACAGAGGGCATAAAAGAGGGGGGGGGGGGGCACATGTAATTGGCGCAGTGAAGTGTGTGTGTGTGTGTGTATATATATATATATATATATATATATATATATATATATATATATATATATATATATATATAATTACTATAAAAGCGCTGTACTACTGGGATTTTATTCCAGTCCGGTGGCGCTGGGTGTGTGCTGGCATTCTCTCTCCAAGGGGCCTTATTGGGGGAACTGTCTCCATATAGATATATCCCTGAGTGTGTGGGGGTGTCGATACGTGTGTGTCGGCATGTCTGAAGCGGAAGGCTCATCTAAGGAGGAGGTGGAGCAGATGATTGTGGTGTCTCCGTCGGCAACGCCGACACCTGATTGGTTGGACATGTGGAATGTTTAAATGCAGCTGTGACTTTATTACATAAAAGATTGGACAAAGCAGAGAGTCAATCCATGGCTTTAACTGTGTCACAGGGCCCTTCAGGGTCTCAAAAACGTCCCCTATCCCAAATAGCAGACACTGATACCGACACGGATTCTGACTCCAGTGTCGACTACGATGATGCAAGGTTACACCCAAGGGGGGCCAAAAGTATTCATTATATGATTATTGCAATAAAAGATGTTTTGCATATCACATATGACCCCTCTGTCCCTGACACGAGGGTACACATGTTTAAGGAAAAGAAACCTGAGGTAACATTTCCCCCATCTCATGAGCTGAACGCGTTATTTGAAAAAGCTTGGGAAACTCCAGACAAAAGACTGCAGATTCCCAAAAGAATTCTTATGGCGTATCCTTTCCCCGCACAGGACAGGGTACGGTGGGAATCCTCGCCCAGGGTGAACAAGGCTTTAAAGCGCTTATCCAAGAAAGTGGCGCTAACGTCTCCAATTCACATACGGGTGCTTTGCTCAGACCGGCAATAGCATCGGCTTGGGTTTGTAGAGCGGTAGCAGCTTGGGCAGATACCTTGTCAGCTGATATTGATACCCTAGAGAGGGATACCAAATTGTTGACCTTAGGTCACATCAAAGACGCAGTCTTATATTGGTGAGATGCTCAGAGAGACGTCGGGCTACTAGGTTCAAGGGCCAACGCCATGGCGATCTCGGCTAGGCGAGCACTGTGGACCCGCCTATGGACGGGTGATGCCGACTCAAAGAGGCATATGGAAGTTTTACCTTACAGGGGTGAGGTTGTATTTGGGGAAGGTTTCGCGGACCTGGTTTACACAGCTACCGCGGGTAAATTTACTTTTTTCCCTTATGTTCCCCCACAGCAAAAGAAAACACCACAGTATCAGATGCAGTCATTTCGGTCGCTTAAGTCCAGAAGAGGTCGGGGCTCTTCCTTCCTCGCCAGAGGTAAGGGTAGAGGGAAAAGAATTCCTGCTACGGCCAGTTCCCAGGTACAGAAGTCCTCCCCGGCTTCTACTAAATCCACCGCATGACGCTGGGGCTCCACTGAAGGAGTCCGCTCCGGTGGGGGCACGTCTTCGATTCTTCAGCCACATCTGGGGTCAGTCGGACGTGGATCCTTGGGCGATTGTAATAGTATCCCAAGGCTACAAGCTGGAATTCGAAGACGTGCATCCTCGCCGATTTTTCAAATCGGCTTTACCAACTTCTCCCCCAGAGAGGGAGATAGTTTTAGCTGCAATTCAAAAGCTGTGTCAACAGCAAGTGATTATCAAGGTTCCCCTAATACATCAGGGAAAAGGGTACTATTCAACCCTATTTGTGGTTCCGAAACCGGATGGCTCGGTCAGACCCATTCTAAATTTAAAATCCCTGAACCTGTACTTAAAAAGGTTCAAGTTCAAGATGGAATCGCTCAGGGCGGTTATCTCCAGCCTGGAAGGGCGGGATTTTATGGTGTCACTAGACATAAAGGATGCACACCTTCACGTACCCATATATCCTCCTCATCAGGCATACCTGAGATTCGCTGTACAGGACTGTCATTACTAGTTTCAGACGTTGCCGTTTGGGCTTTCCACGGCCCCGAGGGTGTTCTCCAAGGTAATGGCGGAAATGATGGTGTGAAGCCAAGAATGTTCCTACAGAGGATTTCCATTTGGGCCAGTTTCTCCACTTTCTACAGACAGGAGTGGATATGGGCCTAAAGTTAGGCTCCTTTAAGGTACAGATTTTGGCCCTATCTATATTCTTCCAGAAAGAATTGGCTTCTCTCCCCGAAGTCCAGACTTTTGTAAAGGGAGTGCTACACATCCAGCCCCCTTTTGTGCCCCCAGTGGCACCATGGGACCTTAACGGGGTGTTACAGTTCCTAAAATCTCACTGGTTTGAGCCTCTTCAAACAGTTGAGTTAAAGTTTCTCACTTGGAGGGTGGCCATGTTGTTGGCCTTGGCATCTGCAAGGCGGGTGTCCGAATTGGCGGCCTTGTTTCATAAGAGCCCCTATCTCATTTTCCATGTGGATAGAGCAGAGTTGAGGACTCGTCCTCAATTTTTACTTAAGGTGGTGTCATCGTTTCATATGAACCAACCTATTGTGGTGCCTGTGGCTACGGGAGACTTGGAGGATTCCAAATCCCTTGATGTAGTCAGGGCCTTAAAAATGTACGTAGCCAGGACGGCTCGAATTAGGAAAACAGAAGCTCTGTTTGTCCTGTATGCGGCCAACAAGGTTGGCTTTCCTGCTTCTAAGCAGACTATTGCTCGTTGGATCTGTAACACGATTCAGCAGGCTCATTCTACGGCTGGATTGCCGGTACCAAATTCAGGAAAGGCCCATTCCGCTAGGAAGGTGGCCTCTTCTTGGGCGGCTGCCCGAGGCGTCTCGGCTTTACAGCTTTGCCGAGCGGCTACTTTGTCGGTTCAAACACTACAAGTTTGATACCCTGGCTGATGAGGACCTCATGTTTGCTCAATCGGTGCTGCAGAGTCATCCGCACTTTCCCGCCCGGTTTTGAGCTTTGGTATAATCCCCATGGTCCTTACGGAGTCCCCAGCATCCTCTAGGACGTAAGAGAAAATAAGATTTTAAACCTACCGGTAAATCTTTTTCTCCTAGTCCGCAGAGGATGCTGGGCGCCCGTCCCAGTGCGGACAAAATTATGCAAGACTTGTATATAGTTGTTGCTTACATAAGGGTTATGTTACAGTTAAGATCAGTCGTTGGCTGATGCTGTTTTGTTCATACTGTTAACTGGTTACGTATATTCCAGTTTATACGGTGTGGATGGTATGGGCTGGTATGAATCTTGCCCTTAGATTAACAAAAATCCTATCCTCGTACTGTCCGTCTCCTCTGGGCACAGTTTCTCTAACTTGGGTCTGGAGGAGGGGCATGGAGGGAGGAGCCAGTGCACACCCATTCTATCCTAGAGTCTTTGGAGTGCCCATGTCTCCTGCGGAGCCCGTCTATACCCCATTGTCCTTACGGAGTCCCCAGCATCCTCTACGGACTAGGAGAAAAAAGATTTACCAGTAGGTTTAAAATCTTATTTTTTGCGTGATGCCGGAACAAACAGACCGACAAAAATTTGTTACAAAATGTCATAAACGGTCTCTAGTAGTATATTGCGCAAAAAAAGTCTATGTAAGACACAACCCATACAGTTTTATTATATGTATAGATTTATACATTTATTGCACACTCCGAACACGAAGTTATATATGTATGTATGTATGTGTATAAATAAAAAAAAAAAAAAAAAATATATATATATATATATATATATATATATATATATATATATATATATATATATATATATATATATATATATATATATATATATATATATATATAATTACATGGCAATCTGACTATATATCCTAATCAGGCAGGTTATCTTGAAGTTTCAGTTTACACGTCAAACCAGTAGATGGAGCACCAAGACAAATACTACATGCTATAGTTATGCACGATGCGAGTTGCTGGTGGCATTACTGTCTTTGTAAAATCAGTTCCAATGAGCAGTAACAGACATCCATGGGAGCAAAGCCACGGGCAAACGCTAGGGTACAATATATGTTTTGTGCCTTAATTGTAAATGTTGAAACCGTAACATCTGAGACCATCTTGTAGTTTTGGAAAAGGCTTGGTCATTGCTTATTACATGATGGCAATAACCATTATGTAACTGTGATTGTTTTGTATGTTTATGTACGGCACTGCAGATCCCTTGTGGTGCCAAATAAATAGAGACAGAAATAATAGAGTAATAACTGTTTTGGAACATAATTATGATCACTGGGTGAAAGCGAAATGTTAGGAGGGTTTGCAAAGAAAAACCCAGAGGTGTGCGTCTTATAGGCTCTGCATTGATTTACAGCTTTTTTGTAGTAATGTGTTAACACATATATATTGTTACAGGTGGCATCAGGAATGGTTCGTATGACATTGGATTGGCATGTGGGTAAGAATAATCCTATATGTGATGTAGTAAGTGTAGGTTACATTAGGCAGCTGTGCAGCGAGAGTGATCTGTGATTGGGGTTATGGGACAGCATGAGCGGAGAGCAGTGATGTGCTGCACACATAGCAACCAGCAGTCTTGTGTATAGTCGGATAATACTATGTCTTATATTGTAGAAAGCTGCATTGAATATACAACACTAGTTGCTTGTATTTCTTCCATATACTGTAATTACTTAGATCAGATTCTGGTCTGTGGTTTTATTTTGATATAAAGGGAACATGAAACATAAATAGCTTTTTATGAGCTGTTGCCACCAGGCACATGTACATTCGGATATCTGTTACAGTGTAGGTAATATTACACTGGTATATTACCAGTGTAGGTAATATATTATTATATGCCTTATTGTGCACTCACAGAGTATAAGCAGACTTAGGACTTGTATAGAAATGTAATAGACACGTACCACCGGAGAGTCTTGAGCAGTGAAAGTGCCGGAATGCACTTTGTCACCCAGAGATGCTTAGATAAAAGGTTAATAATTTCTCCAGCTTGTAATGTGCTGCTCATATCATTTCATCTGTTCAATTGATGACATTTAAGTCCGTGCATCCATGCCTAGTGACATAAATGGGCGGGGCCTATTTTACAGTGACTGACAAAGGCACTATTCATTAGGGATCAGTATGATATCTAGCGGTCAGGATCCCAGCGGTCAGCCGGGATACTGGCGGCGAGCGCAGTGTGTCCCCTCGCAGGCTCGCTTTGGTCACCACACGGTTATATTGCCCCTCGGGTGGTAGCGTGGAGTGAAGATTTTGGCCGGCGGTCGGGATTCCCACTGGTGGTATTTCACGGGTGTCGGGATTCCAGTGTCGGTCTCCTGACAGGCGGGATCCCGACAACCGGTAAATTGACTGCCTCCCGTTCATTATACCTTTACTATAACAACGAGTAGTATATCCTCCCCTATGAGAGTAACCAGCACCAGTGCTTATAGCCTCCACGGGATACCACTAAGACATGTTGACAACGGGCATGGGTTCCCCCTGCAAAAGCGTCAGTTGGTACCAGGTGATGCCAGACAGGGCTGGTCTCATGGTAATAGGGAGGCTTGCAGTACTAGCATTCCTTTTGCTGAATTTATTTGTCACAATTTGTGTGCACCCATCTAGGGGGATTTAGCACAGTGCTGAATGACACTGGATGAAACAGTGGAACTAAAATTCCCAGCATGCCCTAGCAGACATTGCTTCTTGGTCATGCTGGCGCTTGTATGACCTACAGGTGTCGGGATGCCAAAGGTTTGCTGTATTAGAGCGGTTAGCCTAAATACATTTGAGTGCTATATTATTCCAGGATCATTAATTTTGTTCTCTCCCATAAAACAGTACATGCTACTGGGGGCACTTGCGGACCTGTGACACAGATCAGTGGGTACACATCTCGTTGGGCTAACACTAGCTGCAGGACATGAAGTGATGGGGTGTGTTATCTTTGAGTTGCTGTTATAACTAGGTGACTCTCCAAATGATGCAGCTAGTGCTTGGGGTGTGTAAACCCCCTGATGCAGGCACATACCAACCTTGTGTGGTGCAGTTTCTCTTAAAAAGTAATGTGTGGCCCCCTTTTGGGGCTGAGGGCCACATGTAAGAACCTGAAAATGATCTCCTAGCTCCCTATTATAGACGATGGGGTGAATTGATGATGTGACTACAGAGAGAATAGTTAAGGCTTAAATATTAGTGTGCACTGCACAACACTCCACATTATAGTACTGCTGTGAGTGCCGTGTACAGTACCTGAGCAAAGGTTGCTGGTTGGTTCTTGCACAAGACCACATCCAGATGTGGTATCAGATCACACAGTGGCGGGTAAAGGTTACTGTGTCTGGAGGTTACTTCATATAACAACAACATAAAAATACATCTGCAAAACAACTATTCACTGTCAAAAGTGACTTTTATGCTGCATACATAAAGCATTGATTTCCAGCAAGCAACAGTACCAGTCATTTCTTCCATGACATTTCCCACATATTCATCTCTTCTCTAATTCTGTCACAGGGCCTAATTCAGACCTGAAATCGCAAAGCGGCTGATTATCGAATGACTGCTCATGCGTACGGAATGTAATAAACTGCAAAAAATTCCTGCGTGTTTTTTTGATCGCTAGGTGAACGCACGCTGATTGACAGGAAGCGGGTGTTTGGGGGTGGTAACTGGCCGTTTTCTGGGAGTGATAGGAAAAACGCAGGCGTACCCAAGTGGTTTCAGGGAGGGTGTGTGACGTCAGCTCTGGCCCGATCAGCCTGATTCTTTCACACTGTAGGAGTAAGTCCTGGGCTACGCACAGACTGCTCACACAGGAAAAATCATTAAATGGTGAGTGAGTTGTGAACAGATTTGTAGTTGGCATTTGCAAAGCTTTTCGCACGGCGTATACAGACTTTTTTACTCTGGTTGGGCGGCAACTAGCCAATTGCAAACCTCTGCAAATTCGCAGAGGTGCGATCAGGTCTGAATTAGCCCCACAGTCCATTGCTTATTAAACCTCACACTGACTGTTACACATATTCTCATTGCTCACATTGGGGGTCATTCCGAGTTGATTGCACGTAGCAACTTTTTGCTACTCGTGCGATCAACTAGACGCCGCCTATGGGGGAGTGTATTTTAGCATAGCATGGCTGCGATCACTTGTGAAGCCCTGCTATGCTAAAAAAGTTTTGTGTAAAAGAAGACCAGCCCTGCAGTTACTTACCCTGTGCGATGAATCCAGCGATGAAGGTCCCGGAATTGGCGTCAGACATACGCCTTCCAAACGCCTTTGACACGCCTGTGTTCGGATCTCCACGCCCGGAAAACGGTGAGTAGACGCCCCGATCCGCCTCCCGGCTGTCAAGCTTCTTGCGATCCGCACTGCGACCGCTTTATTTGTTCCCGGGGTCATTGCCCAGCGGCTACCGTCGCTGAGCAACGATGCGCCTGCGCATTGCGTCCTCCGTGCATGCGCAGAACCGACCCATTCGCACCACTGTGATGAACTGCAGCGTGCGAACGGGTCGGAATGACCCCCATTGTCCTACCTGCTAGCCGCATACACATGTTACAGGCCAATGAGCGTTTCTGTCTGAACATTGTTGCCTTGCAATTACCCAACCCTTGGTAGTCTGAATTTTTATGAGGTGTGATTAGAAATTGATTGGGTTGCAGATACTTAGCTATTTAGGTGGGCAGAACATGCACACTGTAGAATCGCCACGATTTGTACAAGTACACAGCATACACACACCAATTCCATTGTATTATGATAACAATTGTGCAAATCACCAAATCTCACTATTGGCCCATACACGCGGTGAGATTCGGGCTATGGCCGATTCTCACTATGCGACATGGGCTAGGTCGGCATCGCAAGCATATAATGACTGTGCTTGCGATACTGACTGTGCGATTTTGGCTAAGTGTCAATTTTGACTATCTCTTCTATACAGATAGACTGTGTAGGCACATCAATTTTGACTATCTATTCTTGCGATGCCGACCGCGCATCGGCATCGAATCGAGATCGCAAGGTGACTTTCACCTTGCGATCTGCACTAACTTTTCTTACGATTTTGACTATATAGGGGTATATTCAATAAGAGTCTGGTCCATTCTGACATGCAGTTGTCGGAATGGACCCGACAACCCCTATTCAAAAGAGCGGCCAAATCCGACTGTCGGAGTAGATGGAGCGGATGGGGGAGGAGGAGACGGGGGAGCAGCGGCTGCAGCAGCGTAACAAAAGGAGGCTCTCTGCAGCGTCCACCCGGCTCCAGCAAGCGGGACGTCGCTTGCTGGAGCCGAGTGGACGCTGCCGCTGGGTCCCTGCTCTCCCCGCTGCTCCCCCGTCTCCTGCTCTCGGTTCACTCATCTCAATCCGACTTTTTTTAAAGTCGGATTGAGATTGTCGGAAACGGGGCTGAAACCTGTCGGGTTTGGCCCCGCTTCCGACAATGCACGCTGATCGCGGCTGAAGCCGCCGATCAACGTGCATTCCGACAGAATTCCGACAAGTTGGGTTTCCCGACTTGTCGGAATAAATGGGGCCGTAATGAATAGGTCTGAACCGCTTCCGACCTAAAACTGTCGGAAGCTGCCGTCTTTCCGACAAGACAGCAGCTTCCGACAGTTATTGAATACACCCCATAGTCAAAATCGTAAGAAAAAATCTCAGTGTGTACACACCATATGAAATGTGATCATATCATTATGATTTGATTGCTTGTCTTATACCTGGTTTCCTCCAGCTAGATTGCAGGCTGTGTGCACCTGGGTGCAGTCAGTAGGTCACCAATCAGAATGTCGGCAGCAGAAGGTCAGCATTCATTATGTAGATATGGTCATGGACATGGCTGGGTAATTTTAGGGATATATAAAGACTTTGACATTACATCAGTGTCCACGTGCTGAATGTCAATATTCTGATCATGTCAGTATGTTCAATGTAAACCTAATACACTCACACCCTGTGAGACTTGGGGGATAAATGAATTTGTGCCTGGACTACACTGATGCAGTGCCTCTGGTGGCAATTATTTTTTCTTCTAGATGCAGGGAAGATACTGTCTGCTTCTGCATGTAGCACACATACTGCGATAATGAGATGAGTGCGTTTCCTCCCCAGTACTGAATCTGTGTGCTCTCTGTACATTTGCATCCCTCCCCGCTTGTGCAGCACGGTTGCACAATTTGCAGTATTGCACATTCTGTCATAGCCAAATTATTTATTCCTAACTCACATTGGAGCCCTAACTTTGTAGACAGGTTGGTGTCCCCAGTAGCCAGCAAGAGAGTAATATTTACTTACACATTTGGTGGAGATTTAGACTGTGGTAAGCTGAAATGTAAGTTGTGCGTGTAGCACTATATATGCATGCTGATCATTGCCTGAGAGAGATCACATGGCGTATCCTAGACAGATAGGAAGCAGCGTCCCATGTGCCTGACCGCAGGCAGCTAGATAAAGTGTAGTCAGACATGTGACACAGGCACCTACAAGTGTAATCCTCTTACTTCTGTGCAGGGTTGAGTCTATGAGCCTTGCGAGTGTTGGAAATCCTGGAGACATTAGTCCTCGTATAGTGGATAATAGTAACGCCAGGGACTGCCTGATCCCCATGGGGTGAGTACCATAAACACACCTACAGTATATCTGTATTCTTTATCAGATTGCTGCTGTTCTCTTCCTACATGGTGTCAGCCACACATTCCATTTACTCACTTACTACTGTAAAAAACATGCTAATTTCTCTGTTTCTCATCGGACGGGGACCATTCAGCCAGGGTGCATCGGTGCTAAACCCAGAACCTCATCTTAAAGTGGGATCCGGTCTGAAGATCGACAGTATCTAGGTCGGCAATGTTTAGGTCGACCACTATAGGTCGACAGTCACTAGGTCGACATGGTTGGAATGTCGACAGGGTTTCTAGGTCGACATGTGCTAGGTCGACAGGTCTAAAGGTCGACATGAGTTTTTCACATTTTTTTTCTTTTTTTTGAATTTTTTCATACTTAACGATCCACGTGGACTACGATTGGAATGGTAATCTGTGCTGAGCGAAGCGGTAGCGGAGCGAAGGCACCATGCCCGAAGCATGGCGAGCGAAGCGAACCATGCGAGGGGACGCGGTGCACTAATTTGGGATCCCGGTCACTCTACGAAGAAAACGACACAAAAATAAATAAATCCTCATGTCGACCTTTAGGCCTGTCGACCTAGCACATGTCGACCTAGAAACCCTGTCGACCTTCTATCCATGTCGACCTAGTGACTGTCGACCTATAGTGGTCGACCTAAACATTGTCGACCTAGATACTGTCGATTTGATGAACCATACCCCTTAAAGTAAGGAATATAGGCCCTCATTCCGAGTTGTTCGCTCGCAAGCTGCTTTTAGCAGCTTTGCACACGCTAAGCCGCCGCCTACTGGGAATGAATCTTAGCATAGTAAAATTGCGAACGAAAGATTAGCAGAATTGCGAATAGACACTTCTTAGCAGTTTCTGAGTAGCTCCACACTTACTCGGCAACTGCGATCAGTTCAGTCAGTTTCGTTCCTGGTTTGACGTCACAAACACACCCAGCGTTCGCCCAGACACTCCCCCGTTTCTCCAGCCACTCCCGCGTTTTTCCCAGAAACGGCAGCGTTTTTTCACACACTCCCATAAAACGGCCAGTTTCCGCCCAGAAACACCCACTTCCTGTCAATCACATTACGATCACCAGAACGAAGAAAAAACCTCGTAATGGCGTGAGTAAAATTCCTAACTGCATAGCAAATTTACTTGGCGCAGTCGCAGTGCGAACATTGCGCATGCGCAATTAGCGGAAAATCGCTGCGATGAAAAGAAAATTACTGTGCGAACAATTCGGAATGACCACCATAGGACCCTATTCATGTTGGATCGCAACATTTGAGAAACCGCAATCCTGTCGATTATCGAACAACTGTGCATGCGTGCCAGCGCTTAGCAAATATTTTTGATTGCAACAACTGCTTTTTTGCAATATTAGCAATCCAACCTGAATAGTGTCCATAGACAGCAATGTATAGTATATCCTATAAAATGATCCTAGTAGGATGAAGTTGATCACACGGAGAATAAAGAGCTGTTGCATTATAGGTTACAGAAAGTTGTATAATGAACAAGAAGATCATGTGGAAGGGAAGCTGTGTCACTTCAGTAGGTTATTGTACATAAGAGAGTTTTATTCATGGAACGGTTTCTGAAAAAGGAGATAAACATTGGGAGAATACAACACATTTTAGGACCGGAGGAGACCTTGGTTCCACCAGACTGTCCAACAGAGGACGTATGTTATACATAGCTGTTTCTTTGCAGTCCATCTTATTAGCGCATACAGTATCCTTTCTCTATAATGGATCTGTCCCACCAGCATGGTTTTTTATATCCCAGTCCACTTGCCATAAAAATGTGCTCAGTGTTATTTTTTAGATTGTTCTGTTTTCTGAACAGCGGTCAGTGCTATTGTGCCTCATTTACTCTCCACTTGTACAGCAATGTTATTGCACAACAGATAGAAACCTGATCTGCACCGTTCAGCTGAGTGTGTTCTTTGGGTCTCCAGAAATGGTCTTACATTTCCTAATCATTAATGTTTTCTTACAGGATCACCTCCGAGAACGTGGCTGAAAGGTTTGGCGTCACCAGGCAGAAACAAGACGCATTTTCTTTGGCATCGCAACAAAAGTAAACAAGTTGGAATATTTCATAATGATTTAATGAGGGGATTACATATTCCTTGGCTGTTTATATAACCTTGAAAATGATGTGTATGTCTGACACACTCCTTATGTCTGATCTGGACTGCTGCTCTTCCTTCGTTTTGCTATGTCTTGTGTCATTCTGTTATCATGTTTTACTCTCCTGTGGCCATTGGATCATTGCAATGCTTAGAGCAGCACAGAGTATTTCATGAGAAGAGTGTGGCGCTTGCGGGAGGCAGTGACTTCAGTATAGTCATACTGTGAGGACGGCATATGTAGGCAAGCAGACAGACAGTGGATAGAGCAGAGTTCTCCGGGAGCACAGAGTAGTAACCTGAGGGTCCTGTCACACTGATACTGGGAGCTTGTGTTACAGAAAGTGAAAGCTTTCTGCAATATCATATCCTGTGCAAATTCCTTTTTTAAATGTGGATATCAAATTATCATACTTAGAAATGCCAAGAAGACATTACCACAGCTTAGATATAGTTAATTGAATGACTTTGATGCCGGTCTATCTGCTTTAATTTTAGGTTAGGCACTTTCTCTTGTTGTGAACAAAATATGTGTATGCATACATTAGTGTTAAGGCTCTGTGTAACTGTGACTGACACCCCAGGGAAGGGAAATGATGGGCAGTTGTGTACCTTGTGCAGTAATAGGGGCGTGATCACGTGATTGCTGCTCAGACAGTGTCGTGTATGATGGAGGGACGGTGCAGACCTATACATAGGGCATAATTATGATGTGCACGTAATCTGGCAGAATCACACATTTATAGTGAACTGTGCTTGTGTCTTGTCTGCATACGTACAGATGTGTTCTCTTACATCCTTGCTGCAGTCACGCTAAACAGCCCTTCAAGTTGCGCCGTGCTATGACGGGACTCGGTAGGGCCGAGCATCTTTTTGTCATTTTTTTCAGCGAAAATGCGTCTTAGATTCAAAGTAATGGAGTAAGATGCACAAGCAGCTTCTGCTGATTAAAATAATATGCAGCATGCCTATGTCTTGTCTGTAATTGTGTCTCTATCTGCATCCGAAATGCCACGTTACAGTGTTTTCCAAAATGTAACGCAGCATTTTGTATGCAAATTCAGTCGCAGTTACACACAGAATATAGGCATGCCGCATATCATTTTAATCAGTAGAAGCTGCTTGTGCGTCCTGTTACATTATTTTGTGTGTAAGACGCATTTTTTGCGGAAAAAATGCTACCAAGTCACACGGCACTCACGCATTATGTGTAACGCAACTTGCAGTGCACGGAACAAAGATGTAAGAGGTATATATATACATATATAATATGTATATAATAGTATATATATATATATATATATATATATATATACTACATATATATTATATAAACATATATAATAGTATGTGTGTGTGTATATATATATATATATATATATATATATATATATATATATATATATATATATAATCTATATATCTATGAGCCTACGGTCTGAGTCTGACACATCCCAGTCTTTTTTTCTGCGGCCTGGTCTGGGTGTTTCTACGTGGCAGCAATGCGAGTGTACGCAAGAAAACAGTTTTGTGGGTGTGTCGTCATAGTTATTTGTTATTCTGAGTCGTATGTATGCAAAGAGAGCTCCAAATGCAGATGGATCTCCTGCACTAAGCGTGAGGGTTAGTGTAAGTGCAGGTGATAATGATGGCTGCTACTCTGCGCACTCATTACTGCATACAGCTCAGGTTACGGGCGTACAGTTACAGCAACACTGCATTTGCAGGGAGTGTTCAGGGTCAGGCAGATGAGGACTACAAGCATTACTATAAATCGTATAGCTCCGAAAACAACATCACGATTATATTACATCATTTAAGTTAATTAATGGCTGGCTATTTGCATTTCATAATTGTTATTTCTCTATCGTCCTAGTGGATGCTGGGGTTCCTGAAAGGACCATGGGGGATAGCGGCTCCGCAGGAGACAGGGCACAAAAAGTAAAGCTTTAGGATCAGGTGGTGTGCACTGGCTCCTCCCCCTATGACCCTCCTCCAAGCCAGTTAGATTTTGTGCCCGGCCGAGAAGGGTGCAATCTAGGTGGCTCTCCTAAAGAGCTGCTTAGAAAAGTGTAGCTTAGGTTTTTTATTTTACAGTGAGTCCTGCTGGCAACAGGATCACTGCAACGAGGGACTTAGGGGAGAAGAAGTGAACTCACCTGCGTGCAGGATGGATTGGCTTCTTGGCTACTGGACATCAGCTCCAGAGGGACGATCACAGGTACAGCCTGGATGGTCACCGGAGCCTTGCCGCCGGCCCCCTTGCAGATGCTGAAGTAAGAAGAGGTCCAGAATCGGCGGCAGAAGACTCCTCAGTCTTCTAAAGGTAGCGCACAGCACTGCAGCTGTGCGCCATTTTCCTCTCAGCACACTTCACACGGCAGTCACTGAGGGTGCAGGGCGCTGGGAGGGGGGCGCCCTGGGAGGCAAATGAATACCTATTTTGGCTAAAAATACCTCACATATAGCCTCCGGAGGCTATATGGAGATATTTAACCCCTGCCAGAATCCGTTAAGAGCGGGAGACGAGGCCGCCGAAAAAGGGGCGGGGCCTATCTCCTCAGCACACAGCGCCATTTTCCCTCACAGAAAGGCTGGAGGGAAGGCTCCCAGGCTCTCCCCTGCACTGCACTACAGAAACAGGGTTAAAACAGAGAGGGGGGGCACTAATTTGGCGATATGCTTATATATATATTAAGATGCTATAAGGGAAAACACTTATATAAGGTTGTCCCTATATAATTATAGCGTTTTTGGTGTGTGCTGGCAAACTCTCCCTCTGTCTCTCCAAAGGGCTAGTGGGTCCTGTCCTCTATCAGAGCATTCCCTGTGTGTGTGCTGTGTGTCGGTACGTGTGTGTCGACAGGTAGGAGGACGATGTTGGTGAGGAGGCGGAGCAATTGCCTGTAATGGTGATGTCACTCTCTAGGGAGTCGACACCGGAATGGATGGCTTATTTAGGAAATTACGTGATAATGTCAACACGCTGCAAGGTCGGTTGACGACATGAGACGGCCGACAAACAATTAGTACGGTCCAGACGTCTCAAAAACACCGTCAAGGGTTTTAAAACGCCCGTTTACTTTAGTCGGTCGACACAGACACAGACAGGGACACTGAATCCAGTGTCGACGGTGAATAAACAAACGTATTCCTTATTAGGGCCACACGTTAAAGGCAATGAAGGAGGTGTTACGTATTTCTGATACTACAAGTACCACAAAAGAGGGTATTATGTGGGATGTGAAAAAACTACCATAGTTTTTCCTGAATCAGATAAATTAAATAAAGTGTGTGATGATGCGTGGGTTCCCCCCGATAGAAAATTATGGGCGGTATACCCTTTCCCGCCAGAAGTTAGGGCGCGTTGGGAAACACCCCTTAAGGTGGATAAGGCGCTCACACGCTTATCAAAACAAGTGGCGGTACCGTCTATAGATAGGGCCGTCCTCAAGGACCAGCTGACAAGGCTGGAAAATATAATAAAAAGTATATACACACATACTGGTGTTATACTGCGGCCAGCGATCGCCTCAGCCTGGATGTGCAGAGCTAGGGTGGCTTGGTCGGATTCCCTGACTAAAAATATTGATACCCTTGACAGGGACAGTATTTTATTGACTATAGAGCATTTCTATATATGCGAGATGCACAGAGGGATATTTGCACTCTGGCATCATGAATAAACGCGATGTCCATAACTGCCAGAAGATGTTATGGACACGACAGTGGTCAGGTGATGCAGATTCCAAACGGCACAGTATGGCCGTATAAAGGAAGAGGACTTGTTTGGGGTCGGTCCATCGGACCTGGTGGTCACGGCAACTGCTGGAAAATCCACCGTTTTTTACCCTAAGTCACATCTCTGCAGAAAAAGACACCGTCTTTTCAGCCTCAGTCCTCTCGTCCCTATAAGATCATATCTGCCCAGGGATAGAGGAAAGGGAAGAAGACTGCAACAGGCAGCCTAGTCCCAGGAACAGAAGCGTTCCACCGCGTCTGACAAGTTCTCAGCATGGCGCTGAGACCGTACAGGACCCCTGGATCCTACAAGTAGTATCCCGGGGGTACAGATGGGAATGTCGAGACGTTTCCCCTTCGCAGGCTCCTGAAGTCTGCTTTACCAAGTCTCCCTCCGACAAGGAGGTAGTATGGGAAAAAATTCACAAGCTGTGTTCCCAGCAGGTGACAATTAAATTACCCCTCCTACTACAGAAAAGGGGTATTATTCCACACTATATTGTGGTACTGAAGCCAGAAGGCTAGGTGAGACTTATTCTAAAAAATTTTTTTTGAACACTTACAAAGGTTCAAATTAAGATGAAGTCACTCAGAGCAGTGATAACGAACCAGGAAGAAGGGGACTATATAGTGTCCCGGGACATCAGGGATGCTTACCTCTATGTCCCAAATTTGCCCTTCTCACTAAGGGTACCTCAGGTTCGTGGTGCAGAACTGTCACTATCAGTTTCAGACGCTGCCGTTTGGATTGTCCACGGCACCCCGGGGTCTTTACCAAGGTAATGGCCGAATTGATGATTCTTCTTCGAAGAAAAGGCGTCTTAATTATCCCTTACTTGGACGATCTCCTGATAGGGGCATAGTCCAGGGAACAGTTGGAGGTCGGAGTAGCACTATCTCGGATACTGCTACAATCAGCACGGGTGAATTCTAAATATTCCAAAATCGCAGCTGATCCCGACGACACGTCTGCTGTGCCTAGGGATGATTCTGGACACAGTCCAGAAAAAGGTGTTTCTCCCGGAAGAGAAAGCCAGGGAGTTATCCGAGCAAGTCAGGAACCTCCTAAAAACAGTGCATCATTGCACAAGGGTCCTGGTAAAAATGGTGGCTTCCTACGAAGCAATTCCATTCGGCAGATTTCACGTAAGAACTTTTCAGTGGGATCTGCTGGACAAATGGTCCGGATCGCATCTTCAGATGCATCAGCGGATAACCCAATATCCAAGGACAAGGGTGTCTCTCCTGTGGTGGTTATAGAGTGCTCATCTTCTAGAGGGCCGCAGATTCGGCATTCAGGATTGGATGCTGGTAACCACGGAGCCCAGCCTGAGAGGCTGGGGAGCAGTCACACAAGGGAAAAATTTCCAGGGAGTGTGATCAAGTATGGAGACTTTTCTCCACATAAATATACTGGAGCTAAGGGTAAATTTATAATGCTCTAAGCTTAGCAAGACCTCTGCTTCAAGGTCAGCCGGTATTGATCCAGTGGGAAAAACATCACGGCAGTCGCCCACGTAAACAGACAGGGCGACACAAGAAGCAGGAGGGCAATGGCAGAAACTGCAAGGACTTTTCGCTGGGCGGAAAATCATGTGATAACACTGTCAGCAGTTTTTCATCCCGGGAATGGAAACTGGGAAGCAGACTTCCTCAGCACGACCTCCACCCGGGAGAGTGGAAACTTCATTGAGAAGTTTTTTCCACATGATTGTAAACCGTTGGGAAATACCAAAGGTGGACATGATGGCGTCCCGTCTGAACAAAAAACGGGACAGGTATTGCGCCAGGTCAAGGGACCCTCAGGCAATAGATGTGGACGTTCTGGTAACACCGTGGGTGTACCAGTCGGTGTATGTGTTCCCTCCTCTGCTTCTCATACCTAAGGTGCTGAGAATTATAAGACGTAGAGGAGTAAGAACTATACTCATGGCTCCGGATTGGCCAAGAAGGACTTGGTACCCGGAACTTCAAGAGATGCTTACAGAGGTCTTATGGCCTCTGCCGCTAAGAAGGGACTTGCTTCAGCAAGTACCATGTCTGTTCCAAGACTTACCGCAGCTGCGTTTGTCGGCATGGCGATGGAAAGCCGGATCCTAAGGGAAAAAAGGCATTCCGGAAGAGGTCATTCCTACCCTGGTCAAAGCCAGAAAGGAGGTGACCGCACAACATTATCACCACGTGTGGCGAAAATTTGTTGCGTGGTGTGAGGCCAGGAAGGCCCCACAAAGAAATTTCAACTCGGTCGTTTCCTGCATTTCCTGCAAACAGGAGTGTCTATGGGCCTCAAATTGGGGTCCATTAAGGTTCAAATTCGGCCCTGTAAATTTTCTTCCAGAAAGAATTGGCTTCAGTTCCTGAAGTCCAGAAGTTTGTCAAGGGAGTATTGCATATACAAACCCCTTTTTTGTGCCTCCAGTGGCACTGTGGGATCTCAACGTAGTTCTGGGATTTCTCAAATCACATTGGTTTAAAACCAGTCAAATATGTGGATTTGCAGCATCTCACATAAAAAGTGACCATGCTCTTGGCCCTGGCCTGGACCAGGCGAGTGTCAAATTGGTGTTTTTTTCTCAAAAAAGCCCATATCTGTTTGTCCATTCGGACAGGGCAGAGCTGCGGACTCGTCCCCAGTTCTCTCCCTAAGGTGGTGTCAGTGTTTCACCTGAACCAGCTTATTGTGGTGCCTTGCACCTACTAGGGACTTGGAGGACTCCAAGTTGCTAGAAGTTGTCAGGGCCCTGAAAATATATTCCAGGACAGCTGGAGTCAGAAAATCTGACTCGCTGTTTATACTGTATGCACCCAACAAGTTGGGTGCGCCTGCTTCTAAGCAGTCGATTGCTCGTTGGATTTGTAACACAATTCAACTTGCACATTCTGAGGCAGGCCTGCCACAGTCTAAATCGGTTAAGGCCCATTCCACAAGGAAGGTGGGCTCATCTTGGGCGGCTGCCCGAGAGGTCTCGGCATTACAACTCTGCCGAGCAGCTACGTGGTCAGGGGAGAACACGTTTGTAAAATTCTACAAATTTGATATCCTGGCAAAAGAGGACCTGGAGTTCTCTCATTCGGTGCTGCAGAGTCATCCGCACTCTCCCGCCCGTTTGGGAGCTTTGGTATAATCCCCATGGTCCTTTCAGGAACCCCAGCATCCACTAGGACGATAGAGAAAATAAGAATTTACTTACCGATAATTCTATTTCTCGGAGTCCGTAGTGGATGCTGGGCGCCCATCCCAAGTGCGGATTATCTGCAATACTTGTACATAGTTACAAAAATCGGGTTATTATTGTTGTGAGCCATCTTTTCAGAGGCTCCGCTGTTATCATACTGTTAACTGGGTTTAGATCACAAGTTGTACGGTGTGATTGGTGTGGCTGGTATGAGTCTTACCCGGGATTCAAAATTCCTCCCTTATTGTGTACGCTCGTCCGGGCACAGTACCTAACTGGCTTGGAGGAGGGTCATAGGGGGAGGAGCCAGTGCACACCACCTGATCCTAAAGCTTTACTTTTTGTGCCCTGTCTCCTGCGGAGCCGCTATCCCCCATGGTCCTTTCAGGAACCCCAGCATCCACTACGGACTCCGAGAAATAGAATTATCGGTAAGTAAATTCTTATTTTCCATGCCGACTGCTGCAGTTAAGGTCAAATCCATTTAATATTAAATATATAAATGGATATTGTTTTATTTTGCTTTTTTTTTTAATGGTAAATGTGACTTATTTCTATTAAGACTTTTTTCCCGTGAATTATGACCACATAACCCCAATTTTACACAGTGTACAATAATTGTTTGTATTACATTTTGTTTACAAATGGGCTATTCTACATCTGCATTGGGTACTAACAGACCTGCCTAACGCTGCTGTATCTAATGCTTCTGTCAGGGGCACATACACGCAGGCACATTGGTGTAACTACTGCTCTCTTTGAGTTTGCATTGCAACATGCATCTGAATCTACATAATGACACCAAATACGCATTTGCTCTGTGTGCCTTTTCCTAGGTACACCAAAGATACATATGTTGTGTCCACCACTAATGTAATCCTCATGTCTGTGCGATTTGCCTTCTGTGATTATGATGCAGCCTACTGTGGAGCACGTTTTCTGACAGAATAAGTTTTTGTTTCAGGTTTCATGAATCCAACCAAATCTTAATTTATGTTAAATTATTATCTCCAGTGTGTAGTTCACAACATATTACACATGTGTCCTTTTTGCTGCAGTCACGTTAAACAGTCTTTCTAGTCGCACCTAGTCCCAAGCGTATTTACTAACATGTTTGTCTTTTTGTGCGTGTTTTCCCAGAAAATGCATCTTACATTGCTATGTGAATAAGATGCACAAGCAGCTTCTGATTAAAATGATATGCAGCATGTGTATATTCTGTGTGCGACTTCGGCTGTATCTGCATACGAAATACTACATTAAAGTGTTTTCAATTGACACTATAACGTAGCATTTCATATGCAGACACAGCCTCAGTCCCACACAGAATATACACATGCAGCATATCATTTTAATCAGCAGAGTTTGCTTGTGCGTCTTACCGTTTGGAGGATAGACCAGGACACATCTGTATGTAGCCAGTGGCGCAGATTCAACACTAAAACTTGTGGCGCTATACTTGACAGTATTGCTGCATTAGACATGACAATGTCTTTTATATAATTACTATACCATAAATACAAATAAGCTTCTCAAGTTTTTTCTAAAGCGATTGTAATGGTTAGTTGTGTGCATTTAAAGTAAATATGACCAGTCACATCACTGAGGCATGAGGCACATATGGGGAAATATACTGTAAAGCAATCCTGGCTTGAAACCTCACTTTTTTTCAGGGCTGCAGCAGCACAAAGATTAGGCCACTTCACAGCTGAAATCGTTCCTGTAACCACCACATTCACCGACGACCAGGGTAACACAAAAACCATAACCGTGAGTGAAGATGAGGGTATTCGGGCTAGCACCACCCTGGAGGGGCTGGGAAAGCTCAGACCAGCCTTTAAGGAAGGTGGAACCACTACTGCTGGTGAGAACAACATCATTGTGGTAATCCATGTATAGTGGTAACTAAAATACAGGTTCTAGAGCCTTTGCTGTTCCTTATGTGCAGTAAATTGCAAAAAAACACATTTGTGCTTTTCATTTTTTCCTTCAGGAAACTCCAGTCAGGTCAGTGATGGAGCCGCCGCAGTTTTGCTGTCGAAACGCTCCACAGCTATGCAGTTGGGTCTCCCTATTTTGGGGGTGTTAAAGTCCTTTGCAGTAGTCGGAGTTCCCCCTGATGTTATGGGGATAGGGCCAGCGTATGCTATACCTGTGGCATTGAAAAAAGCAGGTACTGTTTCACAAATTTGCACCATTATCAGATAAAGAGATCTGAAGAATATAATCCCTTCTATGTAGGCGATGTGTAATATACTGTATGATTTGTATGCCAATATCATGTCTTAAGGCATTATCGGGCTCAAAACGCTCCTTATTGGTACCCGTCTCTGTCGGATCAGGTGGTGCGTTCGCAGCTGCTTTCGGTTGCTGTGCAGCGATCAGGCAAAAAATCGGCACTTCTGCGCAACGAACGATGTGGTTTCACACAAGGTCTAGCAAAGCATTTCACTCGCCCTGCTGGCCGCAGAGTGATTGACAGGAAGTGGGCGTTTCTGGGTGTCAACTGACCGTTTTCAGGGAGTGTTCATAAAAACGCAGGTGTGCCATGATAAACGCAGGCGTGGCTGGCCGAACGCTGGGCGTGTTCGTGACGTCAAAACAGGAACTGAACAGTCTGAAGTGATCGCAAGCGCTGAGTAGGTCTGAAGCTACTCTGAAACTGCCCAAAATTATTTTGTAGCCGCTCTGCGATCCTTTCGTTCGCACTTCTGCTAAGCTAAAATACACTCCCAGTGGGAGGCGGCATAGCGTTTGCACGGCTGCTAAAAACTGCTAGCGAGCGAACAACTCGGAATGACCACCACTGCCCGGTGTGTTTTGTTTATATTGTATTAAATATTTAGCAGTATTAAATAACCTGTTCCCAAGTGCTGTTTTCCTTCTCTCTCTTTTGGGATATACAGTGCATCTGGAAAGTATTCACAGCGCCGCTTCACTTTTTCCACATTTTGTTATGTTACAGCCTTATTCCAAAATGGAATAAATTAATTTTTTCCCTCAAAATTCTACATACAATACCCCATGATGACAATGTGAAAAAAGTGTTTTTGAGATTTTTGCAAATTTATTTAAAAGAAAAAACTAAGAAATCACATGTACATAAGTATTCACAGCCTTTGCTCAATACTTTGTTGACGCACCTTTTGCAGCAATTACAGCCTAAAGTCTTTTTGAATATGATGCCACAAGCTTGGCACACCTATCTTTGGGCAGTTTTGCCCATTCCTCGTTGCACCACCTCTCAAGCTCCATCAGGTTGGATGGGAAGCGTCGGTGCACAGCCATTTTCAGATCTCTCCAGAGATGTTCAATCGGATTCAAGTCTGGGCTCTGGCTGGGCCACTCAAGGACATTCACAGAGTTGTACTTAAGTCACTCCTTTGATATCTTGGCTGTGTGCTTAGGGTTGTTTCCTGCTGAAAGGTGAACCGTCACCCCAGTCTCAGGTCAAAGGCGCTCTGGAGCAGGTTTTCATCCAGGATGTCTCTGTATATTGCTGCATTCATCTTCCCTCTATCCTAACTAGTCTCCCAGTTCCTGCCGCTGAAAAACATCCCCACAGCATGATGCTGCCACCACCATGATTCACTGTAGGGATGGTATTGGCCTGGTGATAAGCAGTGACTGGTTTCCTCCAAACATGACGCCTGACCTTCACGCCAAAGAGTTCAATCTTTGTCTCATCAGACCAGAGAATTTTGTTTTTCATGATCAGATAGTCCTTCTGGTGCATTTTGGCAATCTCCAGGCTGGCTGCCATGTGCTTTTTACTAAGGAGTGGCTTCCGTTTGGCCGCTCTACCATACAGGCCTGATTGGTGGATTGCTGCAGAGATGGTTGTCCTTCTGGAAGTTTCTCCTCTCTCCACAGAGGTATGCTGTAGCTCTGACAGAGTGACCATTGGGTTCTTGGTCACCTCCCTGACTAGGACCCTTCTGCCTCGATCACTCCGTTAGATGGCCGGACAGCTCTAGCAAGAGTCCTGGTGGTTCCAAACTCCTTCCATTTATGGATGATGGAGGACTGTGCTCATTGGTACCTTCAAAGCAGCAGATATTTCTCTGGCTGGGAACAGGATTATCCACAGCATAACATTGGGATATGGTTGAGCGACAGCGGAAATGGCACCAACACGCTCACAAGCTTTCTGGCCTCCCAGGATGCATCGGGGCCTTCACCATATAGTCCCGCCCACTGACTCAGTGAAATAATTTTTTTGCTTGGTGCGGCAGGAAGCCGCATGGTCACAGGGCTGCTGTGAATAAAGCAGCCTCAAGCTTTTATTATTTTATTTTTATAGACTTACTATATTTCTCTTACGTCCTAGAGGATGCTGGGGACTCCGTAAGGACCATGGGGTATAGACGGGCTCCGCAGGAGATATGGGCACTCTAGAGAACTTTTAGTATGGGTGTGCACTGGCTCCTCCCTTTATGCCCCTCCTCCAGACCTCAGTTAGATTCTGTGCCCAGAGGGGAATGGGTGCACTACAGGGGAGCTCTACTGAGTTTCTCTGATAAAAGAATTTTGTTAGGTTTTTTATTTTCAGGGAGCACTGCTGGCAACAGGCTCCCTGCATCGTGGGACTGAGGGGAGAGAAGCAGACCTACTTAAATGATAGGCTCTGCTTCTTAGGCTACTGGACACCATTAGCTCCAGAGGAATCGGAACGCAGGTCTCCCCCTGCCGTTCGTCTCAGAGCCGCGCCGCCGTCCTCCTCGCAGAGCCGGAAGATAGAAGCCGGGTGAGTATAAGAAGAAAGAAGACTTCTAAGGCGGCAGAAGACTTCAGATCTTCCCTGAGGTAAGCGCGCAGCGTTAACGCTGCGCGCCATTTCTCCCACACGTTACACACACGGACAGGCACTGATGGGTGCAGGGCGCAGGGGGGGGGGCGCCCTGGACAGCAATATATACTTCTGTTTTGGCATGTTATTACACATATGGGCTGCGGAGTCAGTGGATATGTTCATCCCCCGCCATTAATTGAGAATTTGAGCGGGACCGAAGCCCGCCACCAGAGGGGGCGGAGCTTGGTCGCACAGCACTAACCAGCACCATTTTCACCACAGTGTACTGAAGAGAAGCTGGCTCCCCGGACTCTACCCTGCAGAACGGTGATACAGGGCTAAAAAATAGGGGGGGGGGAGGCACATTTTGGCGCAGTGAGTGTATTACACGATTGACATATATATAAAAGCACTATATCTGGGAATTGTTTCCAGTGTCAGTTGGCGCTGGGTGTGTGCTGGCATACTCTTTCTCTGTCTCTCCAAAGGGCCTTGTTGGGGAACTGTCCCCTTATAGATATATCCGTGTGTGTGTGTGTGTGTGTGTGTGTGTGTGTGTGTACGGGTGTCGGTACGTGTGTGTCGACATGTCTGAAGCGGAAGGCTCATCCAAGGAGGAGGTGGAGCAGATGATTGTGGTGTCTCCGTCGGCAACGCCGACTCATGATTGGTATGATGTGTGGAATATTTTAAATGCTAATGTGACCTTATTACATAAGAGAATGGACAAAGCTGAGTCCAAGGAAACAGCAGGGAGTCAATCCGCGGATTTGACTGGGTCACAGGGCCCGTCAGGGTCTCAAGTGTCCCTTATCACAAATAGTAGACACTGATACCGACACGGATTCTGACTCCAGTGTCGACTATGATGAGGCAAGGTTGCACCCTAAGGTGACCAAAAGTATTCATTATATGATTATGGCAATAAAAGATGTTTTGCATATCACAGATGACCCCTCTGTTCCTGATACGAGGGTACACATGTTTAAGGGGAAGAAACCTGAAGTAACGTTTCCTCCATCTCATGAACCGAACTAATTATTTGAAAAAGCTTGGGAAACTCCAGACAAAAAACTGCAGATTCTCAAGAGGATCCTTATGGCGTATCCTTTCCCAGCAAAGGACAGGGTACCTTGGGAATCCTCGCCCAGGGTGGACAAGGCATTAACGCGTCTGTCCAAGGAGGTGGCGCTACCGTCTCCAGACACCGCGGCCCTTAAAGATTCTGCGGATCGTAGACAGGAGACTACCTTAAAGTCTATTTATGCACATACGGGGGCTTTACTCAGACCGGCAATAGCATCGGCATGGGTCTGTAGCGCTGTTGCAGCATGGACAGATATCTTGTTGGCTGACATGGATACCCTGGACAAGGATACCACTGTCCTGACTTTCGGTCACATTAAGAACGCAGTCTTGTATATGAGAGACGCTCAAAGAGACGTGGGGCTGCTTGGTTCCAGAGCCAATGCCATGGCAGTTTCGGCAAGACGAGCTCTGTGGACCCGCCAATGGTCGGATGATGCCGACTCAAAAAAGCATATGGAGGTTTTACCTTACAAGGGTGAAGTTTTGTTTGGGGATGGTCTCGCGAACCTGGTTTCCACAGCTACCGCGGGTAAATCTACATTTTTGCCTTTTGTTCCCCCACAGCAAAAGAAAACCCCACAATATCAGATGCAGTCCTTTCGGTCGCATAAGTCCAGAAGAGGTCGTGGCTCCTCTTTCCTCGCCAGAGGTAAGGGTAGAGGTAAGAGAACACCTGCTTCGGCTAGTTCCCAGGAGCAGAAGTCCTCCCCGGCTTCTGCTAAATCCACCGCATGACGCTGGGGCTCCACGGAGGGAGTCCGCACCGGTGGGGACACGTCTTCGACTCTTCAGCCAGGTCTGGGTCCTATCAGGCGTGGATCCTTGGGCGTTGGAAATTGTATCCCAAGGTTACAAACTGGAGTTCGAAGAGGTGCCCCCTCGACGATTTCTCAAGTCGGCCTTGCCAACCTCTTCCCCGGAGAGGGGAATGGTATTAGATGCAATTCAAAAGCTGTGTCAACAGCAAGTGATTGTCAAGGTTCCCCTAGGCCAACAGGGAAAAGGGTACTATTCAACACTGTTTGTGGTCCCGAAGCCGGATGGTTCGGTCAGACCAATTTTGAATCTAAAATCCCTAAACCTATACTTGAAAAAGTTCAAATTCAAGATGGAATCGCTCCGGACTGTGATATCCAGTCTGGAAGCAGGGGATTTTATGGTGTCGCTGGACGTGAAAGATGCCTACCTTCATGTCCCCATATTTCCTCTTCATCAAGAATACCTGCGTTTCGCGGTACAGGACTGTCATTACCAGTTTCAGACGTTGGCGTTTGGGCTTTCCACGGCCCCGAGGATTTTCACCAAGGTAATGGTGGAAATAATGGTGCTCCTGCGCAAGCAGGGTGTCACAATTATCCCATACTTGGATGATCTCCTGATAAAGGCGAGATCAAGGGATCAATTGCTGAAAAGCGTGTCACTCTCCCTGAGAGTGTTACATCAACACGGTTGGATTCTCAATCTGCCAAAGTCTCAGTTGCTTCCAACGACTCAACTATCATTCCTAGGCATGATTCTGGACACGGAACAGAAGAGGGTTTTTCTACCAATAGAAAAAGCCCAGGACATCTAGAACATGGTCAGGGACCTGCTAAAACCAAAAAGAGTGTCTGTTCATTAATGCACTCGGGTTCTGGGAAAAATGGTGGCAGCCTACGAGGCCATCCCCTTCGGCAGGTTCCATGCGAGGACGTTTCAGTGGGACCTTCTCGACAAATGGTCGGGGTCCCATCTACACCTTCATCAAAAGATAAGCCTGTCCCCCAGGGCCAGGGTGTCTCTCCTGTGGTGGCTGCAGAGTGCTCACTTTCTAGAGGGTCGCAGGTTTGGCATTCAAGACTGGGTTCTGGTGACCACGGACGCGAGCCTCCGAGGATGGGGAGCAGTCACAAAAGGAAGAAATTTTCAGGGGATATGGTCAAGCCAGGAGGCTTGTCTACACATCAACGTACTGGAATTGAGGGCCATATACAACGGCTTACGACAAGCGGAGTATCTTCTTCGCGACCTACCGGTTCTGATTCAATCAGACAACGTCACAGCAGTGGCTCATGTAAACCGCCAAGGCGAGACAAGGAGCTGAGTGGCAATGGTGGAAGCCACCAGAATTCTGCGCTGGGCTGAAAATCACGTAAGTGTTCTGTCAGCAGTCTTCATACCGGGAGTGGACAACTGGGAAGCAGACTTCCTCAGCAGACACGATCTCCATCCAGGAGAGTGGGGACTTCATCAAGAGGTCTTTGCAGAGATAGCAAGTCTTTGGGGACTTCCTCAAATAGACATGATGGCGTCACGCCTCAACAAAAAGCTTCGGAGGTATTGTGACAGGTCAAGGTACCCTCAGGCAGTAGCGGTGGACGCCCTAGTGACACCATGGGTGTTTCAGTCGGTCTATGTGTTCCCTTCTCTTCCTCTCATCTCAAAAGTGTTGAGAATCATAAGACGAAACAGAGTACAAACAATACTCGTGGTTCCAGATTGGCCTCGAAGGGCCTGGTATTCGGATCTTCAGGAAATCCTCACAGAAGATCCGTGGCCTCTTCCTCTCAGGGAAGACCTGTTACAGCAGGGGCCTTGCATGTTCCAAGACTTACCGCGGTTGCGTTTGACGGCATGGCAGTTGAACACCGAATCCTAGCAGAGAGAGGTATTCCGGAGGAAGTTATCCCTACTCTGATAAACGCTAGGAAGGAAGTAACGGCGAAGCATTATCACCGTATCTGGAGGAAGTATGTATCTTGGTGTGAAACCAAGAATGCTCCTACGGAAGATTTCCATCTGGGCCGTTTTCTCCACTTCCTACAGACGGGAGTGGATATGGGCCTAAAATTAAGCTCCATTAAGGTACAGATTTCGGCCCTATCTATATTTTTTCAAAAGGAATTGGCTTCTCTCCCAGAAGTCCAAACTTTCGTAAAGGGAGTGCTGCACATCCAGCCTCCTTTTGTGCCACCAGTGGCACCATGGGACCTTAACGTGGTGTTACAGTTCCTTAAATCACACTGGTTTGAACCTCTTCCAACGGTGGAATTAAAATTTATCACCTGGAAGGTGGTTATGTTATTAGCCTTGGCATCTGCACGGCGGGTGTCAGAGTTGGCGGCCTTGTCTCACAAGAGCCCCTACTTGATTTTTCATGTGGATAGAGCAGAGTTGAGGACTCGTCCTCAATTTCTGCCTAAGGTGGTCTCTTCTTTTCATATGAACCAACCTATTGTGGTGCCTGTGGCTACGGGTGACTTGGAGGACTCCAAGTCCCTGGATGTGGTCAGGGCCTTAAAAATTTAGTAGCCAGGACGGCTAGGGTTAGGAAACCAGAGGCTCTGTTTGTCCTGTATGCAGCCAACAAGATTGGCGCGCCTGCTTCTAAACAGACTATTGCTCGCTGGATCTGTAACACGATTCAGCAGGCTCATTCTACGGCTCGATTGCTGTTACCGAATTCGGTAAAGGCCCATTCCACTAGGAAGGTGGGCTCTTCTTGGGCGGCTGCCCGAGGCGTCTCGGCATTACAGTTGTGCCGAACAGCTACTTGGTCGGGTTCAAACACTTTTGCAAAATTCTACAAGTTTGATACCCTGGCTGATGAGGACCTCGCGTTTGCTCAATCGGTGCTGCAGAGTCATCTGCACTCTCCCGCCCGGTTTGGAGCTTTGGTATAAACCCCATGGTCCTTACGGAGTCCCCAGCATCCTCTAGGACGTAAGAGAACATAAGATTTTAAACCTACCAGTAAATCTTTTTCTCCTAGTCCGTAGAGGATGCTGGGCGCCCGTCCCAGTGCGGACTAAATCTGCAAGACTTGTATATAGTTGTTGCTTACATAAGGGTTATGTTACAGTTGGAATCGGTCTTTGACTGATACTGTTTTTTTGTTCATACTGTTAACTGGTTGCATATAATCTAAGTTATATGGTATGATTGGTGTGGGCTGGTATGAATCTTGCCCTTAGATTTACAAAATCCTTTCCTCCTATTGTCCATCTCCTCTGGGCACAGTTTCTCTAACTGAGGTCTGGAGGAGGGGCATAGAGGGAGGAGCCAGTGCACACCTATACTAAAAGTTCTTTAGAGTGCCCAAATCTCCTGCGGAGCCCATCTATACCCCATGGTCCTTACGGAGTCCCCAGCATCCTCTACGGGCTAGGAGAAAAAGATTTACCGGTAGGTTTAAAATCTTATTATTTTTTTTGAGCGACTTTTCTTAACAGCGTCTTAAACGCATACTAGAAAGAGTCGCTCCAACAACTTCCCACCGGGTCTCAACAACGCTTACCTTCGCGGTAATAGTGCTGTCTCGACGGGCGTCTGTGTCGGATGTTCTAGCAGGTCCAGCAGACGTAACCAGGCTGTGGCCGGAGCATGGGGGGATGGTAAGTCTATGGATTTCCTCTTACTAGGGGGGTCCGGACACAGCTACACTGTATTGGTGGAGACTACAAACAGTGTGTTGATGCGCCGAACATCTCGAGTGCAACAGCGCTACGCTCCAGGGATCATAGGCGCCAGGACTAGGTAGAGGCTGCGATCCTTAAAGTTTGTCAACAGGGGGATTCAGACGCTCTCCTGGCCGCCCCTCCTCCGAGTTCATGACCAGTTTCCGCGCGTCTCCCGTCCATGAACTGAATGACCTCACTTCCGTCTCAGACGCTACCACGAGGGTACTCGGTCGCAGCTTAGATGCTGCGGTTGTGTACACTAGAGATCCCGCCTAGACCGAGTCGCAGGCCTTAGCGTCTGCATACACGTGGAAGTCGTTGAGCGTCCGTGTCCGTCAGTGAGCGACTGTGTCCGTTATCAGTAGCGTCTGAATTCACTCAGCGTATTACGAGCGCATTTGATTGGATATGGAAGTGTGGTGAGTCTCCCTGTATCCCGCTCTCCAGATGAAGGGTATACAGTACTAAAAATTCTCTCTACTTGTTAGTATGAATTGTTAATTTTTAGTACCTATTGCATATGAGATCTGTATATTACTGTGTTTTCTGCATGTTATGTTGAAAAAGAACCAGTTAAAAACAGAAGTACAATTTTCCTACTTATTTATAAGTTGTAATGGGGGTTGTATTCTCATATGACAATGTCTAATGCTTTAACATGTGACTGACTGCTAGTATGAGTGCTGACTTTTTTGTGTAACGGCAGTCCTGTTCTGACCCTCAATTTAGGTGCACTGTGGTCAGATTGATCTCACTTCTATATACTCATATATAGGTGATTTTCAGTCACAAATTGTGTAGTCATTAACAGATTATTACCATGTCTGTGAGCGGCAAAAGTGACGAGGAGAATTTATCAAGCACTCCTACATCCCTAACATGCTTATCTTGTAAGACAGGGTTAATTGGTATGGACCAATTGGTCACTTATGAGGGCTTGTGTGCGAACTGTTTTGCTTTTCAGCAAAGTAAAAAACAGGAGTTGGTTCAACCACCAACAGAGCCACCATGGAATATGTTCGCAAAGACTTTATCTTCAATAGCGGACAGGTTAACTCCGGTAGCACCCCCTCAAGGGTTAGGTTACACTATTAACCCATACATGCAGCTCCCTTCCTACGGCTTGGTTCCAGTAGCCTCTACAAGCAACCAAGGGACAGGTAAGACTAAGACAGATGCGTCTATCTGGCAGACTACACAAGATGGTACAACAGATGATGATACAGTATATTCAAATACTCCGTATGATGATCAGTCGCAGACTTTTAGTTCAGAAGATGTAGCTGAACTTATTAATGCTGTGAAGACTGTTCTCTCTTTGGAAAAGCCAGCCAAGACAGTGTTAAAATCTAAAGCACCTGCGTTTAAACGAACAAAATCAGTGAAAACTGAATTCCCAGCGTCAGATGAGCTGACGGAAATGATGGATGAGTCTTGGGCAACGCCCAGTAAGAAGTATAAGATTCCGAAAAGATGGAATTCTTATTATCCATTTCCAGCTGCGGATTGTTCGAAAAGAGAAGTTCCTCCAAAAGTAGATGCACATGTTCTGCGACTTGTGCATAAATCTGCTTTACCACTGTTATCTACCTCACTAAATGATGTCACAGACAGAAGGGTTGATAGCTTTTTGAAAAATTTATTTTCTGTAGTAGGAGCAGTGGTAAGACCTGCTATGGCTTCGGCCTGGGTAGCAAAGGCAATGTGCGAATGGATAGAGGAACTAGAGAATGACATCTCTTCTCCTACTACGGAGCAAGAGTATCATTTAAGCCGTTTAAGACTATCTGCCCAATACTTGGAAGAAGCAGCAATTGATATGGGTACAGTTGCTTCTAAAGCTTCAGCCTTGACAGTAGCCACTCGCAGAGCAGTTTGGCTACGTACCTGGAAGGCAGATGCGGAGTCCAAGAAAGAATTGGAAGCATTGCCTTTCATTGGTAATATTTTGTTTGAAAAAAACCATTATCTGATATCCTAAAATCAGAGGCGGAGTCAAAGAAGGTCAGATTTCCGGCTGCTTATAACCCTAAGTCCAAGGGTTCAAAGTTTCACTCATTTTGTTGGCAAAGCAAAGCGAAAGCTAAAGAGGAGTCTAAGCAACCCCAGTTCAAAACCAGGGGTACGAAGCAGTGGGCTAGCAAAAAGCCAGCTTCCAAGCCTGAACAGAAACCATCAGCCTGAAGAGATGGGCCTCCGCCTGGAGGATTCCAGGGTTGGGGGCCGACTCCTTCATTTTGCACACATATGGCAACAGTCAACAACAGATGCTTGGGTGCAGAAGGTGGTATCTCAGGGGTATGAGTTCCCATACAGGAGGCAGCCTCCTCAAAGATTTTTTTGCACCAGCCCAACTCGTATAGAGTCGAAGGCCAATGCCCTGCAAGAAGCAGTCCAAAAATTACTGCACTCAGGTGTGATTGTCCCAGTACCTCCATCACAAAGGGGACAGGGGTTTTACTCCAATCTATTTCTGATCCAGAAACCAAATGGGTCATATCGACCAATTCTCAATCTGAAAATGTTGAACAAATACATTTGGATCCCAAAGTTCCACATGGAGACGTTACGCTCCATAATGTTGGCTATGGAACCGGGAGATTACATGGTATCTCTGGATGTACGGGATGCTTACCTACATGTGCCTATAGCACTGTCACATCAGTGTTACCTCAGGTTTGCCATCCTCCAGGAACATTTTCAGTTCCAAGCCTTGCCCTTCGGGCTAGCAACAGCACCCAGGGTGTTTACCAAGATCTTGGTGGTTATGGCAGCTTGTCTGCGCAAACAGGGGATAAGAATATTCCCATACCTCGACGACCTGTTAATCTTAGCTCACTCGCAAGATTTACTTTTGAGCCATCTTCAACAGACAATAGTTTGTTTACAGAGACACGGGTGGCTCATAAATTGGGAAAAGTCATCTCAAATCCGTCACAGCGGATGGTTCATTTGGGGGCCGTATTGGATTCAGACCTACAGAAAGTTCTCTTACCAGAGAAAAAGATAGTCAAGGTGCAGGTCATGGCTCAGGAAGCGTTGCACGCCCAGACAATGTCAGTCCATGCAGCAATGCGACTGTTGGGTCTGATGGTATCAACCTTCGACATGGTGGAATATGCGCAATTCCACTCCAGACCATTGCAGCACCTTATTCTGACCAAATGGAACGGAAATCATCAGACGATAAAAAAGCAGATGATAAAGTTTCCAGTAAACGTAAAAAGGTCTCTAGCGTGGTGGCTACATACAGACCATTTAAACAAGGGGAGACCCTTTTGGATAAAAGAGTTGCAAGTCCTGACAACAGAAGCCAGCCTGCAAGGCTGGGGTGCGGTACTCGGAAGCCTTTGGTTCCAGGGAAAATGGACCGCAAGGGAAAGTCGCCTGCCAATAAATCTGAAAAAGGGTCTGGAATAGACCTGAAACGCGTCGGTGCCGTGAGGAGGACTATCCAGACGATTGTGGACGTGGGTTATTGCCGGTTCCAGGGAGCTGTTACCCGGGTGGCTGCCTGTGATTGCCATTACATCTTATGCGAGTTTGAGAACTTTGATCGGTTCTCCTACTATCCGGTAATTACATTACCTCCACTATCTGGGATTTTTCTCATCACTTGTGTGTCAGTTTTTATTTGGACTGGATATTTGATGTGTTTTAAATTGAATAAAACAGTATTATACTATTGCCTGTCCATTTTCCTCTATTTCTGGGCATTTGGAGAGAAAACCGAACAAGAGAAGGGATGCTGTATGGACAGAAGAGTAGCCTGACTAATTACATGCTGATGATACAGGTTATATAAAGGAACGTATATTCTTGTATAATCATAGAGAATACGTATTTTATAGAGACAGAAGGGCGCCATTGTCCAATCCATATATCTTTCTATTGTTGGAAATAAGGGCCATTTACTTGGCTTTAGTTCAGGCAAAGGACCGTCTGCAAGGTAGACCAGTCCAGATTCGCTCAGACAATGCGACAGCAGTAGCGTACCTCAATCATCAGGGAGGGACTCACAGCAAAAGATTGATGGAGGAAGTAGCTCCCATTCTAAGATGGGCAGAACTCCATCTCCCAGCATTGTCAGCAGTATTTTTCCCAGGTGTACTGAACTGGGAATCGGATTTTCTCAGTCGACACACCATTCAGGAAACCGAATGGGCATTACACCCAGAAGTGTTTCAGACACTAGTGAACAGATGGGGTCTACCAGAGATAGACCTCATGGCGTCTCGTCTAAACAACAAAGTTCCAAGGTACGGATCGAGAACAAGGGACCCAGGAGCGGTCCTGACAGACGCACTGTCAGTAGAATGGAAATTTCATCTGGCATATCTGTTCCCTCCAATATCTCTGTTACCCAGAGTAGTGAGAAAAATGAAGCAAGCAAAGGGAGCAATAATTCTAATAGCTCCAGCTTGGCCAAGAAGGCATTGGTACACAGATCTTCTGAGGATGTCCGTGGAAGCACCAATATTGCTCCCTCAACGTCCATATCTGCTAATGCAGGGTCCTTGTTGTCACAGCCATCTGGATCGCCTGTCTTTGACGGCGTGGCTGTTGAAACCTCTATCCTAGAAGCTAGAGGATTTTCAAAACAGGTAATCCAAACTATGCTTAAAGCAAGAAAGCCTTCTTCGGCTCGTGTGCATTATACAATATGGCAAGCCTATATTCATTGGTGTACTGGAAAAAGTTTGAATCCAAGATCTTTTAAAGTATCCAGGATTTTGGATTTCCTTCAAGCAGGATTGGATAAAGGTTTGAAAGTGGCTTCCTTGAGAGTTCAAGTATCAGCATTGACTGTATGGTTTCAGCGAAAGATTGCTGATTTACAGGATGTACGTACTTTCTTTCAGGGAGTTGTACATATTCAACCTCCATTTGTTCCTCCTGCAGCTCCTTGGGATTTGAATTTAGTTCTTAAATTCCTCCAGGGTCCTCCGTTTGAACCACTAAAGAGGGCAGATCTTAAATGGTTAATGATTAAAGTACTTTTTCTACTGGCAATGGCGTCAGCCAGAAGAGTGTCCGATTTGGGAGCATTATCGTGCAAGTCTCCTTTCCTAAGTTTTTTTCCAGATAGAGCAGTTCTCAGAACGAGATCTGGTTATCTTCCGAAGGTGGTATCAAAGTTTCACCTGAATGAAGAGATTGTAGTCCCAGCTTTTCAGGTATCGGGACTATCTGCGGGAGAAGCGTCGCTGGACGTAGTCCGAGCTTTAAGAATCTACATAGATCGTACTAGTGCCATCAGGAAAACAGATTCTCTCTTCATCCTCTACGGATTTCATAGAAGAGGATGGCCTACTAGTAAACAGACGCTGGCGAGATGGCTCCGAATGGTAATATCAGAAGCTTATTCTCATGCAGATCTCCCTACTCCGGCTAATGTCTCTGCACACTCTACACGTAAAGTAGGCCCTTCATAGGCAGCACAACAGGGTGCTTCAGCAGAACAGATATGTAAGGCAGCCACATGGTCTTCCATAAACACATACATCAGACATTATGCCTTGGATACTTTTGCCTCTTATGACGCAGACTTCGGGCGAAAGCTCCTCCTGTGCAATCAGGAGCGTCCCCACCACTAAAATGGCTTTGGGAATCCCAATGTTATCCTGTGGATAATCCTGTGGACCCAGCCAGAGAAATAGACGTTATGGTAAGAACTTACCGTTGATAACGTGATTTCTTATGTCCACAGGGATCCACAGGGATCCCACCCTGACGCACCTGATTTGAGGATCTAGACCAGAGGTTCTCAAACTCGGTCCTCGGGAGCCCACACAGTGCATGTTTTGCAGGTAACCCAGCAGGTGCACAGGTGTATTAATTACTCACTGACACATTTTAAAAGGTCCACAGGTGGAGCTAATTATTTCACTTGCGATTCTGTGAGGAGACCTGCAAAACATGCACTGTGTGGGCCCCCGAGGACCGAGTTTGAGAACCTCTGATCTAGACAATCACTAAACCTCTTCCTTCTTGTATGGAATGGTGTGCATGTGTGTTCTTATCGCCTAAACAGGTCTCTACCTGATGCTCCTGCCTAAATCGCTGTGGAAAGAACTGATTTGACTGAGCCAGTGGGCGGGACTATATGGCGAAGGCCCCGATGCATCCTGGGAGGCCAGAAAGCTCGTGACCGTGTTGGTGCCATTTCCGCTGTTGCTCAACCATATCCCAATGTTATCCTGTGGATACCTGTGGACATAAGAGAAATCACGTTATCAACGGTAAGTTCTTACCATAACGTCTATTTTTCTGTACCCTTCCCCAGATTTGTGCCTCGAGACAATCCTGTCTCTGAGGTCTGCAGACAATTCCTTTGACTTCATGCTTGGTTTGTGCTCAGACATGCACTGTCAAGTGTGGGACCCTATATAGACAGGTGTGTGCCTTTTCAAATCATGTCCAATCAACTGAATTTACCACATGTGGACTTCAGTGGAAACGGGATGCACCTGAGCTCAATTTTGAGCTTCATAGCAAAGGCTGTGAATACTTATGTACATGTGATTTCTTAGTTTTTTTGTTTTTAATAAATGTGCAAAAATTGTAAAAAAACTTCTGTTCACGTTGTCATTATGGGGTATTGTGTGTAGAATTTTGAGGGGAAAAATTATTTTTTCTGCTGCGGGGTACACTGGGCTCCACAAGGATTAACATCGGGGTGTAGAGTAGGATCTTGATCCGAGGCACCAACAGGCTCAAAGCTTTGACTGTTCCCAAGACGCACAGCACCGCCTCCTCTCTAACCCCACCTCCGTGCACAGGAGCTCAGTTTGTAAGTTGGTGCCATGCATTAAGGAGGCATACAACAAGGGGGCTGCTCCTGCAGTCCTGAGAAAAGCTATTTTTCAGAAGAAAGAATAATTGAAGACTTTAAGGGCTGCAGCAGTGTTAGATGTCAGTCAGACATCCCCTGCTGCAGCTCCATCACTCCCCCAGTGGCGCTGTATACTCCTGCGCCCTGGTTGCCAGGACACTACAGCGGGGATCCGGTGTTCTTCTCTACGTTAGTCACACACTCACGCTGTCTCTTGGATCGCGTGGCCGCATTCAAAGGGGAGGTAAGGGGTCTCTTTGGCCCACTGTAATCGCGATCCAGCGCGGCCCTGCGCGCTGGCGTGGACACTGTAAGGGGCAGCCGCTCCATTAACCTCTGGGACACAGGGCACAGGTGGGGTTTTGTCTCTGTAAAACCCGTTTTATTACGGCCCGCAGCCTGACCTGTAGCCCCTCCCCCAGCCCCAGGGCGCCATTTGGGTAAATGTTCCCGCTCTGGAGCTGCATGTATATCTCCCTCGCTCCCTGTCAGCCGCCAATACACGGAGCTGCGCTGTTCCTGGGACTGCTGGGGCAAATCCTCTGTAAAGCCGCCTGCTCGTCAGCGCTGTGCATTTTACAGGACACTTAAGTATTCTACCTGTCTGTGGACAGTGTTAGTTAAGAAAGAGTGTATACAGTCAGGGTTGTGTGGTACATATATATATATATATCCAGTACTTACTGTGTTTTGTTATATCTACTGCTTACATATATATCTATACAGCTATACTGAGTTTCACTTTGTATTGCTAAGTCCAGTGCAGTTTTATTGTTTGGTATGTACATTTGTGACTATATGTGTGTGTGCATGTAGCTGCTGCGTGGCTTCCATCTCGTGTATTTCACTCAGTTTGCTACTCCTATATTTTGTAACCTGAGGGGGCTAAGTGCGTCAGGTTTGTTAACTGATATAGGTATTTCACAAGATACTGTATACTTATTGTGTATTTTTCTTTCTGATTCATAGTCACCATATATCTCTTGAATTCCCGGTTTGTGCTGACACACTACACTGGGAGTTCTTGCTAGGTATATCGCTGCTAATAATGTACTAGGTTGCCTGACATTGAGCTTATCGTTATATCCGCTACACCGGGCAAATGGAACTGGGGCTCCTCCCACATTGCATGGTGGTGATGCTGCAGACACTTTTGAGGAAAACATGGCAGTGGAGAGTTCAGGTTCAGGGGTTCCTTACCTCCCAGTGGGTCTGTAGCACCGGGGGCCACTAATGACTTACCTTGGGCTACCTTCTCCGCGTTATTAAATACGCAGGTAACAAAACTTACGCCTCCTATGCCGGGGCAGCAGTTTATGGTCCATGCAGTTAATCCGCCATGGGCAGATTAAATCTCATCTCAGTTACAGCACTTGAACCGATCGCTGACTAAAAATAAGTCTCACTCTCGCCCCCCTAAAACTAAGAAGTCCTCTAAACGGGCCGCTACGTCCTCACAATCCACCGCTGTTCTGGACACATCCTCTGAGGAGGATGGTGCATATACTAACCCCATGGACACTGATTCTGATGGGGAAGGGAAGTCACTGGTGGATGTCCCTGATTTGATTGAGGCTATCAGGCTCAATCTTCAAGTCTCTGATGAACCTGAGCCTGAGGCTGTCTCTAAAACTCCAGACAGATTTAAACATAAGAAGGTGGTTAAACAAGTTTTACCTCATTCTCAACACCTGGCTGACATACATCAGGAATCCTGAGAAAAACCGGGAACTAAATTCACACCGCATAAGAGACTGTTGGCTCGCTATCCTCTGAGTAAAAATTGGGAAACTCCTCCACCTCTAGATTCTCAGGTGGCAATAGTGGTGGTTTCTTCAGCTCTGTCTGTGACTACCGTCACCTCTCTGAAGGAACGATGGATAGATGTGTGGAGGGTTGTTTGAAAGCGATTTAAACCCTAACGGGGGCTGTGCATAGACCAACCATTGCCGCGACATGGGCTGCTGAAGCTGTTGAAGCATGGGCTCAGGAGCTGGAGCCCGAATTACCTTCCAACGCTTCTGATCATGCTAGACAATGTCTCTCATATATTGCCACGGCTTCTCTTTACCTTAAGGAGGCGGCTTCCGATGCCAAGGTGCTGGCGGCCAAGGCAGCCACTACGTCCATCTTGGCTCGACGTATCCTTTGGTTGAGATCCTGGTCGGTGGATATGGACTAAGAAAACCCTGGAGGTGCTTCCTTTTAAGGGAGACCTTCTTTTTGGAGACGACCTCAATAAGATTGTGGCTGACCTGGCTTCGGCTAAAACAGCTTGCCTACCAAGTACGGCTCCTTCTGCGCCAAAGGCTAAAAGTACTTTCTCTCTCTGCCCTTTCGTCCTCCAGTAAAAGCAAAAGGTCAGGCGTACCCGAAACAAGCTTGTACTTCCAAACCTGCGAAGCCCAGACCAAAGCGGGCATGGGCTGCCCGTCAGCCTGCTTCCAAAACTGACAAGCCTGCCGCATGACGGGGCGGGCCTCCCCTTGGGCATCCCAGGGTGGGGGAGCCGGCTTCTTCTAGATTTTGCCCAGGGATGGTTGAAGACCACTTCAGATGCCTGGGTAAGGGAAGTCGTCACTTGAGGTTACGCCGTCTCCTTCAAGAAACGTTCCCCTCATTGATTTTTGCCTGACAGCCGTCCCTTTGGACCCGGTGAAGGCAAACACTCTTCATTCAGTAGTACAATCCCTCCTGACCACAGGAGTGGTAGTACAGGTGCCTCTGGCTCAGAGAGGCAAGGGGTACTATTCACCGCTGTTTCTAGTCCAGAAACCGAACGGGTCCTCGCGGCCCATTCTCAATCTCAAGTCCTTGAACAAGTATGTGAGGGTCTCCAGGTTTCGTATGGAAACTCTACGCTCTATTGTTCTGGCCTTGGAGTCTGGGGACTATATGGTTTCCCTGGACATACAGGATGCCTACCTGCATATTCCTATTGCAATGTCACATCAGCAGTACCTGAGGTTTGCGGTGGGCAACCTTCATTACCAATTTCGGGCGTTACCTTTTGGTTTGACAATGGCTCCGCAAGTTTTCACCAAAGTAATGGCGGTAATGACGGCTGTACTCTGCTGTCAAGGGGTCAGGATCCTGCCGTACCTGGACGATTTGTTGATCCTGGCAAATTCCTCAGAAATTCTCCTGCGTCTTCTAGATCTGACTGTCCAGTTCCTGAAAGCCCACGGGTGGCTAGTCAACTGGAAGAAATCTTCCCTGGTTCCTGCTCGGAGCATGGTGCACCTGGGAGCGTTATTGGACACTCACAAGCAGCGGTTGTTCTTGTCTCAGGAGAAAGTCCTGGAGCTTCAGGACAGGATTCAATGCTTCCTATCTCGTCCGTAAGTGTCGATACATTCGGCAATGCATGTGCTAGGTCTCATGGTGTCGGCTTTCGACATGGTTGAATATGCTCAATTCCATTCTCGCCCTCTGCAGAAAGTAATTCTTGCCAAGTGGGACTGCATGCCTCACCATGATCAGATCTCAAATGATCTCCTTGTCTCCGAAGGTCCGCATGTCACTGAGCTGGTGGCTTCAGGACCATCGATTGAGCAGGGGTAATCCCTTCTGGATATCCAACTGGGTCCTGCTGAAGACGGATGCCAGTCTGAGAGGTTGGGGCGTGGTGTTGGATCAACACTCCCTTCAGGGTTGGTGGACCGAGGAGGAGTCTCCACTCCCGATTAAACATTCTGGAACTGCGGGCGGTGTTCAATGCACTGAACCTGGACCAGCATTTGATACAGAACAGACCTGTTCAAGTACAATCGGAGGCGTACATCAATCATCAAGGTGGCACTCGAAGCTGCATGGCAATGAAGGAAGTATCACGGATTCTTCAGTGGGGAGAACGCCATCTGCCGGCCATATCCGCAGTGTTCATTCCGGGGTTCCTAAACTGGGAAGCAGACTTTCTCAGTCGTCAGGACGTACACGCTGGAGAGTGGAGCCTCCATCCACAGGCGTTTCAACTTCTCGTGGACAAGTGGGGCCTTCCAGATGTGGACCTGATGGCGTCTCAACACTATCACAAGGTTCCGGTCTTTGGAGCAAGGACAAGGGATCCTCGAGCAGCGTTCGTGGACGCTCTGGCAATTCCATGGAACTTTCGGCTGCCGTACGTGTTCCCTCCGGTGTCACTCCTGCCCAGAGTAATACGGAAGTTCAAGCAAGAAGGAGGAAACCTACTTCTGATCGCTCCAGCGTGGCCCAGACGGCACTGGTTCTCCGATCTACAGGGCCTCTCGCTAGATCGTCCCCTTCTACTTTCACAACGACCAGACCTACTCGTTCAGGGCCCTTGTGTTTACCAGGACTTGGCCCGTCTGGCTTTGACGGCGTGGCTCTTAAAGCTTCCGTCTTGAGGGCCAAGTGTTTTTCTGAGGCGGTCGTTCAAACTATGTTAAAGGCCTGTAAGCCGGCTTCTGCTCGGATTTACCATAGGGTCTGGAATTCTTACTTTACTTGGTGCGCGTCTCATAATCATGACGTTTTCAAGTTTAGTTCGGCCAAACTGTTGGCCTTCCTACAACAGGGCCTGGACTTAGGCCTTCGTCTGGCCTCCCTCAAGGTTCACATTTCTGCCTTGTCTATTTGGTTTCAGAGACAAATTGTTGCCCTACCTGATGTTCATACCTTCACTCAGGGCGTGTTGCGGATTCAGCCTCCTTATGTACCACCTGTGGCCCCTTGGGATCTGTCGGTGATTCTGTAGGCCTTGCAAGAGTCTCCATTTGAACCTCTTGCGTCTGCAGACCTTAAGTGGCTTTCCCTTAAGGTTTTGTTTTTGCTGGCTATCGCTTCAGCTAGAAGGGTCTCGGACTTGGGTGCCTTATCCTGTAAGTCCCCGCATCTGATTTTTCACCGTGACCGGGCGGTTCTTAGTACGCGTCCGGGTTATTTACTCAAGGTGGTGTATTCCTTCCACTTTAACCAGGAGATTGTGGTTCCGGCCATTAATTCTCCTGAGTTGTCCTCGAAAGAGCGGTCTTTGGATGTGGTACGGGCTCTCCGTATCTATGTGAAGAGCCTCCTCCATTCGGAAATCTGATTCTCTTTTTGTACTGTTTTTGGTTTTCGCAAACGTGGTTGGCCTGCTAACAAGCAGACCTTGGCCAGATAGATTAGAATGGTGATTGCACATGCTTATGTACAGGCTGGCCTTCCAGCTCCTGCTACCATTAAAGCCTATTCTACTCGGTCTGTCGGGCCTTCTTGGGCGGCCCGCCGTGGTGCGACCCTTGAACAATTGTGCAAGGCGGCTACGTGGTCCTCAGTGAACACGTTCATTAGGTTCTATGCCTTCGATACTTCCACCTCACAGGATGCTTCCTTTGGACGCCGGGTTCTTGTGCCCGCTACAGTGAGTTCCCTCCCATAAGGAACTGCTTTAGGACATCCCCGATGTTATTCCTTGTGGAGCCAAGTGTACCCCGCAGCAGAAAACGAGATTTATGGTAAGAACTTACCGTTGTTAAATCTTTCTGCGAGGTACACTGGGCTCCACAAAGCGCCCACCCTGACGCACTTGGCTTCTTTGGGTTGGTATGGCATTAGCCGCTGACACCCCATCCTGTAGTGAGTGTGTGGTGTATGTGGCTACTCACGATTGTCGTCTATGGTACCTGCTACTGCTTTGGACTGGTTAACGAAACTGGACTCCTGTGCACGGAGGCGGGGTTATAGAGGAGGCGGCGCTGTGCATCTTGGGAACAGTCACAGCTTTGAGCCTGTTGGTGCCTCGGATCAAGATCCTACTCTACACCCCGATGTTAATCCTTGTGGAGCCCAGTGTACCTCGCAGAAAGAGATTTAACAACGGTAAGTTCTTACCATAAATCTTGTTATTTCATTTTGGAATACGGATGTAACATAACAAAATGTGGAAAAAGTGAAGCGCTGTGAATACTTTCCGGATGCACTGTATATTAAGGACTGAGTGTCGCTTAGGAAACCGCTGCAGGGAGAACAGGTGATTTAAGATACCTGGTCAGTGCTAGGTGTTTGGTGTGTTGTAGTGGTTTGAAGTCACCCTGGTATCTCCTATCATAAGTACTGACCTCTTTTGATCATGTTAGGATTTCTTTCTTTGTTTTGTACAGTACTTCGCTCTTCCCTTCTTTTGTCTTTCGTATTTAGCTCCCTTTAGTTTAGTTTATCTTTATCATTAAATATGTTCAATAAATAGTATGTAATAAAATGAAATGTAGATTGTTTTAGTCATTCATACACTCTGACATGTTAGCATCTGTTAGGCTGGCCTACTTACTAACTTTATTTTGGGGGTTTTATTTTTTTATTTAGTTTTTTTTATTTTACCTAACGTAGTTAATGGCAAATGCACAGAATTATTTGCAAAGAAAATTATCTAATTCACTATTTCAGGTCTAACGGTTCACGACATTGATGTGTATGAAATTAATGAAGCATTTGCCAGCCAGGTGAGCGTTCCGTTAAAATTATAAGTAGTGCTGTGCCAAAACAACCAGTATTAGGCTATATAGTGTGTTACTACACTTATGTTGCACTGATACACAATGGGGGATATTCAATTGTTTGAAAAGTCGGTTGGGTGTTTTTTTTCCTGTCTATTAGATAGGAAAAAACAGTCACCCAGCAAACTTTTCAAACTATTAAATACCGCCCAATGTTTGGGAAGCTGCTGTCTGCTCATTAATGATGATACTGCCCTCTGCCTCAGATATGGCTGTCACATCTTTTTCAGAATGTCAAGAACCGTGACTCTATTTTATGTCCTGCTCTTCTAGAAGTGTCCAATAACGTGATAAAACTGATGTCGGAACTATTTGCAATACAGCTGTATTAAAATATTGTACACGCAGCTGGCGCAAAAAAAAAAAAAAAAAGAATCTTGGATATTTTATTTACTAATACTAAATAGTTCACAGCCTTGTACTGTGGCACTACAGCACTGTACTGTACTTGTACTGTGGCACTACAGCACTGTACTTGTACTGTGGCACTACAGCACTGTACTGTACTTGTACTGTGGCACTACAGCACTGTACTGTACTTGTACTGTGGCACTACAGCACTGTACTGTACTTGTACTGTGGCACTACAGCACTGTACTGTACTTGTACTGTAGCGCTACAGTGTTTCTCACCACACTTCTGTACAGAGCAACACTGTGCCAGGCTGTGAGTTATATAGGACTTACTGTGCAGCAGAAGCTGGAGAGCTGTGAGTTGTATATATCCCAAAACAATGTATCTTTGTGTATGCAGGCCGTATATTGTGGGGAGAAATTGGGAATCCCAATGGAGAAAATTAACCCCAATGGTGGAGCTATAGCACTTGGACACCCCCTGGGCTGCACAGGAACCCGGCAGACAGTCACTTTGCTGAATGAACTCAAACGGAGGGGTAAACGGTAAGTGCCCTGGGGCCTGTTTAGCTGATTAACAGTTTGCACAGACTACTCCATCCAAATCATCTCCACTAGTTCCCTGTTCATACACTGTTATTGTTTTGCAGGGGACTTGGTGTCGTATCAATGTGTATTGGAACTGGAATGGGAGCTGCAGCTGTGTATGAATATCCTGGAAAATGAAATTGATGATGATCAGAGTCTCTGTGGACCAAACATTGTTCTGTCTGCAAATATGAATGTATGTGATCTATTATCTGGAATTTTCTGTAATTTGGAGCACCATGCCTAAAATATAATTTACAGTTAGATACCACCGGTTTAATAAGGTGGGCACTCCCAGGGGCTGATTCCCTAAAATTGAGCCTTACAGTCCGGACTTGCTGATTTCTGTTTGCAGCCCCATAGGGAGTATGTGAAGAATAGATGGCCAACTGCAGAATAGAGAGATAAACTGAAAATATGGTCCAATCCTTACTTGGATTTAAGGCAAGCCTTAAGATATCCTACATAAATGGCATGCTGCACCTGCAGAATTGTAACTGGAGGGATTGTTAATCTGCTAATTATGTAATATTGTTACAATGATTTGTACATATGTATTGACCTTAATTTTTTATGAGCACTTCATAACGAATATATCAGATATTGTAAGACAGTCTGAGACATGTTTTAATATTTGACTGTACTGCAAATAAATTGTAAAAATAAATAGCAATATGTAACATGCAGTGGATTCTATGTCATCTGAGAATGGGCCAAATGCCAATTATTCTTTGTAAAAATATCTCTAGAGTCTGTATTGCATGATGATATTTGGGGTGGTTTCACCTTTGTACGCTAACCCCATTATACAGCCGCCTGTCCTGCTGAGCGGAACATTCCTGCACCGTGCGCTACAGCCAGCTCCTGCTGACATCAAATAGGTCTGCATGATGTAAGAACTTCTGAAAATCTGGCCCGCTGTGGGCATGGAATACCATACTTTGCTACAGTTAGTTCACAACTGATCTTAATCTGTTTATGGGACGAAACCAACAATCACCATGTATTTATTGCCTGTTTTTGAATAATTTTTAGTTACAGTGCACTATAAGTCTTGTGGGGTATTCCCAGTGCATCCCTGTATACCCTCTGTTACATCATGTGAACGGGCAGGTGCATGCACCTCATTTACCAGTGGAAGAGATGGAGGCAGTGTCATGCTCTGGGTAATGGGGGTAATTTAGAGTTGATCGCAGCAGCAAATTTGTTAGCAGTTAGGAAAAACCATGTGCACTGCAGGGGGGGGGGGCAGATACAACATGTGCAGAGAGAGTTAGATTTGGGTGGGTTATATTGTTTCTGTGCAGGGTAAATACTGGCTGCTTTATTTTTACACTGCAATTTAGATTTCAGTTTGAACACACCCAAATCTAACTCTCCCTGCACATGTGATCTATTATCTGTAATTTTCTGTAATTTGGAGCACCATGCCTAAAATATAATTTACAGTTAGATGCCACCTGTTTAATAAGGTGGCATCTACTTAGTTACATTCACAAATCTTTGTAGGCCTTGAGCAAAAGCATCATTGTGTTATTCCAGTTAAAGGAAGGGAATAAGAAGTCCATATTTATTATGTGAAATATTTACATTGTATACACGTATTACAGGTACACTTTGGACTACTAAAAAAGAACATGGTTGAATCTTGTCCACTACACATTAAGTAATTTTTCATATTTCTCATCGTAGGATCCTCGTCCTTTTATTTGTAGTCTCAAAGACTTCTCTCCCAGCATGCCGTGCACCATGACTACGGTCTCATAGTCTGTGTTTGTCCTATGGGTAAAATATCACAGAAAGATAAACATCATATTCAGTTTCCTTAAAATAGAATAGCAGAAAAGTTAGAAAGATACATGCGATATGTAAAAAGTTCTTTAAACGGGTGTTTGTAATAAGGTTCCAGTTGTGAACTGTGCAATTCCGTTGATTTAAAGCGACCATTTAAAAAGCAAAATGAAGGAATATGAAGTTTTATTTACTAGGTTTCAACTTCGCAAGGAAATATCCTCAAAACACTGGCTTCTGGGGGTAATTCCAAGTTGATCGCAGCAGGAATTTTTTTAGCAGTTGGGCAAAACCATGTGCACTGCAGGGGGGGCAGATATAACATGTGCAGAAAGAGTTAGATTTGGGTGGGTTATTTTGTTTCTGTGCAGGGTAAATACTGGCTGCTTTATTTTTACACTGCAATTTAGATTGCAGATTGAACACACCCCACCCAAACCTAACTCTCTCTGCACATGTTATATCTGCCTCCCCTGCAGTGCACATGGTTTTGCCCAACTGCTAAAAAAATTTCTGCTGCGATCAACTTGGAATTACCCCCTCTGACCAATTAACCACGGTCTGTATGTACTGTATGTGCGTGTGATAGGGAGTATAGGCGGCACTGGCTCAGGGACTGATGTGAATTACTGAATATTCATATAAACTTCCAGAAAGGTTTTTCCTAGAATAATGGTGAGATGGAAGTATGTATAGTACAGTATGAGTAGTACGAGTACTATGAGTAGTACTATGAGAGTAGTATGAGTGTGCAGTACAAGGACGACTCCCCTCCCATATAAACATTGCAAAATCCCCAACTAGCATTACACAAAGTTTCTATGTCCGGGTCACAACCTGATCGCTCATTATAAGCACTTTCATTTATAAGGTGGACATAACCCTGATTGTTTCCTTGTCATCTTCAGACAATGATAACATGTTGCGGCAGAATAATTTGTATTATAGAATTGGGTTGCACAATGTTCACCATCGGTTAGAAGGAAATTGATGTAATACCAATCTCCCTAAAATGAATAACTATTTTCTATGCTCACTCACTGGCTCCCAGAATTGTTTCTTCGGCTGCAGAACTGATGAGACCTGTGATATTTTCTGTGTGTTACTGCACACTGGTGTTTATAGCTCTAAATGAATACTGCGCACTATTATTTTTTATAACTGAATGGCGATTAGTAACAGCTGCAATGCTTGTACATGTAATAGGATGCTTTGATGACCAGTATTAATTGCTCCCTTTGCTCAGTGGAAATGTCAGGTTGGAAAGGCAGTATACCGCAGTGTAAGTATGGATCCTCTTACCGTGCTGTGAAGGTGACCAATAACGCCTCCTTACTGGTAGATGTGTGACTGACGTGGGCATCAAGCATTCCGCTGCTGGGGGAGATGGAAAATACCCCCTGCCCACTGTGTCTTTCCTGCGCGTCTGAACACAAGAACAGTGAAGTTATATAGTGTCCACCTGTCAGTGAAAGTAGTTCCTACAAATCAGTGTTGTCATGCCACTGTCAGGGGACAGCCTGAGTCCTGTAACGGCTGCAAGGTGCCCTGATGGCAAACGCATAAGCTTCTAGTACTGTCGTAATTATAGTAAGTGGGATAAGAAAAACACTAAATACGTCTAATAATACAAGTTGCTTCTGTGTAAAATAGCATCTACTAAGAGCAATCTATGGAAATGTCTCAGGAGCTTGTAAGTAACTATGAATATATTACACACATCATATTGTATTTTTGTTGAATTTAGATACGACCAGTTACCTTCGTCACCATCCCGTGTACCGCTTATCCCTCGTAGTGTAAACTTTGCGTGTGAGAGGGTAAATACTACTGAAATAAGGAGAAAATAGTAACAAGTCATGGAAGACACCAGTGGTTCCCAAACACAGGGCCTGATTCAGTTTTGTTAGTAAAGCAAAAATGCACACAAGTGGGCAAAACCATGTGCAGTGCAGGTGGGGCAGATATAACGTGCAGAGAGAGTTAGATTGTGGTGGGTTATATTGTTTCTGTGCAGGGTAAATACTGGCTGCTTTATACTTACACTGCAATTTAGATTTTAGTTTGAACACACCCCACCCACATTTAACTCTGCACATGTTACATCTGCCCCACCTGCACTGCACATGGTTTTGCCCAGTTGTGTGCTTTTTTCATACCTCCCAACATGACCCTCTCGAGGAGGGACATAATGCTCTGCTTCTGGTCTTTTCTCTTAATTTATGATTGCCGCCACCTGTTTTGAACAGGTTAATGGATGACAAAGGTGTTTCAGCACAGGTGACGGCAATCATAACTTAAGAGAGAAGTCCGGGAGCAGAGCATTCTGTCCCTCCTGGAGAGGGTCATGTTGGGAGGTATGCTTTTTTGCTTTGCTAACAAACCTGAATCAGGCCCATGGTCCTCAAGGCACCCCAACAGGCCAGGTTGTAAGGATAAGCACAGGTGAACTTATTAGTACCTCAGTCATTTTGATTTAAGCATCTGTGCTTAGCTCATACTTGCCTACCTGACTTTCTCCATGTGGGAGAAAATGCTCTGTTCCTGGACTTTCCTGGTAATGTATGATTGCCATCACCTGTGGTGAGCTAGTTAATTGATAAGAAAGCTGTTTCACCACAGGTGCTGGCAATCATACACGGGGCCCGGGGGTACTTAAGACAAGGGGGCCCCCTGAGAGCTAATTGTAGTATATATATATATATATATATATATATATGGGGGGAAGGGGGGGATTCCATACACTATATATATGAATGCTGTTATAGTACATATTATTGAACAGAAAAATAGAAAGCCAATGAGTCCAAAGTAGCAAAACAAAACAATATCACATTGTGGTACTCAGCTGGACTCAGAGAATCAAATGTTGAAGCTGGTCTGCAAGGTACAAGGCCACCCCAAACCTGTCACACGGTAGGTGGTGTATGGTGTGGGGATACCCTCTGCAAGTGTCTATGGGCACACGAGCTGCTGGTTACAATAGCTTCAAGAAGAAAACTGTTACCGCACACCCCCCCATACTTGCCTACTTGACCCTCTCCATGAGGGAGAAAATGCTCTGTTCCTGGACTTTCCTGGTAATGTATGATTGCCATCACCTGTGGTGAGCTAGGTAATTGATAAGAAAGGTGTTTCACCACAGGTGATGGCAATTATACATTACCAGTAAAGTCCAGGAACAGAGCATTTTCTCCCTCATGGAGTGGGTCAGATAGGCAAGTATGTGCTAAGCTATGGATATCCTTAAAACCTGGAAGACCGTTTGTGTGCCTTGAGGACTGTGGGCCTTATTCAGGTTTCTGCATTTGGGAACCACTGCCTTAGGCATTCATCATGGTTTAGATCAGTGATGGCTAACCTTGACACTCCAGCTGTTGTTGAACTACACATCCCAGCATGCCCTGCATCAGTTTTAGCATGGCCAAATAACAAAACGGTTACAGGGCATGGTGGGATATGTAGTTCAACAACAGCTGGAGTGTCAAGGTTAGCCACCACTGGTTTAGATACTATGTATTAGTGCATCTGGCACAGGCATTCCCGAGCTCGGCCCTCAAGGCACACTAACAGTGCAGGTTTTAGTGATATCCAGGTTTCAGCACAGACTGTTAAATAAAAAATAGGATCTTGGTACTTACCAGGTAAATCCTTTTCTTTGAATCCATAGGGGGCACTGGAGTACTCTTGGGATATGGACGGTTTCCGTAGGAACAAGGCACTGAATATTAAAATTTAGAACTCTCCTCCCCTCCATATCCCAGAGTACCTCAGTGTTTTTTACTGAGCTGAACAGGAGCGATAGAGAGGTTGACAAAGGAGAATTACATATAACAGAACGGACAACAATAAAGTTGACACATAACGTGACTGACAACTAAACAGTTGGCACAATAACCGATAGAACTTGAAACTTGAACCAGTCGGTGAGTATGTGTTACCATACGATTCCCTGAACTTACCGCAAACTAGGTAAAACTGCTCTGGGTGGGCGTCCAGTGCCCCCTATGGATTCAAAGAAAAGGATTTACCTGGTAAGTACCAAAATCCTATTTTCTTTTTCATCCACTAGGGGTCACTGGAGTACTCTTGGGACGTACCAAAGCTTCCCCCGTGGGCGGGAGAGCAGTTTGGCACCTGTAACACTAGGCGGCCAAAGCTAGATGCTGATGCCGCAAACGTATCAAACTTGTAAAAGCGCACAAACGTGTGCACTGATGACCAGGTAGCCGCACGGCAAAGCTGCGTCGTAGAAGCCCCTCGACCAGCTGCCCATGAAGTTCCCACAGAACGTGTGGAATGAGCTGTTACTGATGTAGGCGGCTGTAACCTAGCATGAAGGTAAGCCTGACGTATGGTCAGTTTAATCCATCTGGATAAGGTCTGCTTAGAAGCTGACCAACCCATCTTGGCAGCATCATACAGAACAAACAACGTATCCGTCTTACGAACTGTAGACGTTCGGGACACAAACGCGTAATGCGCGTACCACATCCAAGGTTCCAGAAATTCCTGTCAACACAGGAACTACTATTGGTTGATTGATGTGAAAGGATGAACCCTACCTTTGGTAGGAAAGCAGGATTCGTCCGAAGTTCCGCTCTGTCATCATGAAACACCAAATACGATGGCTTGCATGACAAGGCACCCAAATCGGAAACACGCCTTGCCGAAGCCAAGGCTAGTAGGAAAATTGTTTTCCAAGTGAGAAACTTAATATCCACTTGGTGTAAGGGTTCAAAATATGACGACTGTAAGAAATCTAAAACCAGATTCAAGTCCCATGGCGCTGTAGGTGGAATGAATGGAGGCTGTACTCTGAGGACACCTTGCAGAAAAGTGTGTACAGATGGCAATAGAGCCAGTCGTCTTTGAAAGTAAATTGACAAAGCAGATACCTGCACCTTTAGTGTAGATAAACTCAGTCCTCCATCTAACCCCGTCTGTAGAAATAACAAAAGACGGGATAACTTGAAAGATGATGTTGGAAACTTCCGATCCTCACACCAACCTATATAGGCACGCCAAATTCTGTAATAATGAGCTGCCGTAACTGGCTTCCTAGCACGTAACATGGTTGGTATAACCGATTCTGGTATGCCCTCTCTCCTTAAGAGGGTGGTCTCAACAGCCACCCCGTCAAACGCAGCTGCGCTAAATCGGGGTAAAGGAACGGACCCTGTTGTAACAGGTCCGGACGAAGTGGGAGCGGCCAAGGCTCGTCTGCGAGTAGTCCTCGGAGATCCGAGAACCAAGCTCTCCGAGGCCAATGAGGCGCCACTAGTATGACTGTGACGGACTCTCTTTTGATCCGTTTTAGCAACAGAGGGAGCAGCGGAAACGGTGGAAACAGGTACACGAGGCTGTACGGCCACGCGACGGTGAGAGCATCCACCGCCACTGCCTTTGGATCTCGCGTTCTGGACACATACTGGGGCGTTTGGTGATTGTGGCGAGATGCCATCAGGTCCACTTGAGGGTAACCCCACCTCTGGGCCAACATGTGAAACACTTCTGGATGTAATGCCCATTCTCCTGGATGAAAATCCCGACGGCTGAGATAATCCGCCTCCCAGTTGTCCACTCCCGGAATGAACACTGCCGACAACATCACTTGGTGACGCTCGGTCCAATTGAGGATTCGAGCTACTTCTCGCATTGCCATGCGGCTTCTCGTTCCTCCTTGTTTGTTGATGTATGCGACCGCCGTCGCATTGTCCGACTGCACCTGGACAGGCTGAGACCGAAGAATGTGCACTGCTTGTCGTAGCGCATTGTAAATTGCCCGGAGTTCCAGGACATTTATAGACAGCAATCTTTCGTGAGCCGCCCAGAGACCCTGGAGCTGACAATTTTGAAGTACAGCTCCCCACCCTTGAGACTCGCGTCCGTCGTTAGAATTAACCAATTCCAGGCGCCGAACCGTTTCCCTGCGGTCAGATTGTGTACATTGAGCCACCAGAGTAGAGATACCCTTCCCGTGGCGACAACCTCACTCTGTGGTGAATCTGCAGATGCGAGCCCGACCACTGTGCGAGCACATCCAGTTGAAAAGGACGTGAGTGAAGTCTCCCGAACTGAATCGATTCGAAAGCCGCCACCATTGTGCCTAAGAGGCAAATGCACAAATGTACCGAGACTGTGCGTGGCTTGAGCTCCAATCGAACCAGATGACGAATGATCTGTACTTTCTGTTCTGGTAGGTAAATTCTTTGATTTACCGTATCGAGAATCATACCTAGGAATTGCAGTCGTTGAGACGGAATCAGATGTGATTTCTTGAAGTTGACAATCCAACCGTGCTGAACTAGGACATCGTACGTTAGCAACGCATGTTGGAGGAGCATCTGTTGAGACGGAGCTTTGATGAGCAGATCGTCCAAGTACGGAACTATTATCACTCCCAGGGATCTGAGATGAGCTATCATCACAGACATCACTTTGGTGAATACCCGAGGCGCTGACGAGAGGCCAAACGGTAGAGCCTGAAACTGGTAATGGTTCTGCCGGATTGCAAACCGCAAGAACCTCTGATGAGGTGGCCAAATCGGAATGTGTAAATACGCATCCTTGAGATCCAGCGCAATCATAAATTCCTGTGGCTCTAAACCTGCAATTACCGACCGCAGAGATTCCATCTTGAATCTGTAGTAAGTGACGTACTGATTGAGGCCCTTTAAGTTCAATATTGGCCTGACCGAGCCATCCGGCTTTGGTACCACAAACAGACTGGAATAATAACCCTGCCCCTGTTGGTGTACAGGGACCGGAATCAAAACTGCCGACTCCAGCAGAGACTGAATGGCAAGTTGCAGAACCGCCCGTTTGTCGTCCGACACAGGCAGTCCTGTCTTGAAAAACCGCAGTGGCGGGAGACAGTCGAACTCTATTTTGTAACCTTTTAGCACTAAATTGCGGATCCACCCATCTGTGGACGTCTGGAACCACGCCAAATGGAACGTCTGAAGGCGTGCTCCCACAACTGGAGATCCAAGATGGGATGGGAGTCCGTCATGCCCCTGGCTTGTCGGTGACCTTAGCGTCTTGACGACTGGCATTGGTTTGTTGGAAACCACGCTCTCGACCTCGTCTACTGGCCGTGGCTGGTCCCCTACCACGGCCTCGAAAGGGCTGAGGCCGAAAGGATTTGAATGCCGGGCCCGAGTATTTCCGCCTAGGCGCCGTCGGAGGCAATGGTAAGAAAACAGACTTACCACCCGTGGCCTCAGCAATCCATTTGTCCAATTCAGGACCAAACAACTTCTCGCCACCGTAAGGTAACGCTGCTATACCTCGTTTGACCTCCGCCTCCGCTTGCCAAGAGCGCAGCCAGAATGCTCGTCAAGCTGCAACTAGCGACGATGAAAGGCGAGAAGTGAGCTGACAGACGTCAGTAGAAGCTGTACATAGATAATCAGCAGCTTCCCAGATTTGATCAGCGAGAAGTATAAGGTGATCGTCATGTAGGGCAGACTTGAGTTCTGTTATCCATACCATGAGCGCCTTAGTTACCCAAATGCCAACCAACCCAGGTCTAAGCAACACTCCTGCTGCTATATACATGGATTTTAGCATAGCTTCAATTTTACGGTCTGAAGGGTCTTTAAGTTTAGACACAGACGAATCCACCAATGGCGGATTCTCCCATGTAGCTGTCACAGACTCCGGAAACGGGTAACTAGACTTAAATCTGCGAGGTATAGAAAACCGTTTTTCTCTATCGTCCTAGTGGATGCTGGGGTTCCTGAAAGGACCATGGGGAATAGCGGCTCCGCAGGAGACAGGGCACAAAAAGTAAAGCTTTATCCGATCAGGTGGTGTGCACTGGCTCCTCCCCCTATGACCCTCCTCCAGACTCCAGTTAGATTTTTGTGCCCGGCCGAGAAGGGTGCAATCTAGGTGGCTCTCCTAAAGAGCTGCTTAGAGAAAGTTTAGCTAGGTTTTTTTTATTTTACAGTGATTCCTGCTGGCAACAGGATCACTGCAGCGAGGGACTGAGGGGAGAAGGAGTCAACTCACCTGCGTGCAGGATGGATTGGTTTCTTGGCTACTGGACATCAAGCTCCAGAGGGACGATCACAGGTACAGCCTGGATGGTCACCGGAGCCACGCCGCCGGCCCCCTTGCAGATGCTGAAATCAGAAGAGGTCCAGAATCGGCGGCTGAAGACTCCTGCAGTCTTCTAAAGGTAGCGCACAGCACTGCAGCTGTGCGCCATTTTCCTCTCAGCACACTTCACACGGCAGTCACTGAGGGTGCAGGGCGCTGGGAGGGGGGCGCCCTGGGAGGCAAATGAGTACCTATAAAGGCTAAAAATACCTCACATATAGCCCTAGAGGCTATAGGGAGATATTTAACCCCTGCCTAATTTTTCTAAATAGCGGGAGACGAGCCCGCCGGAAAAGGGGCGGGGCCTATCTCCTCAGCACACGGCGCCATTTCCTCTCACAGCTCCGCTGGTCAGGACGGCTCCCAAGTCTCTCCCCTGCACTGCACTACAGAAACAGGGTAAAACAGAGAGGGGGGGGCACATTTATGGCGATATTTTGATATAACAAAGCAGCTATAAGGGAGCACTTATTATAAGGCTATCCCTGATATATATATAGCGCTTTTGGTGTGTGCTGGCAAACTCTCCCTCTGTCTCCCCAAAGGGCTAGTGGGTCCTGTCTTCGTTAGGAGCATTCCCTGTGTGTCTGCTGTGTGTCGGTACGTGTGTGTCGACATGTATGAGGACGATATTGGTGTGGAGGCGGAGCAATTGCCAAATATGAGGATGTCACCCCCTAGGGAGTCGACACCAGAATGGATGCCTTTATTTATGGAACTACGGGATAGTGTCAACACGCTAAAGCAGTCGTTTGACGACATGAGACGGCCGGACAATCAATTAGTACCTGTCCAGGCGACTCAAACACCGTCAGGGGCTGTGAAACGCCCTTTGCCTCAGTCGGTCGACACAGACCCAGACACAGGCGATGACTCCAGTGGTGACGGTGACGAATCAACCGTATTTTCCAGTAGGGCCACACGTTATATGATTTTGGCAATGAAGGAGGCGTTACATTTAGCTGATACTACAGGTACCACTAAACAGGGTATTATGTGGGGTATAAAAAAACTACCTATAGTTTTTCCTGAATCAGAAGAACTAAATGACGTGTGTAATGAAGCGTGGGTTGCCCCTGATAAAAAGCTGATAATTTCAAAGAAATTATTGGCATTATACCCTTTCCCGCCAGAGGTTAGGGAGCGCTGGGAAACACCTCCTAGGGTGGACAAGGCGCTAACACGCTTATCTAAACAAGTGGCGTTACCCTCTCCTGAGACGGCCGCACTTAAAGATCCATCAGATAGGAGGATGGAAAATATCCAAAAAAGTATATACACACATGCAGGTGTTATACTACGACCAGCTGTAGCGACTGCCTGGATGGGCAGTGCGGGGGTAGTTTGGTCAGAATCCCTGATTGAAAATATTGATACCCTGGACAGGGACAATATTTTACTGTCGTTAGAACAAATAAAGGATGCATTTCTTTATATGCGTGATGCACAGAGGGATATATGCACACTGGCATCACGGGTAAGTGCTATGTCCATTTCGGCCAGAAGAGCTTTATGGACGCGACAGTGGACAGGCGATGCGGATTCAAAACGGCATATGGAAGTTTTGCCGTATAAAGGGGAGGAGTTATTTGGAGTCGGTCTATCAGATTTGGTGGCCACGGCTACAGCCGGGAAATCCACCTTTCTACCTCAAGTCACTCCCCAACAGAAAAAGGCACCGACTTTTCAACCGCAGCCCTTTCGTTCCTTTAAAAATAAGAGAGCAAAGGGCTATTCATATCTGCCACGAGGCAAAGGTCGAGGGAAGAGACAGCAACACGCAGCTCCTTCCCAGGATCAGAAGCCCTCCCCGGCTTCTACAAAAGCCTCAGCATGACGCTGGGGCTTCTCAAGCGGACTCGGGGACCGTGGGGGGTCGTCTCAAAAATTACAGCGCGCAGTGGGCTCACTCGCAAGTAGATCCCTGGATCCTGCAGATAATATCTCAGGGATACAGGTTGGAATTAGAGACAGATCCACCTCGCCGTTTCCTGAAGTCTGCTTTACCAACGTCCCCCTCCGAAAGGGAGACGGTGTTGGAAGCCATTCACAAGCTGTACTCTCAGCAGGTGATAGTCAAGGTACCTCTTCTGCAAGAAGGGAAGGGGTATTATTCCACTCTTTTTGTGGTACCGAAGCCGGATGGCTCGGTAAGGCCTATTCTAAATCTGAAGTCCTTGAACCTGTACATAAAGAAGTTCAAGTTCAAAATGGAGTCACTCAGAGCAGTGATAGCGAACCTGGAAGAGGGGGACTTTATGGTATCCTTGGACATCAAGGATGCGTATCTCCACGTTCCAATTTACCCCTCACACCAGGGGTACCTCAGGTTCGTTGTACAAAACTGTCACTATCAGTTTCAGACGCTGCCGTTCGGATTGTCCACGGCACCTCGGATCTTTACAAAGGTAATGGCCGAGATGATGATTCTTCTTCGAAGAAAAGGCGTATTAATTATCCCATACTTGGACGATCTCCTAATAAGGGCGAGGTCCAGAGAACAGCTAGAGATGGGATTAGCACTGTCTCAGGAAGTGCTAAAACAGCACGGGTGGATTCTGAATATTCCAAAATCCCAGTTAATGCCGACAACTCGTCTGCTGTTCCTAGGGATGATTCTGGACACGGTTCAGAAAAAGGTTTTTCTCCCGGAGGAAAAAGCCAAGGAGTTATCCGAGCTTGTCAGGAACCTCCTAAAACCAGGAAAGGTGTCTGTACATCAATGCACAAGAGTCCTGGGAAAAATGGTGGCTTCTTACGAAGCAATTCCATTCGGCAGATTCCACGCAAGAATTTTCCAAAGGGATCTGTTGAACAAATGGTCAGGGTCGCATCTTCAGATGCACCTGCGGATAACCCTGTCTCCAAGGACAAGGGTGTCTCTTCTGTGGTGGTTGCAGAGTGCTCATCTATTGGAGGGCCGCAGATTCGGCATACAGGATTGGATCCTGGTGACCACGGACGCCAGCCTGAGAGGCTGGGGAGCAGTCACACAAGGAAGAAATTTCCAGGGAGTATGGACGAGCCTGGAAACGTCTCTTCACATAAACATTCTGGAACTAAGAGCAATATACAATGCTCTAAGCCAGGCAGAACCTCTGCTTCAGGGAAAACCGGTGTTGATCCAGTCGGACAACATCACGGCAGTCGCCCATGTGAACAGACAGGGCGGCACAAGAAGCAGGAGTGCAATGGCAGAAGCTGCAAGGATTCTTCGCTGGGCAGAGAATCATGTGATAGCACTGTCAGCAGTGTTCATCCCGGGAGTGGACAACTGGGAAGCAGATTTCCTCAGCAGACACGATCTTCACCCGGGAGAGTGGGGACTTCATCCAGAAGTCTTCCACATGCTGGTAACCCGTTGGGAAAGACCAATGGTGGACATGATGGCGTCTCGCCTCAACAAAAAACTGGACAGGTATTGCGCCAGGTCAAGAGATCCGCAGGCAATAGCTGTGGACGCGCTGGTAACGCCTTGGGTGTACCAGTCGGTGTATGTGTTTCCTCCTCTGCCTCTCATACCAAAAGTATTGAGAATTATACGGCAAAGAGGCGTAAGAACGATACTAGTGGTTCCGGATTGGCCAAGAAGGACTTGGTACCCGGAACTTCAAGAGATGATCACGGAAGATCCGTGGCCTCTACCTCTAAGGAGGGACTTGCTTCAGCAGGGTCCCTGTCTGTTTCAAGACTTACCGCGGCTGCGTTTGACGGCATGGCGGTTGAACGCCGGATCCTAAAGGAAAAAGGCATGCCGGAAGAAGTCATTCCTACTTTGATTAAAGCAAGGAAGGAAGTAACCGTGCAACATTATCACCGAATTTGGCGAAAATATGTTGCGTGGTGCGAAGATCGGAGTGCTCCGACGGAGGAATTTCAACTGGGTCGATTCCTACATTTCCTGCAATCAGGATTGTCAATGGGTCTCAAATTGGGATCTATTAAGGTTCAAATTTCGGCCCTGTCGATTTTCTTTCAAAAAGAATTGGCTTCAGTCCCTGAAGTCCAGACCTTTGTTAAGGGAGTGCTGCATATACAGCCTCCTGTGGTGCCTCCAGTGGCACCGTGGGATCTCAATGTGGTTTTGGATTTCCTAAAATCTCATTGGTTTGAACCACTAAAAAAGGTGGATTTGAAATATCTCACATGGAAAGTGACCATGCTTCTAGCCCTGGCTTCTGCCAGGAGAGTGTCAGAATTGGCAGCTTTATCTTACAAAAGCCCATATCTGATTTTCCATTCGGACAGGGCAGAACTGCGGACTCGTCCGCATTTTCTCCCTAAGGTGGTGTCAGCATTTCATCTGAACCAGCCTATTGTAGTGCCTGCGGCTACAAGTGACTTGGAGGACTCCAAGTTACTGGACGTTGTCAGAGCATTAAAAATATATATTGCAAGGACAGCTGGAGTCAGAAAATCTGACTCGTTGTTTATATTGTATGCACCCAACAAGATGGGTGCTCCGGCGTCTAAGCAGACGATTGCTCGTTGGATCTGTAGCACAATCCAACTTGCACATTCTGTGGCAGGCCTGCCACAGCCTAAATCTGTAAAGGCCCACTCCACAAGGAAGGTGGGCTCATCTTGGGCGGCTGCCCGAGGGGTCTCGGCATTACAACTTTGCCGAGCAGCTACGTGGTCAGGGGTGAACACGTTTGTAAAATTTTACAAATTTGATACTCTGGCTAAGGAGGACCTGGAGTTCTCTCATTCGGTGCTGCAGAGTCATCCGCACTCTCCCGCCCGTTTGGGAGCTTTGGTATAATCCCCATGGTCCTTTCAGGAACCCCAGCATCCACTAGGACGATAGAGAAAATAAGATTTTACTTACCGATAAATCTATTTCTCGGAGTCCGTAGTGGATGCTGGGCGCCCATCCCAAGTGCGGATTATCTGCATAAATTGTACATAGTTATTGTTAACTATTTCGGGTTATTGTTGAAGGAAGCCATCTTTCAGAGGCTCCGCTGTTATCATACTGTTAACTGGGTTTAGATCACAAGTTGTACGGTGTGATTGGTGTGGCTGGTATGAGTCTTACCCGGGATTCAAAATCCTCCCTTATTGTGTACGCTCGTCCGGGCACAGTACCTAACTGGAGTCTGGAGGAGGGTCATAGGGGGAGGAGCCAGTGCACACCACCTGATCGGAAAAAGCTTTACTTTTTGTGCCCTGTCTCCTGCGGAGCCGCTATTCCCCATGGTCCTTTCAGGAACCCCAGCATCCACTACGGACTCCGAGAAATAGATTTATCGGTAAGTAAAATCTTATTATCCAGATTCTTTCGTGTTTCCAGTAACATCTTATAAAGAGATTCCGAAACCGGAAAAATAGGATTTTGGTACTTACCAGGTAAATCCTTTTCTTTGAATCCATAGAGGGCACTGGAGTACTCTTGGGTTATGGACTGGGCGTAGCCGGAAATGGCTCATATTTAAATATTTAAATTAGTAACTGGCCATCCCCTCCATAATCCCATAGCGCCTTCAGTATTTTTACTGGGCCGAACAGGAGTGATAGAGAGGATGAACCATAGAGAATTACATATAACATTATATGAACCTATAACATTATAATATAATGGTCAACCCTAAAGTTGACACATAACGGAACTGATAACAATCAGTTGATACCATAACATCGAATGCATTGGTGATAAAGTGTTACCATAAGATCCACAGACCTTACCACAAGACAGGTAAACTGCTCTGGGTGGGCGTCCAGTGCCCCCTATGGATTCAAAGAAAAGGATTTACCTGGTAAGTACCAAAATCCTATTTTCTTTTTCATCCACTAGGGGTCACTGGAGTACTCTTGGGACGTACCAAAGTTTCCCCCTTGGGCGGGAGAGCAGTTTGGCACCTGTAACACTAGACGGCCAAAGCTAAATGCTGATGCCGCAAACGTAGCCAACCTGTAAAAGCGCACCAACATGCGCACTGATGGTCATGCACTGATGACCATGTAGCAGCTCGTCTACGCTGTTTCGTAGAAACTCCACGACCTGCTGCTCCTGACGTTCCCAAAGAACGTATGGAATGGTCTGACACTGATGTAGGCGGTTGAAGCCCGCTTATGACGTTCACTAGAACGTTTGGAATGGTCTGACCCTGATGTAGGCGTTGTAGCCTATTATGAAGCTAAGCCTGACGTATGTCATAAGGACTGCTTGGAAGCTTGTAAAGCCATCTTCACTACATTATAGAGAACAATGTGTCTGTTCTACGTACAATTGTTTGGGTTACATAAACGCGTAGTGCGCGTACCACATTCAAAGTAACTTAAGTTCTCGAACATATTGATAACCGAGGAACTACATTAATTAGTTGATGCGTGACATTATACGATCTTTGACTGGAACACGGAATTTGTGCGAAGTTCCGCCCTATGACCATAAAACACCAGATTTGGGGCCTTGACATGCAAGCCACCCTATGTTAAAACACGCCTTGCTGAGAGGCTAAGGCTAAGAGAAAAGTGTTTACCAATTGATAAACGTAACATCCACTTGTTGTAAGAATTCAACAAATGAAGACTGTAAATAAAAAACCTAAAACCAGATCACGTCCCCTGGCGCTGTAGGTGGTAAAACCAGATCACGTCCCATGGCGCTGTAGGTGGTATAAATGGAGGTCGTCTGAGGACACCGTGCAGGAAAGTGTGTACAATCGGCAAAGGAGCCAAACACCTTTGCAGGTAAATTGACATGCAGAGACCTGCACCTTGAGTGTAGAATATAATCCTTCACCAAACCCAGTCTGTAAAAATATTAAAAGACGGGCTAACTTGAAAATGATGTTGGAAACTTCTGAGCGTCACACCAACCTATAGAGGCACGCTAAACCTTGTGATAATGAGCTGCCGTACTGGCTTCCCAGCCCCTAACATGGTTTGTATACCAGATTCTGGAATGCCATCCGTTCTTGAGAGCGCTTTGAACAGCCACCCCGTCAAACGCTGCCGCGCTAAATCGGGGTAAAAGAACTGACCCTAGTGGGACAGATCCGGACGTGGCGAGAGCGGTGAAGGATCGCCTGCGAGTAGTTCGCGGAGATCCAAGAATCATGGCCTCCGAGGCCAATGTGGCGCCACTAGTATGACTGTCAAGGAGTCTTGTATGATCCATTTTAGTACCCGAGGAAGCAGCGTAACCGTTGTAACAGATTCACAACGCTGTACAGCCACGCGATCGTGAGAGCATCAGAGCATCTACAGCTGCTGCCTTCGGAGCTCTTGTACTGGACACATACTGGGATGGACACATACTTGGATGTTTTTTTGTTTTTTAATTTGTTTTTGCGAGATGCCAATAGATACCCCTGTGGGTAACTCCACCGCTGGACCAACATCTGGAACACTTAAGAATTCAATGCTCAGTGTCCTGGAATAAGCTGCCTTCCAGCTGTTCACTCCCAGAATGAACATGGAGCAACTTGGCGCATGGTCATGCGACTTCGATTCCGTCCTTGATCGGTGATGTATGCGATCGCCGTTGTGTTGTCTGACCGCACTTGGACAGTCTGAGAACGGAGCATGTGGCCCGCTTGCCGCAGCGCGTTTGACCGAAATCTCCGTGATTTGTGAAGTTAATCATTTGGGACCCCAGGTCCCCAACCTCTGAGACTCGCGTTCATATTTAGAATTACCCAATTCCAGACGCCGAACATTGTCCCTGCGGTAAAATTATGTACTTGGAGCCACTAGAGTAGTGAAACTCTGGCCCTTAGAGACAACCGTACTATTTGATGAACTTGTAGGAGCGTGCAAGAACTTCCAGGTGAAAATGACCTGAGTGACTCCTTGCGAAGTAGAGTGCGTCGAAAGACGTCACTCTCCTTACCAATAGGCAAAAGGCCAAACGGATCAAGACTGTCCGTGGCTTGCGTACGAACTGTACGTGATGACGCACAGTTTGTGTGGTATGTTCAGGCAGGTAAATCCGTGCAATCACGGAATTATCCCTATGCATGAGTCCGTTGTTACGGAATGAGGCTTGATATCTCTAGGTTAACAATCTAACCGTGCTGAACGACACCCTTGTACGTTAGTAAGGGCCGTTGCATGACGAAGTTTTGAGACGGAGCTTTAATGAGCCGATCTGCAAAACACTGAACTGTTATCACTTCCAGGGATGAGCTATCACGATAGCCATTACTTGTGACAACTCTGGGCGCCATACGAAGCCAAAACGGTAGCGCTTGAAAGCGAGAATGGTTTTTACTGCCAACATAAGTAGGCCTGATGCGTCTAAGTACCTATTCTTGTTGAAATCCAGAATCACTGTGATTTTCAACCTGTAGTCACCAACTGCAGGTATTCATGAATGTGTAGTATAAGCGACGCCCTGATTGACCTGAAGGGTCAGTATCGGACTGACAGATTCAGCCAGCTTTGGAACTACCCCAAACTGGAATAATGCCGTGACTCTTGTTGACTGCAGTCAAAGTGCTCAATCTACTAGAGCTTGTATGGCGGTGTGCAGAACCGCGATTTTATCTGACCCAGGCAGACCCGTCTTGCAAATTGCAATGGTGGAAAACAATCAACCTTTGTCTGGTAAACTGCGAACCCAAAAATTGCGGATCCCCCAACTGTGGATGCCCACAACTGACGATCGGCGATGGCCTGGAAACTCATTCTAGCCCTGGCTTTTCAGTGGCTTAGCTGTAAACGCCACTGAAACCCTGGTTAAAGATGCCTGGAAGTAGGTGGCAGCACTTTAACCGTATATTGACTACAATCAGACAATTAGAGGCTATCGAAAACCACGTTCACTACCACCTGACCCGTCTGTGGCTGTTTCTGTAGCACGGGCCCGAAAGGACCGAGATGTAAAAACTATATCCTGAATCTATTTATTTAGGAATTTGTCCAAGACAGGACGAAACATGTGGGCAGCGTAAGGTAATGTTTCTATTCTCGTTTAGAAACGGACGCCGTGCTGTTAAACACGTAGCGAAAAAACACGTCGTGCCGCACTAGTGAAACTGAAAAGCGAGCACTAAACTGGCTGACGTCCACAGAAACTGTACCTAGATATTGAGCAGATTCACAAGTGTGATCAGCGAAAAGCGTAAGGTGTGCTTCTTGTAGGGCAAACGTGAACTGTTTTGCCATGCAACCACTGCCCTGTTAAGCCGAAACCGGGCCCAAACCAGGTTAAACAACACCCCTACTGCTGTACACTGTAGGACACACTGCGACGGGTATCTGTGAAACTGTCAAATTAGAAAACAATAATAACAATTGTTCACAGTCAGTATATACGCCAGCCTCCCCCAACGAGGAACGGCAATAGTGCGTATGTGCAGTCTTATTTGTCCGACGGACTCTGCAGCGAAGCTGCTAAGTGTTAGCCTTACTCCTTATGTACACGGACAAACAAGTACAGAAGGATAGACCAGTACCGTGACTTAGTACCACGTAAATAAAGTGTGTATAAATCTACATTCCAGCACACGTACAAAACCAAGAAAATAAAATTCCTAACAACACCCCGGCTCCTCTAGAGGCCGAGTGTTGTAGGGCAGCAACTTCCTGGGAAGAACCAGGAAGTAATGATATAGATATATATTAATACATGCACATGTATATACACAGACACTGTATACTATCAGTGTGTAAACACACAAACACATATACACACACATATATATATATAAATATACACCTATATATATATATATATATATATATATATACACAACAGTTATATTGTATATGTAACAGAGCTCTGATATTGGCCACAGGCTTAAAATTCCTGATGATTTTGCTTCCTAAACGCAGCTCAGTTATTGGGGCCTCCCTGCGGGCTTCCTCCCCCCCTCTCTCTCCTGCAGAAGAGAATTATTTGCAGATGCAGCCTTTATTATGGCTGCCGATTTCCCCCACACTGCTCCCCCCCCGTTGTTCAGCAGACGGGAGACGGGGAGTGCAAGTCTTACCGACTGCACCTCGGAGATTGGTGAGCGGCTGTCAGAGCGGGCCGCGGCAGCAGCTGTCCCCGGTCAGCTCGGCCGCACACCCCATCAGAGCCGTATCAGGGTAGAGAGGACGGATTGGCGAGACGGGGAGCGGCGAGCGTTCCGGCGGTAGTGGCGGGAGCTGCTCGCTAGCTACCCCTGCAAGCGGCCAGCGGCGCCGGGTGACCCAGGAAGCGTTGAGCGGCCTGCGCAGTGCCGGGGTTCGCTCGCTGGCTCCCTCTGCAAGTCCAGTGGAGCATTATAGTGACAGCAAGGTGTATCTAGTGGCAGGCAGCAGGGGAACGATTACAGTTAACGTATATAAACACATACAGTCCCCCCATAATGGGCGGCAGCATGAGCTGACCGGCCGCAATAGATCGAAAAAGTAAGTAAGTAAGTGAGCGGCGGCAGTGAGAGCTGCCTACCGCTCAGTACCTGCACCACCTGCGGAGGCCATGACGGGACTTTTCTGTAAGCGCCGTCCTGCGTCCTTGTGCAGCCCGTGGCTGCAATCAGCTGCGCTGATTTTAGTCAATGGCGGGGCCCTTTGTATGAGCGCCGGCAGACCATCTGCTGCTAATGCAGCACCAATGATCCCTAACCCGAACTTCTCTGATAAGTTGGGAAGGGATCAGGTAGAAAAACCAAAAATAATCTTGAAATAATCTTGCTTGAAGAATCACAGGACATTCAGTCCTCAGTACCTTCCGCTAGAGGCACAGAAAAATACTGAAGGCTCTATGGGATTATGGAGGGGATGGCCAGTTACTAATTTAAATATTTAAATATGTGCCATTTCCGGCTACGCCCAGTCCATAACCCAAGAGTCCTCAAGTGACCCCTAGTGGATGAAAAAGAAACACATCGGAGTCCTCTGTCGTTTAGCAAAGACGACTTCATCATTTGTCAGAGGCTCCTCAGATTCTGTAAACCTCAGAGACTGACGCACCGCTCTGATGAGATTATCAATGCCTGGGCTGTCAAAATCTTCACTATCGGACTGCTGGTCTACTTCGCCCTCCTCACCGTCATCTTGCGCAGTGAGGTCTGGCATAGAATCATCAGACTGTAACATAGCAGAAACTGGTAAATCATAAGACAAAGTAAATTTATCCCTACTACCCAAAATGGACTTAGACTGTTGGCAAGGCTGAGACCCCTCCGGTAGTCCTAGCGGTCTCACCCTAGACTCAGATCTTGCCGCTTCCCGCTCCTGTCGAGCGGCGGCCAATTCTGATCGCAATCCAGCCATGACATCTGCTAGCATAGTCCATGGAGGGTCCGGGGATGAAACCGGCTTAGACAGCGGAGCAGAGATTGTATCCGTAGCTGAATCCACAAAACATACTGTACATGTGGTAGATCCATCCGGTAACACACTCTGACAGACATGGCAGTGGCTTTTTTGGTTTTGCCGGTGCCTTACTCATTATGCAGACAGACAATAAAACATACAAAGACAGACAACCTGCACGACTCAGTAAATAGTACTAAGGTGTCTTTATATATATATATATATATATATATCTGGCAGAGTGTAGTGCACGTGGCCAGTACTATATGAAACTGATCCCAAATTCCCACCAACACCCCTGCGCCTCCGGTGGAGTAGAGATGTACAGGAACGTTCTGGAATCACAAACTGGAAGACAGGAAGCAAGATTAAAATGGCCACCATGCCTCACAGTGCAGGGTATATGTAACAAGTGCAGCCAACCCTGTAATATAGGCTTAACAGCCTATTTCATCAATGTCACCCCCTTATGCAGCCCTCCGCTAATGTCATCTCCCCCCCCCCTTCTGCTCCCTCCCCCGTGTCCCGTGGTCTGAGCGGGAATTACCGGGGCGCGGGTATCTCACTCCCAGCGCAATCAGGGTGCAGGGAGCCGGGGAGCGCTGTAATGGAGCGCGGTCCTACAGCGGCGGCCGGTGGGTGCGAGCGGCGGGTGAGCGCGGCGGCCTGCGGGTGTGAGCGGCGGCCGGCGGGTCTCAGCGGTGGAGGCGGCGCTGCTCGGAGCGGTTGCCGGGGCGGCCTGTCAGGTCAGTGAACAGTGTCCCCACACAGCGGGGCGGCAGCGTGCGCTGACCGCCCCGTACCCCCAGCATACCTGACTCCAGAAGCGAAGGCTGTGACGGGGCTTCTATCTGTAAGCTCCGTCCAGCTGTAGCAGCAGTGTGGCTGTGAGGGTGCTCTTTGTGAGGACCGACACGCCATGCGCTGCTCCGTGCAGCGGCACTATCCTGGACCCAAGCTTTTACAGAAACTGGGAAGGGATGTGCTGTGAGCAAAAAATGTAAAAGTAGAAAAAAATTAAAAAATATTCAAAGTAATGTGGTTAAGCTCCACACAAGACCTGTTGCTACGAGAAGCACAGAAAAAACACTGAGGTACTCTGGGATATGGAGGGGAGGAGAGTTCTAAATTTTAATATTCAGTGCCTTGTTCCTACGGAAACCGTCCATATCCCAAGAGTACTCCAGTGACCCCTAGTGGATGAAAAATAAATAACTGAGGTACTAACTAAGTCACCTGTGCTCAAGCATGGATATCAGTAAAACCTGGACTGTTAGTGTGCCTTGAGGACAGGTTGGGAATGCCGGATCTAGCATCTCCGCTCACTACTCCTATTATTTTTTCCATTTGAAATCATCTGACCTGTCATTCAGTCGCAGTGGCCGCACAGGAAGCTGCCGGCACTGTGACTGTGTGGAGAATGGTCCTTCTATCCAGGTTCTCTGCACTTCCAAAGGTTCCCCATAGGAACCACTCTAAGGAGATGTGGTGGAGTAGTGTGTGTGTATAAATGACAAGTAGGTGACTACATGGCATGCTATAGCTAAGCATACATGACATTAGCCCAAGCTTCATCGCACTAAGGCTTCTTAGCTGATTGGCCTCATTTCTCTGGTATGATTTAGCATTTTCAGCTTCACAAGTAATCAGCAGGGCTAAAGGGTATCTGTGGCTTAAAAGCTTGCACTGATTTCCTGCATAAATGACTGATTCCTTGGGGTAAATTTACTAAGATGGGAGTTCTATCTAAGATGGGATGTTGCCCATAGCAACCAATCAGATTCAAGGTATTATATTCTAGAAGGCACTAGATAAATGAGAAGTAGAATCTGATTGGTTTCTATGGGCAACATCCCATCTTAATTAGAACTCCCATCTTAGTAAATGAACCCCTGTGTGTCTGAAAAGCACTGTAGCCCCGCATCTATCTGACCCATAACACCAGAAGAGTGTGTCAGTCCCTGCCCTGTACACTGGTTACCTAGCAGTGCCGTCCAGTAACTCTTGGATCCACTTTTGTTCATCAGGAAAACCTCTCGTGTCCTTGTTTGCCCCACAAAGCATGTGCCGAAGTCTGCAGTGTCACAGGAGAGCTGGAACGCCGGCACGGTGAGGTACGCAGTCAGGGGGACTTGCTGCAGAGATAACATCAGTCACAGGCTGGGCTGTATCAGGGTGGTGTACAGTACTGCTGTGAGGGTGATTCCCTCTGTACATACCTGGGTGCTCTTATTACTGTACTCAATAACCAGCTGCTGCATAAACTGCAGCTTCCTTCCTCCATCCTCTGCCTGCAGCAGCTTCACCCCAGACAGCATCTGATCATCCGGCAGGTTCTGATAGCTCAGCAGTTCCAGCGTTGTGCAGAATGACACTTTCACCTGTGCAGTGACAGTCTGGTTAGTGGGACAATGCTCCGGTGTTTCCTAGGTCTATATTTGTGGCCTTAGATGTAAATGTGACTGATCCATAGGGCTTATTTTCCAAAGGGAACATTCTACTTCATACGAACCATCTATAGTAGTGCGTATGTAATGGTTACTGGAATGTGCACATTAATAGTATTCTGTTCTTTATTGGGGTGAGTAAATTACAGATGTATTTTTTATATAGAGATAACCTATCTTGTGCAATTAACCTTTTCAGTGCAGCCTGGTTTTACTCACTAGGTCCACCAAAACCAAAGTGACACAATACAAGAAAGAGGAGTGAAACCCGTGGCGCAAAGAAAAGGAGCATGCAATGAACAACACAACCTGAAACAATTTATGGTTGTCGACTATCTTGATTTGTCCTTCCTTAGGTGCATACAACTTCAGTCCAAAATATGTAACCTCAGAAGAAAAAGAATTTAGTGCAACACTGTCGGACAAGTTGAATGTCTTCAATTTATTAATTCATTCCACTCATGTAGGGAAAATAAATATCGCATATCATAAGTTTCCAAATTTATTCAGGCACAAAATCCTTTTCCAAATCTCTTCCGATTTAACCTCGGAGGAAAACATACTTCGTGCAACATTGTTGGACTTCCATAAAAATGTAATTAAAATTACACTCACATTCCACATATAATAAAAAGCATAGAACAAGGGGGAATTCTGGTCCTAACTACACCGCGGTGGGCTCGTCCCAAGTATCCTGGTTCACCACATCCGATGAAGAGTCCCAGTCCTGTCCCTTCCAAGTTCCATAAAGCACCTGCTTAACGCATTTCGGACCTCCACAATTATGGTCCTTCCTTAGAAGCAGCTGTGTAGTGATTAATAAATTTGAAGACATTCAACTTGTCCGACAGTGTTGCACTAAATTCTTTTTCTTCTGAGGTTACATATTTTGGACTGAAGTTGTATGCACCAAAGGAAGGACAAATCAAGACAGTCGACAACCATAAATTGTTTCAGGTTGTGTTGTTCATTGCATGTTCCTTTTCTTTGTGCCACGGGCTTCACTCCTCTTTCTTGTATTATATTACAGATGTAGCCATGCTCAGCTTTGCCTCCGAGAGTCTTATCCGCGGCAAAGCAGGCGTGAATAGTGTGCCTATGACCATGGGAGTTAGTGGGCAGCATACCTAGTAGCAGCACATGTGGCCGTGCCGCGGTTAAGGTGAGTGTGGCTACATCTGTATGTAACAACACCTGACCTTAGCACAGGTGTGCCATTTGCCTGAGGTCAGCAGATTTCCGTTATACAGTGCACAGGTCAGCTGATAGTACAGCAGCGGGCAGGCAGGGCTGTATGCTCAGTGCATCATGTATAATACAAGTACACCATCATTAACAATCTGGGTATTATTAGTTCATTTTTATTATATTAAAGGGCAGTAAAGTCATTTTCCCTTATTTCCCTGTGTTGGCTACACTGCCAGTAACGAGGCAGAGAGGCACCAATAGCGCTGTCAGAGGATTAATCAACTAGTATATTGAACACAGGACAGCAGGTTTCCCCTTCCTCCCCATCCCCCTACTCTTACCCTGGCCGCACTATCCTGTGCTCCCTACGCTCCATCCCCCGCAGTGGGAGCTGATACTGGGAGTGGAGTAGGTGCAGGCACAAGTCTGTCAGAGTCAGACAGGCTTCCATTGCGCATGTCTCCCTTGGACAGACTATAAAAGTATTATATAGCTAGACAGCAGTCATTCACCAGCCGCATCTAGCATCTGTCCTGACTGACTTCCAATGGTTCCCCCATCAGATGTAGATGTCTCAGCTGTGTAACTAGACCCATACACGTAAGATCTCCATACAATAATCTCTAAACTGGCCCTTCCAATCACACAGCATGCAATGCAACAATCTGGCTTGGGGCAAACTGTGGATGCTGTTAAAGTGAATGGCCAGTCTGAGGCTGCCTAGGCCTTAGGGCACAGCTAGACAAGGTACTAAGAAGGCTCAGGCTCTCCCATACCAGTGTATTCTGCTGTGGTTGTAGCACCAGCTGCCCGCCATGCTCCTCACGGTCACTCTGCGATGTCCTGATGCTTTTATTTGGATCCACAGCCAAAATGGTGAAAGGTTTGGACAGTAACAGGCGGAAATATAAAGGCGTCTCTGTGCAGTTCTTCAGCTTTAGGTTTCGGGTTGTTTCAAACTTTGTTAGAATCTGAATAGAAACATTGTGACAGTAGTGCTAGTGCTACATATCCAATGGAACCCCAGTCTCTATATACAAATTACTAGTTGTTCTGAGTGTTAAAATGTTGGTAAATCTATACAGATGTAAATTTGAGATGTGTTAATGTAAGTATATATTAATCCACGGTTCTTGGTGTTACCCGAGGAGCACCCGTAGCAGATACGGTAAAATGTCACAGGACCATTTTTGTAGTTTATTAAATTCTACACACTGGAGGTGCAATCCAAATTTTGATTTGATTATCTGTTTGGGTGTTATTGTTCACGCAACGCAAGCCACGCATCGGTAATGACATCATTAGGTCAACCCCCTTTTCACCCCCTTAGGGGAGGTTTATTAAAATCCTAATTAAGTAGTTTTCCTATTTCCAACCAGAAGAGTACCTATGTTACATTTCAGCTTCCTAACATATCGGGAAGTAAGAGAATTAGTAGTGAGTAAGTGAGGGCTTTCGCATTTATATATATAGATTTGTTATTCATCAAGAGCACTGAGCTTTTGCGTATACAGCATTAGTATTTAGGGGTACTATACCTCATTATTCATATCAGAGTCACACTATACGGATATATTTACTACTGTAAACAGTACATATGGAAACATAGAATATGACGGCAGATAAGAACCACTTGGCCCATGTAGTCTGCCCCTTTATTTTATCCTTTAGGTCAGCGGTGGTCAACCCGCGGCTCTCGAGCCACATGCGCTCTTTCTTCCTCCGCATGCGGCTTGTAAGCTCCCACGGCGCCTCCCGATGCCCTATCAAGTGCCCGGCGCCGGCCCGTGAGCCAATCAGAGCTTGCGGACCGGCAGCCAATCAGGAGTCTTAGCTGCCAGTCCGCGAGCTCTGATTGGCTCACGGACCGACGCCTAATTAGAGAGAATCAACGCCGCCGGAGACTGAGGGGGCATGAGAGGTGCGCTCTCCTCTCTCCACAGGCAGCAGAGCAGCAGCGCGGCGGTGAGCAGCACTTAGGGGGGGGGGGGGAGCGCAGTGTGGGGACGTGTATCTTATACTGGGGGCATATCTAGCACTGGGGGGACATGTGTATCTGGCACTGGGGGCATATCTGGCACTGGAGAGATGTGTATCTGGCACTGTGGGCATATCTGGCACTGGGGAGACGTGTATCTGGCACTAGGGGCATATCTGGCACTGGCGAGACGTGTATCTGGCACTGTGGGGGCGTGTATCTGGCACTGGGGGCATTTATGTATCTGGCACTGTGGTGACATGTTTATCTGGCACTAGGGGCATATCTGGCACTGTGGGGACGTGTATCTGGCATTGAGGGCATATATGCATCTGGCACTGTGGGAACATGTGTATCTAGCACTGGGGGCATATATGCATCTAGCATTGTGGGGGCATGTGTATCTAGCACTGGGGGTATATGCGTGTACCTGGCACTGTGGGGCATATGTGTACCTGGCACTGTGGGGACATAGGTGTACCTGGCACTGTGGGGACATATGTGTATCTGGCACTGTGGGGACATATGTGTATCTGGCACTGTGGGGACATATGTGTATCTGGCACTGTGGGGACATATATGTATCTGCCACTGTGGGGCACATATGTATCTGCCACTGTGGGGCATATATGTATTTGGCACTAGGGGCATATATGCATCTGGCACTGTGGGGACATGTGTATCTAGCACTGGGAGCATATATACAGCTAGCACTGTGGGGGCATGTGTATCTGGCACTGTGGGGGCATGTGTATCTGGCACTGGGGGCATGTGTGTGTACCTGGCACTGTGGGGCATATATGTATCTGGCACTGTGGGGACATGTGTATCTGGCACTGGGGCATATATGTATCTGGCACTGGGGGCATATATGTATCTGGCACTGTGGGGGCATACATGTATCTGGCACTGTGGGGGCATACATGTATCTGGCACTGTGGGGGCACCCATTTTTTAGTATTTTTATATGTATGTGGCACTGTACAACATGACTAAAAATGGGGTTATGACACAAGGTCATACTCCTACAAATGTCATACCGAGTTGATCGCAGCAGCAAGTTTGTTAGCAATTGGGCAAAACCATGTGCACTGCAGGGGGGGGGGGGCAGATATAACATTTGCAGAGAGAGTTTGATTTGGGTGGGTTATTTCGTTTCTGTGCAGGGTAAATACTGGCTGCTTTATTTTAACACTGCAAATTAGATTTCAGTTTGAATACACCCCACCCAAATCTAACTCTCTCTGCACATGTTATATCTGTCCCCCCTGCAGTGCACATGGTTTTGCCCAACTGCTAACAGATTTGCTGCTGCGATCAACTCAGAATTAGGCCCTGTGTGCGCATAAAAATGGGGTGTGGCTTTGTGACAACTATGCCACTCCCCCATTTTTGCGTGTGCGCACGATAGTTGCTTACACTTGACTACAGATCTTTTCTGGCTCTTTGCCTCTGACTGGTTGGCCACCCCTGCTTTAGGTAATCTCAACTCTTTGATCCTTAGCTACTGCTATGAGACAGATACCTGTGTTGTTTCAATTGACAATGCTTTTTAAGTACACAAAGGTTTTCAGGCTACATGTGTGTGGTTATATATGTATTGCTCATCCACAATAACCCTTTCAGCATAGAACACAAGGTAGAGTAAGCTGGAGTATGCAGCTAGTGATCCCAAATGCTAATGTGCCACTGATGCTATATTATGATGTCAAATAGCTGCTTTATAATATAATATATTTTCTATCATGTGACCCTAAAAACACAAATACATCTAATACGGGATCTCCACAACAGCAATGTGTATACTGACTGGTGATGTCCTGTTTGGAATGAGGTCACTTGCTGCAGAGTAGAACACCAGCCCTTCCTCATCCTCATCTTCAGCCTCTACAGTCAGTCTGTGGAGAAAGAAAGACTTGAGGTAACATAGAAACATAGAATTTGACGGCAGATAAGAACCACTTGGCCCATCTAGTCTGCCCCTTTTTTATTTTATCCTTTAGGCAATGAGGTACAAGCACATGTGCATACCACGTTACATACAGACCAGCGTGTGAGTGCATGAGCAGATCCTACTGCAGGTGCAATGTGCGCCCTCCCAGCTGCTGTGGAACTACACATCCCAACATTCCTTGCCACAGTTTGCTGTTAGAGCATGTTAAAACTGTCAGGGCATGCTGGGATGTGTAGTGCCACAGCAGCTGGAGTGCCATAAGTTGTCTATCCTTGTCCTATAGCATGGCTCATGCATTAAACAGGGTCACTGTCCAATTTAACCAAACATGGGTAGTCACTTAGGTCGTTGGTGCTAATGTAGGCCTATACTGGCTGTCATTTACAGAGTGCAAAATGTCCGTGCTGCAGGGAGAAAGCAGCTTTGGGCCCACCATGCTCACCTCTAGACGTACGGCAGCAGTATGTGCAGGCAGAGGGGAGGAGTTGGGTATGGTGAAGGTGCAGAGAAACCACACCGGGCTCCTCCTGTTGCTGAGCACTGCAGTTGTACGGGAGACTCATTGCTGTACTTAGGGCTGTGCAGCCGTTCTGCCCCATTACAAAGCTGCCAGGTATTAAATAATTTTCTACATTTTCTGACCCATTTTGGGCCTCCATGTTGCAATGTGTCAAAGAAGCGTATTTCCAGGTGCTCTCAGAGAAATGTATTAAAACGTTTATCACACACACAAATGCCACTGATGTCCAGCGTAATACTGCTAATTAGTATAAGCAATAAATGTGGCTGCACTAAGGAGGATATCCTCTTACCCGCAGTACATTACCGCGTGTAATGATACCGCTCAGAGCAATCCTATTAGCCCAGATAAGCTGCAGCTTCTGTCACCTGCATCAGGGCTCCCATGACTGCTTCCGTGCTCTGGATCTGGCTACCCAGGGCAGGGATGGAGGGGCGGATGTCAGCCACGGGGCTGAGTGCCGGCTTCTGGGTGCCCTCCCTGCAGTTGCCAGCTGCTGCTTCTGCGGAAGGCTTGGGGATCACTGACTGGAGGGATTGCCATGGATTATTGGGGATTCTGTGACACCTGCCTCAGGCAGATGAAGCAAAATCCCAGATAAGCGCAGCTTTTTGGGGCTGCAGCACCGAAAACCCACAGGTTTCACTGAACCCGTGTGTTTTCAAATGAAAAAATATTTTGCGTGAAAAATGGTGCACACGGGCCCCTGATTCCAGAGGGGGCCCCCACCGCACATGCTGCATCCATTTTTTTAATACAAACCCCTCCGGAGTCCTGCGCCGACGTCAGCAGCGTGTGGAATTACAGTAAAAATTGCAGCTGCCAATTTCACAGTGTTCTGTGCATGCGCAGTAGAGAAAACACTGGGAAAATGGCCACCGCGCTCTAGTGCTCAGACTCTCCAGCACTGCCAGCAGGGAGGAGGGTGCCCGAACGGAGGAGTCAGCACACAGGCCGCCTCCTCTCTTAAAGCGCCCCTGCGACTGAAAAGCTTATTAAAAGGGGCTAGTGTAAAGTGGCAGGAGGTTAGACTATTATGTGACATGCACAGTGCACCTTTCATTACAATGATCCACCATATTGCACACTTTGCAGTACATTTGCAAAGGCATCTTCTGAGAGCAGGAGGTAGGTGCAGAGCCATATTAAGGGGCAGCACAAGGGTCAAGTGGCCCGGACAACCCCTCCCCTCTTCCCAAGGTGCCACGGTCGCCCCAACTTTTACTTATTTAAATTGGCAGTGAAAAAGTGTGCTACAAGATGTAGAAATTGAAAGTACAGGGAGTGAGAGGCCACAAAGCACTGTACAGTCAGCGCCTGCAGGTGCAGCATGGGAGAGAGAAGGGGAGGGGCTTCTGCAGACAGTGTAACAGAGTGTAAGGTAAGAAGGAGGGGGGGCACTATATTGTCTGTCTGCATGTACAGGATGTTAAAAAAAGGTAACTGAAACCTGTATTATATATCCCTTATGTGTTACAGTATACGTTGAGTGAAAGCTGGTAGTACATCATCCAGGAATGTTCATGGTGTGTGGAACATAATTTCCTGAAGTTACAGGACAGGACGGTATGGCAGGCCTTTCCTGCCTGGCATCCGTAACAACTGTGTTCCAAAACAATTCCCAGAGAACTGCACCACCAAACAAAACTATCCTGCCTTGGGTGGAAATGTTCTGGCTAACAGGGTCTGTGGCTAATCATAATAAAGGACGTTCCGGCAGACCCCACTGCACCACCAGCAATGTCTGAGGACGGAAAAAAGTTAGTTATCTTTTTTTGAAACACCCTGTATAAGTGTGTGAATGTACTGTATAACGGTACGTACGTATGTTTATATGTGTGTGGCTATGTAGATAAGCATGCCGTCTAATATTGGCGGGACAGTCCTGTTTTTCGGGTACTATCCCTCCTCTGGTCTGTAGGAAAGGTAGGGAGGGCATCCCAGCAGCTGGAAAACCAATGTGACCAATCCTAGCGTGAAATTAAATGGTTGCAAGATGTGACCATACCCCCTTTTCATGTGTATGTCTAAGGCTTGCGCACAAGGATACAATCTCCATGTCCTAAATGTTGACCTTGTTCGCAACCCTGGTCTTAAGTTTCCCCCGGCCTCATTCCAGCTCTGGGTAGGTTTACATCTGGAAGCGATTTGGAAGAACCATCCAGGTGTAAAACCTGATGCATTTCACAGACTGCAAATCCAGGATTACTCTGTACTCACAGCGCAGGCTTCACAAGTGCCCGGAGTTCCATTCTAATTGGCTCCACCCCATATCCATGCAGACGTCTCACCTTCCCAGGTATCAATTTTGCAGACTAGAAGAGAAAGGTGTATGGTTTAGCCATATAGAACGTGTATACATTACTGGTACTTCCATAAACCGGCTTCTGAAATTAAATCAGTGTCAGAGAAGATAGTGATTACCTTGTCATCCAGGCTCAGATATCCCAGGGCGTATCCGCTGCACTTTATCTTACTGGTGATGTCAGACAGCATTAGGGGAGTGAATGACACATGTATAGTGCTGCACCTACCAGCAGGAACAATCTGCAAAACATTTACAAGACAAACTAGTAACATATGTTGCAGTATGAAGGTAGATGGCAGTAGTGAGCCATGGATTCTGAGTGGGACTGGAGGGCTCCACCCACACAGGAGAGAAAAAGGGGGTGTGGCCACACCTAATCGCTGCAGAGTGGAGAGGCTGCTCCCAAATACAGACAGTCTGGGGCAGAGCCCTGGTGTGGCTGAGAAGTGAGAAGCCAGGGGCCAAGCTAGGCAATACTAATTAAATCTAAAAGAGATGAGGACTGGAAAGACTCTGGGACTTTTGTATACACACTAACTACCCTGTTAGATAGGGGTCAAGCAGTGAGCTAGTGCTCTGGATAGGGCTAGGTTGTTTTTATTTTTTGTTTTCATTTACATTGAAAGCTCCCTTTGTTTTGTTTAAACACGAAAAGCAGTGTGTGACTCTGTTTCAAGCACCAAAAACACTGCACCTCTAAGCAGTCTACTGAGCTAATTACCCCAGATTGTCTCACATAGTATTCATAGATAGAGCAATATTTATGAATACTGGTGACCAAGTAACTTATAAAACTTCCAACCCGGAGCAGCCAACTGCACCAGCTTCCAGAAATAGTAGTGACTATTAACATTAATATTTTCTTGCAAATTAGAAATTATTTAAACACACACCCATAATCTCTGCTACATGACAACATTTTGTCTACCGTCTTCTGGCAGATTAATTGACTGACTATATAGAAGGGGGGGTTGGGGGAGGAGGGACAGCACATCATAATTCTAAACATTATAAGAGGTGCACACTCTAAACACCAAGATCACTGGCAAGCAAATAAATTGTAATAAACTATGCAATTTAACATGGAGTAAAATAGAGGTTCTTAGCATCATTTTTGGCCCAAAAATATGGACCCAACTAACTCGACCAGGTGACCTCATCCGGAGCGTCCCTAACATTCCTTGAAGGTAGAGACTCCTTCAGCCTAGACTAGCACTCCTCCCACCTGTCCTTGTGTGGTTTTAATTAGTAAAAGTTCCTTGCATTGCAGACTACATACTGAAATAGGTTCTGGATAAATTTATATAATATGTCAGTATTAGAGATGGGTTTGGGACAGGTGGCTTGGTTAGTTGGTGTGGCCGGGCTGCTTTGGGGTATTAGTAACACTTCATCTAACACTTTTTAGTACCTAACCTGCTTTTCACTAATGTAGCACTTTTCAAAACCTTAATTACTACTTCTCACCTATGTAACACTTCTAGCACTGAGTTGCACTTATTAATGTAAAAATAAGATTTTACTTACCGATAAATCTATTTCTCGGAGTCCGTAGTGGATGCTGGGGTTCCTGAAAGGACCATGGGGAATAGCGGCTCCGCAGGAGACAGGGCACAAAAAGTAAAGCTTTTCCAGATCAGGTGGTGTGCACTGGCTCCTCCCCCTATGACCCTCCTCCAGACTCCAGTTAGGTACTGTGCCCGGACGAGCATACACAATAAGGGAGGATTTTGAATCCCGGGTAAGACTCATACCAGCCACACCAATCACACCGTACAACTTGTGATCTAAACCCAGTTAACAGTATGATAACAGCGGAGCCTCTGAAAGATGGCTTCCTTCAACAATAACCCGAATTAGTTAACAATAACTATGTACAATTATTGCAGATAATCCGCACTTGGGATGGGCGCCCAGCATCCACTACGGACTCCGAGAAATAGATTTATCGGTAAGTAAAATCTTATTTTCTCTATCGTCCTAGTGGATGCTGGGGTTCCTGAAAGGACCATGGGGATTATACCAAAGCTCCCAAACGGGCGGGAGAGTGCGGATGACTCTGCAGCACCGAATGAGAGAACTCCAGGTCCTCCTTAGCCAGAGTATCAAATTTGTAAAATTTTACAAACGTGTTCTCCCCTGACCACGTAGCTGCTCGGCAGAGCTGTAATGCCGAGACCCCTCGGGCAGCCGCCCAAGATGAGCCCACCTTCCTTGTGGAGTGGGCCTTTACAGATTTAGGCTGTGGCAGGCCTGCCACAGAATGTGCAAGTTGGATTGTGCTACAGATCCAACGAGCAATCGTCTGCTTAGACGCAGGAGCACCCATCTTGTTGGGTGCATACAATATAAACAACGAGTCAGATTTTCTGACTCCAGCTGTCCTTGCAATATATATTTTTAATGCTCTGACAACGTCCAGTAACTTGGAGTCCTCCAAGTCACTTGTAGCCGCAGGCACTACAATAGGCTGGTTCAGATGAAATGCTGACACCACCTTAGGGAGAAAATGCGGACGAGTCCGCAGTTCTGCCCTGTCCGAATGGAAAATCAGATATGGGCTTTTGTAAGATAAAGCTGCCAGTTCTGACACTCTCCTGGCCGAAGCCAGGGCTAGAAGCATGGTCACTTTCCATGTGAGATATTTCAAATCCACCTTTTTTAGTGGTTCAAACCAATGAGATTTTAGAAATTCCAAAACCACATTGAGATCCCACGGTGCCACTGGAGGCACCACAGGAGGCTGTATATGCAGCACTCCCTTAACAAAGGTCTGGACTTCAGGGACTGAAGCCAATTCTTTTTGAAAAAAAAATCGACAGGGCCGAAATTTGAACCTTAATAGATCCCAATTTGAGACCCATAGACAATCCTGATTGCAGGAAATGTAGGAATCGACCCAGTTGAAATTCCTCCGTCGGAGCACTCCGATCTTCGCACCACGCAACATATTTTCGCCAAATTCGGTGATAATGTTGCACGGTTACTTCCTTCCTTGCTTTAATCAAAGTAGGAATGACTTCTTCCGGCATGCCTTTTTCCTTTAGGATCCGGCGTTCAACCGCCATGCCGTCAAACGCAGCCGCGGTAAGTCTTGAAACAGACAGGGACCCTGCTGAAGCAAGTCCCTCCTTAGAGGTAGAGGCCACGGATCTTCCGTGATCATCTCTTGAAGTTCCGGGTACCAAGTCCTTCTTGGCCAATCCGGAACCACTAGTATCGTTCTCACGCCTCTTTGCCGTATAATTCTCAATACTTTTGGTATGAGAGGCAGAGGAGGAAACACATACACCGACTGGTACACCCAAGGCGTTACCAGCGCGTCCACAGCTATTGCCTGCGGATCTCTTGACCTGGCGCAATACCTGTCCAGTTTTTTGTTGAGGCGAGACGCCATCATGTCCACCATTGGTCTTTCCCAACGGGTTATCAGCATGTGGAAGACTTCTGGATGAAGTCCCCACTCTCCCGGGTGAAGATCGTGTCTGCTGAGGAAGTCTGCTTCCCAGTTGTCCACTCCCGGGATGAACACTGCTGACAGTGCTATCACATGATTCTCTGCCCAGCGAAGAATCCTTGCAGCTTCTGCCATTGCACTCCTGCTTCTTGTGCCGCCCTGTCTGTTCACATGGGTGACTGCCGTGATGTTGTCCGACTGGATCAACACCGGTTTTCCTTGAAGCAGAGGTTCTGCCTGGCTTAGAGCATGGTATATTGCTCTTAGTTCCAGAATGTTTATGTGAAGAGACGTTTCCAGGCTCGTCCATACTCCCTGGAAGTTTCTTCCTTGTGTGACTGCTCCCCAGCCTCTCAGGCTGGCGTCCGTGGTCACCAGGATCCAATCCTGTATGCCGAATCTGCGGCCCTCCAATAGATGAGGACTCTGCAACCACCACAGAAGAGACACCCTTGTCCTTGGAGACAGGGTTATCCGTAGGTGCATCTGAAGATGCGACCCTGACCATTTGTCCAACAGATCCCTTTGGAAAATTCTTGCGTGGAATCTGCCGAATGGAATTGCTTCGTAAGAAGCCACCATTTTTCCCAGGACTCTTGTGCATTGATGTACAGACACCTTTCCTGGTTTTAGGAGGTTCCTGACAAGCTCGGATAACTCCTTGGCTTTTTCCTCCGGGAGAAAAACCTTTTTCTGAACCGTGTCCAGAATCATCCCTAGGAACAGCAGACGAGTTGTCGGCATTAACTGGGATTTTGGAATATTCAGAATCCACCCGTGCTGTTTTAGCACTTCTTGAGACAGTGCTAATCCCATCTCTAGCTGTTCTCTGGACCTTGCCCTTATTAGGAGATCGTCCAAGTATGGGATAATTAATACGCCTTTTCTTCGAAGAAGAATCATCATCTCTGCCATTACCTTTGTAAAGACCCGAGGTGCCGTGGACAATCCGAACGGCAGCGTCTGAAACTGATAGTGACAGTTTTGTACAACGAACCTGAGGTACCCCTGGTGTGAGGGGTAAATTGGAACGTGGAGATACGCATCCTTGATGTCCAAGGATACCATAAAGACCCCCTCTTCCAGGTTCGCTATCACTGCTCTGAGTGACTCCATCTTGAACTTGAACTTCTTTATGTACAGGTTCAAGGACTTCAGATTTAGAATAGGCCTTACCGAGCCATCCGGCTTCGGTACCACAAAAAGAGTGGAATAATACCCCTTCCCTTGTTGCAGAAGAGGTACCTTGACTATCACCTGCTGAGAGTACAGCTTGTGAATGGCTTCCAAAACCGTCTCCCTTTCGGAGGGGGACGTTGGTAAAGCAGACTTCAGGAAACGGCGAGGTGGATCTGTCTCTAATTCCAACCTGTACCCCTGAGATATTATCTGCAGGATCCAGGGATCTACTTGCGAGTGAGCCCACTGCGCGCTGTAATTTTTGAGACGACCCCCCACCGTCCCCGAGTCCGCTTGAGAAGCCCCAGCGTCATGCTGAGGCTTTTGTAGAAGCCGGGGAGGGCTTCTGATCCTGGGAAGGAGCTGCCTGTTGCTGTCTCTTCCCTCGACCTCTGCCTCGTGGCAGATATGAATAGCCCTTTGCTCTCTTATTTTTAAAGGAACGAAAGGGCTGCGGTTGAAAGGTCGGTGCCTTTTTCTGTTGGGGAGTGACTTGAGGTAGAAAGGTGGATTTCCCGGCTGTAGCCGTGGCCACCAAATCTGATAGACCGACTCCAAATAACTCCTCCCCTTTATACTGCAAAACTTCCATATGCCGTTTTGAATCCGCATCGCCTGTCCACTGTCGCGTCCATAAAGCTCTTCTGGCCGAAATGGACATAGCACTTACCCGTGATGCCAGTGTGCAGATATCCCTCTGTGCATCACGCATATAAAGAAATGCATCCTTTATTTGTTCTAACGACAGTAAAATATTGTCCCTGTCCAGGGTATCAATATTTTCAATCAGGGACTCTGACCAAACTACCCCAGCACTGCACATCCAGGCAGTCGCTATAGCTGGTCGTAGTATAACACCTGCATGTGTGTATATACTTTTTTGGATATTTTCCATCCTCCTATCTGATGGATCTTTAAGTGCGGCCGTCTCAGGAGAGGGTAACGCCACTTGTTTAGATAAGCGTGTTAGCGCCTTATCCACCCTAGGAGGTGTTTCCCAGCGCTCCCTAACCTCTGGCGGGAAAGGGTATAATGCCAGTAATTTCTTTGAAATTATCAGCTTTTTATCAGGGGCAACCCACGCTTCATTACACACGTCATTTAATTCTTCTGATTCAGGAAAAACTATAGGTAGTTTTTTCACACCCCACATAATACCCTGTTTAGTGGTACCTGTAGTATCAGCTAAATGTAACGCCTCCTTCATTGCCAAAATCATATAACGTGTGGCCCTACTGGAAAATACGGTTGATTCGTCACCGTCACCACTGGAGTCATCGCCTGTGTCTGGGTCTGTGTCGACCGACTGAGGCAAAGGGCGTTTCACAGCCCCTGACGGTGTTTGAGTCGCCTGGACAGGCACTAATTGATTGTCCGGCCGTCTCATGTGGTCAAACGACTGCTTTAGCGTGTTGACACTATCCCGTAGTTCCATAAATAAAGGCATCCATTCTGGTGTCTACTCCCTAGGGGGTGACATCCTCATATTTGGCAATTGCTCCGCCTCCACGCCAATATCGTCCTCATACATGTCGACACACACGTACCGACACACAGCAGACACACAGGGAATGCTCCTAACGAAGACAGGACCCACTAGCCCTTTGGGGAGACAGAGGGAGAGTTTGCCAGCACACACCAAAAGCGCTATATATATATATCAGGGATAGCCTTATAATAAGTGCTCCCTTATAGCTGCTTTGTTATATCAAAATATCGCCATAAATTTGCCCCCCCTCTCTGTTTTACCCTGTTTCTGTAGTGCAGTGCAGGGGAGAGACTTGGGAGCCGTCCTGACCAGCGGAGCTGTGAGAGGAAATGGCGCCGTGTGCTGAGGAGATAGGCCCCGCCCCTTTTCTGGCGGGCTCGTCTCCCGCTATTTAGAGAAATCAGGCAGGGGTTAAATATCTCCATATAGCCTCTGGGGGCTATATGTGAGGTATTTTTAGCCTTTATATAGGTTACATTTGCCTCCCAGGGCGCCCCCCCTCCCAGCGCCCTGCACCCTCAGTGACTGCCGTGTGAAGTGTGCTGAGAGGAAAATGGCGCACAGCTGCAGTGCTGTGCGCTACCTTTAGAAGACTGCAGGAGTCTTCAGCCGCCGATTCTGGACCTCTTCTGACTTCAGCATCTGCAAGGGGGCCGGCGGCGCGGCTCCGGTGACCATCCAGGCTGTACCTGTGATCGTCCCTCTGGAGCTTGATGTCCAGTAGCCAAGAAGCCAATCCATCCTGCACGCAGGTGAGTTGACTCCTTCTCCCCTCAGTCCCTCGCTGCAGTGATCCTGTTGCCAGCAGGAATCACTGTAAAATAAAAAACCTAGCTAAACTTTTTCTAAGCAGCTCTTTAGGAGAGCCACCTAGATTGCACCCTTCTCGGCCGGGCACAAAAATCTAACTGGAGTCTGGAGGAGGGTCATAGGGGGAGGAGCCAGTGCACACCACCTGATCTGGAAAAGCTTTACTTTTTGTGCCCTGTCTCCTGCGGAGCCGCTATTCCCCATGGTCCTTTCAGGAACCCCAGCATCCACTAGGACGATAGAGAAACCTTTTAACACATAAATCTGTTACTTACGGTTGTGCTGGCTAGGGGTTCCTGTGCTGTGGGCTTGAACCTTAGGAATGTTAAGAACCCATCTAATGAGGTCACCTGGCAGGGGTAGGTGGGTCCATATTTTTTGGCAAATATTATACTAAGAACCTCAATTTTACTCCATGTTAAATTGCAGAGTTTATAATAATAGTTTTGATTTCCAGTGTTCTTAGTGTTTAGAGTGTGCACCTGCATTTTCTGAGAATAACTAACTGACTTCAAGTTACTTTGCCAAAAGTATTAGAGAACAGTTGTATTTTGACTTACCGTCTGCCTTGGAGTGATGCAGTATGGGTAATCGGAGGCGACTCCCTCGTGAGGTCTCAGAATAACAGAAATTAATTTCTCTTCTGGTGTTAATTGTTTTTCGTGATCATTATGGTTCACATTCACTTCCTTGTCTGCTTCCTCTATCTGTTCTTCACCTTCTACGTGCTAAAGCACAAATAATTATACTACAATAAATAATAATACATTTTTATAATTACCACTGAAACAAAAGGTGTGGTATAATAAGTCGACATTAGGGTTATGGTTAGACTGCGGTCAATGGTGTAACTAGTGAGTGGTGGTCCCAGGTGCAACATTAAGCTCAGGAGGAAAGGCATCTAAGTGTCACTATTTCAGGTCACTTAAAGGCAGGTAAGCAATGTAACAAAGCAATGAGGAAGGCTAGTCAGATGCTTGGCTGCATTGGGAGAGGAATCAGCAGCAGAAAGAAGTAATAATGCCACTGTATAGGTCATTGGTAAGGCCTCATCTAGAAATTCTGTGTTCAATTCTGGGGGCCATATCTTCAAAAAGAATATTAATACATTAGAGACTGTACAAAGAAGGGCAACTAAATGGTTCATGGCCTACATGGCCATGCACCATTTATTCGGTAAATACCAAAGTTTCATTCAGTAAATACTGCAGACTATTTCAACTGCCTTACTAAAGTTTTATTCGGAAAACAGAAGGCAAACAAACCAACAAGATAACAAAAGGACTGCGTTACAACCACAAAACTCAGGATCATTATGTGGGCTCCCCTCACCTCTACCATGAGAACTCCAGGACCAAGCTTACCACCTCTCTGGCTGAGAACATCAAGTCTTCCCCTGGGCCAAACCCTGAAGATGAGCAGGGAACTGTGGGGGGAGAGCACCAGGACCAGGCTCAGCAGGGACATCTCCATTGGTCCTGAGTGTGCCCCCACATTCTGAAACCCACCCATACTATGATCTTATCAAAATAATGTAATCCCAATTTTCCTTCCTCCACTGGTTACCTGCTATTGATTATTAACCTACCCCCCCCCCCCCCATTTTTTCCCTGTCTCTTCCACCCCACCGTGTGCTTTTCCTGTAATGTTTACCTCCACTGATTGCACACCCTGCCATTGCGCCCTACATACAGAGTACATCATACTACTACAAAAGTGTCGGTTTTCCCATATACAGTATGTACTGGGCCCTTGTATGGTTCACCTCCCACAGTGTAACCTTCGAAGTTCACCCAACATGGCTGCCTCATCTGGTACGCTTATGGATGGGATAAAAAAAATACTTGGGCCAGGTGTTTTTTTTTGGAACCCTACTCTGAACTGTAGGACTTTGAAATCACCCCCATTTTGTGTCATCTCTTATAGGGGTGGACTATTCCACCCTGGGTAATCCTACGCCTGTGCGCCCAAGATGGCTGCCGCACCTGGTACCTTGTGAGGGTGGAATACACAACCCTTGGAAGTTATTACCCAAAATGCCTACACCAATCATGCATTATGCTTTCTGTGTGCTTAAGGTTTTCTTTTATGTTTGTGTGGCTGATCTATTGCTGTATTACTCAAATCCCCTGTATTATGTGCATTGTTTTTGATGTCTGTAAAGCGCCTTGAATCCTGTTGGAGAAAGAGCGCTATATAAATAAAATTATTATTATTATTGTTATTACTTACCCAGAAAGACTAAAGGATCTTAACATGTATAGCTTGGAGCAGATAAGGAACAAGGTGACATGATTAGAACTGGCTCTACAAACACTAAACCCACCAGTATTGATCGTTCCAGGGCCCCAGTAGCGGCAGCACACTGGCGAGCCTGACTCTGCTTCTATGGCGGCACACCTGGAGACTGCTCAGCGCCCACTAGTCTGCCACGGCACAGTGCCTGAAAAACACTGCTGTAGCATATGCAGAATCAGACCAATCAGATTAGGTTTGTGCTGGTCACAGATTTACTCATTGTTTTGTCCTTAATTGAGGTTATCACTGATACACTGTAACAGTAACAAACATAACAACAGTGGAAATTGGGTTCATACAAAGCCTTAAGGGGGGTACACACGGAGATATCCGTGTTTAAAATCTAAGCAATCTGACTAGATTGCTTAGATTTTAAGCACAGATCTGTAGTGTGTATGCCCCCAGCGACAGCGATGCGCGGCCCCGCACATCGCCGGTAATAGATTGAGCCTGCACGCTCAATCTAGTGGGTGGCAAGCACAGCAAGCCCGCAAGGGGCTTCGTTGTGCTCGTCAACCGCCCCCCCCCCCCCCCCCTTACCGGCCATCTGACAGACGGAATTCCAGCGTCGGTATGGTGACCGGCAGTCTCCCAAACGCTGGTCACCTGGTACCAACCCATCCAAAATGACTATACAGTATGAGTGGAAGTTTTAAACTCCCTTAGTGCAGCTGGACTTCCCGCGTACAGCACTGCGCTGACAGTTGGTGTTCCGGTCATGCTTCTGCGGAACTTGACTCTTCCCAATTTATACAACAGAACTCGACTTAAAGTGACTGCTCTGCAGAGGAACCTAATTGAGGGAGAGATTCGAACGGGATGTGGTGCAGGTGAGACTGTGTTTATACCATGTATACCCTTTATATCCATACATTTTTTCTTTTCAATCCAAGCCCCTGCAGTTCCTGTAAGCATCTGCTTCACTATGACAATCAACAAGTCACAGGGGCAAACACTCAGGGCTGCAGGCGTAGATCTTAGGGCCAGCTGCTACAAGCATGGCAGAGGCGTCACTGGTGACACCCGGAGAGGAGGGGAGGGAGGAAGTAATGCAGTGCGCAATGGTAAAAAGGGTGTGTGGTTTCATGGGTAGGGGCGTGGCCTCACTCTGGGTGTCCCAGGGGTTGCAGGCTGCACCCGGGACTAGTGTGTGTGCGGTGCTGGCTCCTGCACAGTGACAGGAGCTGGGTGCTGTACATAATGTCACAGTGCAACACCCGGCTCCTGTCACTGAAGGGGAACCGGCAGTTTGGTGTCACCCCTTGGGGGATGGCACTCGGGTTTTTATCCAATACTATATACAGATGTAGCCATGCTGATCATGGCTACATATGAGGGAAACGTGCACTCTCGACGCAGCCATGCGTTGCTGCGCCTAGCTGTGGCATTTGCCACTCCCATCCATGCGAATGGGGCACACGTCTTAGACGTCCAGACATACGCGGTGCGGGTGCGCCTAACAAGGCGCAATCGCGGTAACATGTAGCCACGACGAGAATGGCTACAATTGTACAGTTGTAATCCCTGTTAGCGTCAGAAATTAATGCTATGGTGGTTATGACTGTCCCCCTCCCCTCACTCCCATTCATCTCTTGCTCTCTCTTTTCACTCTCTCACCATTGACGTGCAGGTGTGTTTTTCTCTGGCCGGGTAATAGGTCAAAATAGCAGATTTTAGGCGACAGAAGGGATGACTGGGTTAGGCAAGGTTAGTGGGTGGGTGGTCTGGGCAAACTCTGCATAGTCCCTTAATGCCTAGAGGGACGGGCAGCCCTTCAGCCATGGGTTCCCAGAGGTTTCCTCCACAAGGGGGTTTTTCCTCTCCTGAGTGCTGAAGGATGACTCTTCATGAGTCTCCCACCATCTTGCTCCTCTTATAGGACAAGTTTGTAAGATTACTGGACCAATCTTAGTCCGAAATTCCCTATTTTAGAATGCAGAGTAAATAATAATAATCATCATCATCATCATCATAAGAAGACAAAGAAGAAGACAAAGAAGAGGAAGAAAAACAGGCTAAATTTTACTTAAAATAAAAATAGACATTTATTATTTAAATATATTTTGCTTGAAGTTGTCTTTATTTTTATTAATAAATTCTCTCAAAAGGTGAAGAAATGACACATATTTGGGGAGACAAATATATTAGGAGAGTTCAGAACCATGCATTGTTTATTCTACACAAGAGAGAACCAGGTGAAGCAGCCATGTTGGGCACACTACATAGGTTACACTGTGCGATAAGCAAAACATGGCAGTAAGGCATACAAGGGTAAAATGAAAAGCAACTAACGGGACACCTAGTTCTGCAGGTTACACAGTAAGGGAAATGGTCTTACTCTATAATTGCTTTTAGATAATTTTCTCCTTTATAACAATTTTAAAGTGAGCTGAGAGGGTCCAGTTACATTTTGAAATAATTTAAAAAGCTCCGGTTCCCTAAGTGGGCCAAAAATTTGACCTGTTTGGCCCAGAAAAAAAAAAAAATATCTGAACAAAAAATAAGAGTTAAAATAATTCTCCAACACTCATTTTGCATAAAATATTTATATGAATCCCACATAATCACTGTTACACACTTGTTCTCACTGAGTGGAGTGTCACTGATGAGTGTACGCAACAGGTAGCAGTGCAAGATCACTGCAAGTGTTGTGGATCTCTGATAATCTCAGGTCTCTGAGGAGTTATTGAAAAACTACTGTCTCCCACTGTGCTGCTCTAAGAAATTGTCAAGATGGCGCCGCACTTATGTTCAGTATTTAGGTCAGTAGCCATCTTGGTACAGGGAGTGAAGCCTCCCTGGAGGAACAGTATGGAATCTGCGCAGTAGCGCTCTCCCCTTTCAGCACCTTTTACATACTAATAGGATAATAATGATAAAACTCCCACATAGTCATCTAAATGGGATGTAGTCACCATCCTGGCGGTCTGCATACCGTCGGTGGGATCCCGACCACCAGAATGCCGGCAGGGAGTCGAGGACTATTCCCACATATGTGTAGTTTACTGTATACAAGGATTTACATCCTTATAGGAACTGAGATCTAAGGTGTATTGCAAGTAGTTAAAAAATAAATACATTTTGGCAGTAGTTTCCAATAAGGGGGCCGTGACACCCTGGGGTGACTCAGGAAAGGGGAGTGTGGGGGAGGGGGGGTGGTGGCTTAGGGGATGCCTTGCAGTGGTGCCGTATTTTGGTGGTCCAGGACCAATTCAAACTATTTATACTTAATTTAATTGGACAAACCAGTCCCTCACCACATAACTGAACCTAAGGATGACATATTATAAACACAATTTACTTCATTTTATATTTTTTTCTGAATTTCTCAATAAGAAACTCTGGCTTAGGGGTGCTGTGAATGATACTCTAGGGAATCATGGTTCAAAAAAGTTTAGGATCCACTGGGCAGGACATTCAGCATCCGAAAGAAAGAATTGCAGATCCTGCTTTTTAGCAGAATCTGCAACCCAACCTGAATAACCCCAAAGTCCCGCCCAGCATTGTGATCGCAATCTATTTGTAATCACATCGCTGAACAGGGAATAGCAGATGCCCCCTGCATCTGCACCGCCACCATTTTTGTTATCGGAACGGCTGTCTGTGACATCACGCAGCCGCCCCAAAAATGGTCTGGCCACCGTTGAGGAGGACAAATGTTCAACACTGCCCCCTGAGTGACTCCCAGAGGCGAGAAAGCTATTCTTCCGGAGAGGGGGTGTTTAGGAGGCACTGCCATTCCTCCTGCCATTTCGTCACGACCCCTTCACCCATTCTTGGCTGCCCTGGTTACAATCTGTTACACAAGCTCACAGCAATTCAGGTTCTTCTCTCGCAAAAGTAAGTCTACATGCCAGTGAATTGTTGCACCAAAACATGTTTTGTTTTGTTTTTTGTTTGTTTCTCTTACGTCCCAGAGGATGCTGGGGACTCCAAAAGGACCATGGGGTATAGACGGGATCCGCAGGAGCTTGGGCACACTAAAAAGACTTAATCTGGGTGTGAACTGGCTCCTCCCTCTATGCCCCTCCTCCAGACCCCAGTTAGACTTTGTGCCCAGGAGTGACTGGATGCACACTAGGGGAGCTCTACTGAGTTTCTCTAGAAAAAGACTTGTTAGGTTTTTTATTTTCAGGGAGACCTGCTGGCTACAGGCTCCCTGCAGCGTGGGAGTGAGGGGAGAGAAGCAGACCTACTTCTTCTTAGTTTAAGGCAGGCATTCCCAACCACGGTCCTCAAGGCACACCAACAGTGCAGGTTTTAGTGATATCCAGGCTGCAGCACAGATGGTTAAATCAAAATAACTGAGCTACTAAATAAGTCACCTGTGCTGAAGCCTGGATATCACTAAAACCTGCACTGTTGGTGTGCCTTAAGGACCGTGGTTGGGAATGCCTGGTTTAAGGGCTCTGCTTCTCGGCTACTGGACACCATTAGCTCCAGACGGTTCGATCACTTGGTGCGCCTAGCCCCCTCCCGGAGCCACGCCGTCGCCCCCTCACAGAAGCCAGAAGTCAGGTGAGTATGAGAAGAACAGAAGACTTCAGGACGGCAGAAGACTTCAGTAAAGGTACAGCACAGCGGCAACGCTGTGCTCCATGCTCCCACACACCTCACCAACGGTATTTCACTGGGTGCAGAGCGCTGGGGGGGGGCGCCCTGGGCGGCATGTTACTGGAGTTGAGGGCGGCATAAAGAGATTGTAGGTGCCTCGGCACCCTTTACAGACCCCCGCCGGCATTTTCTTTCAATTTTGAAATTGGTGGAACGAAGCCCGCCGGGAAGGGGGCGGAGCTTCGTCCCGCAGCTCACGGGCGCCATTTTCTCCCTACACGCGGCTGAGGGATAGACGCTGCCGGGACCTCCACGCTTCTCTACAAAGTAACGGGGGGAATTTCCAAAGGGGGGCCGCAGTGTGGTGCTTGAATTTAACAAAGGCAGCGCTGGGTACATATATCGTTTGTGTCGATATATGGGCGCTGGGGTGTGAGCTGGCATACTCCCTCTGTGTCCTCTCTCTGGGCTTCATTGTGGGCCTGTCACCTAGCTGGGACGTTCTGTGTGTTGGGGTGTATCGGTACTACGTGTCGGCATGTCTGAGACTGAATGTTATTCACCAGAGGAGTTTATTGGGGGTGTGGATGCGGGGCTAGAATTGGGACACCTGATTTGCTAGCACTGCTCAATACGATAAATTCCAATGTAGCTTCCTTATCAAAGAGGTTAGATAAGTCTGAGTCACAGACGCAGGTGTGGAAAAAGTCCATGGAAGAGGCTTTGTCTCAGGTACAGACCCCATCCGGTCCCATAAGAGGCCATTTACTCAAGTGGTAGATACTGATACCGACACGGACTCTGATTCCGAGGTCGATTTCACTGAGGCAGTTTTACATCCATGGTTAGTTAAGAGTATTCAGTACATGATTGTGGCTATAAAAGATGTTTTACACATTTCTGATGAACCTGTGGTACAGGAAACAAGGATTTGCTTGTTCAAGGAAAAAAAACCTGAGGTGAAGTTTCCCCCCTCTCATGAAATGAATACTCTGTGTGAAAAGGCTTGGGAGTCGCCGGATAAGAAATGGCAGATTCCCAAGAGGATTTACATGGCGTATCCTTTCCCCTCTGATGACAGGGAAAAATGGGAGACATCTCCAAATGTTGATAAAGCTCTATCCCGTTTGTCTAAGAAGGTGGCACTTCCGTCTCCTGACACGGCAGCTCTCAAAGATCCGGCGGATCGCAAGTTGGAGACGTGTCTGAAGTCCATTTTCGCTAATTCGGGGGCTTTGCTCAGACCCACTGTGGCGTCGGTATGGGTGAGTAGTGCTATTGCTAAATGGGCTGAGAATTTAGCTAGTGATATGGATACCCTTGACAAAGATAATGTCCTTTTAACTCTCGGTTATATTAAGGACGCTGCAGATTACCTAAAGGGATGTCTCTCTCTTGGGTTCAAGAACCAATGCCATGTCGATATCTGCCAGGAGGGCCCTGTGGATCCATCAATGGAACGCTGATGCCGACTCCAAGAGGTCTATGGAAGCACTACCCTTCAAAGGTACTGTCTTGTTTGGGGACGGCTTGGCGGACCTGGTCTCGACCGCGACTGCGGGTAAGTCCTCTTTTCTTCCTTATGTGCCCACACAACAGAAAAAGGCACCACATCAGCAACTGCAGTCCTTTCGTCACAATAAATACAGGTGTGGAAAAGGTTCGTCCTTCCTCGCTTCAAAGGGTAGAGGAAGGGGAAGGAAACCTCCTGCAGGCTCAGGCGCACAGGACCAAAAGTCCTCCCCTGCTGTTACCAAGTCCACCGCATGACGCTGGGGCTTCCGTGGGGGAGTCCGGACCGGTGGGGGGCCGTCTTCGGATATTCAGTCAGGTCTGGATTCAATCAGACCTGGATCCTTGGGTGTTAGAGATCGTGTCTCAAGGATACAAACTGGAGTTTCAGGAGATGCCCCCTCACCGGTTCTTCATTTCGGCATTACCAGTAGTTCTTCCGGACAGGGAGGTGGTGCTAGCAGCGATTCAAAAATTGTGTCTACAGAGGGTCATTATTCCCGTTCCCTCGTCCCAGCGGGGGGAGGGGTTCTACTCGAGTCTCTTTGTGGTGCCGAAACCGGACGGTTCGGTCAGACCAATTCTAAATCTAAAATCCCTCAATCCATACTTGAAAGTGTTCAAGTTCAAGATGGAATCCCTTCGAGCGGTGATTGCCAGCCTGGAGGGGGGGGGGATTTTATGGCGTCAGTCGACATAAAGGATGCCTACTTACATGTGCCGATATATCCTCCTCATCTGGCTTTTCTCAGGTTTGCGATACGGGATTCTCATTACCAATTTCAGACGTTGCCATTTGGGCTTTCCACGGCTCCGAGGATTTTCACCAAAGTCATGGCGGAAATGATGGTTCTTCTTCGCAAACAAGGGGTTTCAATTATCCCGTACTTGGACAATCTCCTGATAAAGGCGAGGTCAAAGGAACGGTTGCTGAGAAGTGTAGAGTTGACACTGTCGGTTCTGCAACAGCACGGTTGGGTGCTCAATTGGGTGTGGTTCGTTTTATCGACAGTGTCTAGGTCGACAATGTTTAGGTCGACCACTATAGGTCGACAGTCACTAGGTCGACAGGGTTTCTAGGTCGACATGTGCTAGGTCGACAGGTCTAAAGGTCGACATGAGGAATTTTTTTTTTTGGGTGTCGTTTTCTTCGTAGAGTGACCGGGATCCCAAATTAGTGCACCGCGTCCCCTCGCATGGCTCGCTTCGCTCGCCATGCTTCAGGCATGGTGCCTTCGCTCCACTACCGCTTCGCTCAGCACACTTTATCGTTCCAATCGTAGTCCACGTGGATCGTTAAGTATGAAAAAATAAAAAAATAAAAAATAAAATGTGAAAACTCATGTCGACCTTTAGACCTGTCGACCTAGCACATGTCGACCTAGAAACCCTGTCGACCTTCCATCCATGTCGACCTAGTGACTGTCGACCTATAGTGGTCGACCTAAACATTGTCGACCTAGACACTGTCGATCTTCAGACCGGATCCCGCTCAATTTGCCAAAATCCCAGTTGATTCCGACCACTTGGCTTCCTTTTCTGGACATGATTCTGGACACGGATTTACAGAAGGTATTTCTTCCAGAAGAAAAGGCTCTGGAACTGCAGACGATGGTCATGGAACTTCTGAGGCCGACGAGTGTGTCAATCCATCATTGTACTCGGGTTCTGGGGAAGATGGTTGCGGCGTACGAAGCCATACCATTTGGCAGGTTTCACGCCCGGGTGTTTCAGTGGGACTTGCTGAGCAAATGGTCCGGGTCTCACCTGCACATTCACCGGAAGATAAGTTTATCTCCCAGAGCCAGAATTTCTCTCCTGTGGTGGCTACAAGGTCATCACCTCCTAGGGGGACGCCGATTCGGTATCCAGGATTGGGTACTTCTGACAACAGATGCAAGTCTCCGAGGCTGGGGAGCAGTCACCCAAGGAAGAAACTTCCAGGGAAAATGGTCGCTCCAGGAAGCCTGTCTCCACATAAATATTCTCGAGTTAAGAGCCATTTACAACATCCTGCTACAAGCAAGAAGCCTTCTTCAGGGTCGTCCTGTCCTGGTGCAGTCAGACAACATCACAGCGGTGGCACATATAAACCGTCAAGGCGGAACAAGGAGCAGAGCGGCAATGGCGGAGGCCACAAAAATCCTTCGCTGGGCGGAACAACACGTGAGCGCACTGTCAACGGTTTTCCTACCGGGAGTGGACAACTGGGAAGTAGATTTCCTCAGCAGACACGATCTCCATCCGGGAGAGTGGGCTCTTCACCAAGAGGTTTTTGCAGAGGTGACAGAACGCTGGGGAATTCCGTTGATCGACATGATGGCGTCTCGTCTCAACGAGAAGCTCCCGAGGTATTGTTCCAGGTCAAGGGACCCCCAAACCAGTGCAGTGGACGCCCTGGTGTCTCCGTGGGTGTTCCAGTCGGTGTATGTGTTCCCTCCACTTCCTCTCATTCCAAAGGTACTGGGGATCATTCGCTGTGCAAGGGTTCAGGCGATTCTCGTCGTCCCAGACTGGCCAAGAAGGGCCTGGTACCCGGATCTTCAGGACTTACTGGTGGAAGATCCTTGGCCGCTTCCTCTAAGAGAGGATCTGTTGTAGCAGGGTCCATGCGTGTTTCCAGACTTACCGCGGCTGCGTTTGACGGCATGGAGGTTGAGCGCCAGATCTTAGCTCGTAAGGGTATTCCCAGGGAGGTCATTCCAACTCTCATTAAGGCTAGGAAGGAGGTTACGACGAAACATTATCACCATATTTGGAGGAAGTATGTTTCCTGTTGTGAGTCTAAAATGGCTCCTGCGGAAGATTTTCACTTGGGTCGCTTTCTCCACTTTTTACAGGCGGGTGTAGATGCAGGCCTGAAATTGGGTTCCATCAAAGTGCAGATTTCGGCTTTGTCTATTTTCTTTCAAAAAGAATTAACTGCCCTCCCAGAGGTTCAGACCTTTGTGAAAGGAGTAATGCATATCAATCCTCCGTTTGTACCTCCTGTAGCTCCATGGGACCTTGATGTGGTCTTACGGTTTCTCATGTCTTCCTGGTTTGAACCTTTGCATAAGGTTGAGTTGAAGTTTTTCACTTGGAAGGTGGTTATGCTGTTGGCACTGGCATCTGCCAGGCAGGTGTCAGAGTTGGCGGCTTTATCTCATAAGAGCCCATACTTAATTTTTCATTCGGATAGGGCGGAATTGAGGACTCGTCAACAATTTCTACCGAAGGTGGTTTCTTCATTTCACATTAACCAACCTATTGTGATTCCGGTTGCTACGGAAGCGCTGGCGATTCCAAAATCTCTGGATGTTGTAAGAGCGTTGAAGATCTACGTTTCTAGGACATCTGTTGCTAGGAAGACTGAGGCGTTGTTTGTCTTGTATGCTGCCAACAAGATTGGTCATCCCGCTTCAAAACAGACTATTGCGCGCTGGATTTGTAGTACGATCCAGCAGGCTCACTCTTCGGTCGGACTACCGGTGCCGAAGTCAGTAAAAGCCCATTCTACCAGGAAGGTGGGCTCATCTTGGGCGGCTGCCCGAGGCGTTTCGGCATTACAACTTTGCCGAGAGGCTACTTGGTCGGGGTCTAACATATTTGCTAAGTTTTATCATTTTGATACCCTGGCCGATGAGGACCTGGCGTTTGCTCAGTCGGTGCTGCAGAGTCGTCCGCACTCTCCCACCCGTTCTGGAGCTTTGGTATAATCCCCATGGTCCTTTTGGAGTCCCCAGCATCCTCTAGGACGTAAGAGAAAATAGGATTTTGGTACTTACCGATAAATCCTTTTCTCCTAGTCCGTAGAGGATGGTGGGCGCCCGTCCCGGTGCGGACTATTACTTGCAGTGGTTTCTTGCTGGTTAAATTGGTTTATACACGGGTTGTGTATTGTTTATTGCAGCTTGTTGCTGGTGTTACTGCATACTGTTATCTGGTTTAAAGTTACTCCGGTTGTACGGTATGTTTGTGGTGTGGGCTGGTAGTTTTGTAGCCCTTAGTTTAAACAAAAATCTTTCCTTGAAATGTCCGTCTCTCCTGGGCACAGTTCCTATAACTGGGGTCTGGAGGAGGGGCATAGAGGGAGGAGCCAGTTCACACCCAGATTAAGTCTTTTTAGTGTGCCCAAGCTCCTGCGGATCCCGTCTATACCCCATGGTCATTTTGGAGTCCCCAGCATCCTCTACGGACTAGGAGAAAAGGATTTATCGGTAAGTACCAAAATCCTATTTTATTTTTTTTAATTAAAGCAAACAAACAGTATCAGGAGAAGCAGACGTTTCAGGCTAAAACATCCCCTTGTTCAAATGCAGAAAAATGTCTGTATTTATACAATGTACCTGGCAGTGCTGAAAGTGGTCTTGGAGTGGTGGTGCAACTTATTCTTCCCCCCCCCCCCCCCATCCCCATTAAGCAGAGCCAGGACCAGTGCAAGGGATTAGGCACCCCCCTAGTTGCAAAAAAAAAAGTGGTGTGGTCTCACAAGGATGGGTGTGGTCACACAATGGTACCCCCAATTCAGATTACGCCTCACAGTAGAACAATCTTAGGGGGCAGGTCCCTCTTCCCCAGCCAGTGCCATCATTCCAGTGATATTTGGGAAGATGACACTGGCCACTAACGAGCAAAAACTCTGTCGCAGTGCCAGAGTCTTTGCTTCCTATGTGCTGCGCCATCTTTCCGAAGAGATCACTGGAAGATGGCGCCACTGCCACTGGCTACAGCACAGGCATACTAGGGTGGGGTAGCAAACTGGGGCCCCTGTCGGTCCCCTCCAGCAGCCCCTCTACCAATGCACGTCTTTCGGCGGTTTTGGGGCATTTTTATAACAACATGGTGATGACACTGTAGCACAGAGATTTTCAACCTTTTACAACTCGCGGCACACTGAACAAGATTTACATATTGCCAAGGCACACTCAAATATAATGGTGATGCATGGTGCAGTTGCATGTCCTAGGATGTCATGTCGCAGCTTCTCCATAGGTAACACCTGAGCCACATCTGAGAACCCCAGAAGAGCCCAACACTGCCCAGGTCCAAAAGTGGAACTGGCTCTGCAACCACTAAACCCACCAGTGTTGATCGTTCTAGGGCCTCAGTAGCGGCAAAACACTGACGAGCCTGGCTCTGCTTCTATGGCGGCACACCTGCAGACTGCTCAGGGCACACTAGTGTGCCATGGCACAGTGGCTGAAAAACACTGATGTAGAGAGTGGTTGGGGGTGGACTGCAACAGTAACATTGGGCCTCTACTTAACACCATTGGCTTATTTTATGCCCACATAACAGAATTCTGCAAAAATAATCAACTAGTACTTATCATGGGAAGATTATAATGGCCTGGATGCTAAGATTATAATAGTGGCAAGACCTTCCCCGTTCAAAGTAGTGCAAGTATGACCTTGATGGGAGCAATATGCTTGCTTCAGGAGCTTGCTATATATACCAGTGAACACAGAAATATGTTCTTGCTAGTTGTTATAAACTGCTTGGAGTATAAGTCTAGTTGTGTATAATAACACATTCCAGATATGTTCTAAGTGAATATTAGAAAATTATAAAGTGTACTTTAGTTTACGTATGACGTCAATTATTGCGATATGAGGTCGACAGCTTTAGTATCTTCTGAACGACACTGGGAATTTTGGATGAAAATATGGCTTATTTAAATGTCTGGCTATAGACGGATGAAAGCACTTACCTAATGTGACAAGATGCTACCTGCATTGGAACAACATGTTTCACGCAGGAATCTAAGATTCCTATTACTGATAGGTATTCCAAAAACTCCATTCTGAAATTCCCATATGAGATCAGACCACACAATCAGAAAATAGGATTTTGGTACTTACCGATAAATCGATTTCTCTAATTCACAGGGGACACTGGTGCTCAAGACACTGGGGTATAGAAGAGTGTTCGAGTGGAGCTGGCACTTTAAATTTAGAAAGTGTTGACTCTTCCCCCTCTATTCCCCATCATTGCCAGTTTTAGAAATGTGCCCGGGGGAGCCCGTCACTAAGGGCTGAGATCCAGCCCTGTATTATTTTATTTATGTGATTTCTTACTAGCTGACAAAGAGCTACTGCTGTCAGCCTGCTACATGGATGACTTGGGAGGGATCCGTTGACGCTACAAAAGAGTTGGTGTCTGGGTCCCTGGCACCCTGACAGTAGCTCAGGGAGGGACTCGCTGCATCTTACAAAAGAAGTTGTGTCTGTGTCACCATTGGCCACCATTAAGGATAAACCAAATCACTTACATCGGAATGAGGCCTTAATCCTCTTCCATTGTGTCATAAACAGACTATTCACTTTTATTCATGGTTGGCCCAATACTTACATCAGTGCTTCTGAAAGAAGCTGATGACGAAGTCCATGATGTACTGGGGATTTTATCCCAGTTCAGAGGAGAGCCTTCACTTTCTGGAAAATCCAAATTGGAATCAACAATTTCATTCCCATCTATGTCCTTCAAGGGGAAAGGCTCTCCATAAAGCAACACAAGGTCTAAAAGCTGGGAACTATCACGTTCTCGGTTATAAGTCTCCCAGTCTATGCGAATATCTGAAAGTAAGCGAGTGACAGAAGTGAGTACAGTAGTACACACTAACATTTGAACAATAATGCAGATGTTGCAGTAACTGAGAGGAAACAATCCGCTGGATTTCATTCAGCTGATTATTGATCACTACCTCCCTTACCCACTCCAATCCGGCTTTCCGTGTCTTCACTCCACTGAAACTGCACTCACCAAGGCCACTAATGAAGTCCACATGACCAAATACAATGACCACTTCTCTATTCTCATATACCTCGACCTCAGAGCAGCATTCAATAGCGCTGAGCACCCCTTCCTCCTGGTTTATCTCCTGCTTGTCCAACCACTCCTTCTTGGTCTCCACACTCACCTCATATTCTTCCCATCAGGGTCCCCCAATGCTCTCTTCTCTTTACCTTCTACACCCCCTGCTGTGTTGAATTTATCTGTTCCTTTGCACTCCAGAAATTCTTTTGTTCCGATAATACCCAAATGTACCTTTCTTTCCTTGATCTTTCACCCCCAGTCCTCTCCCATGTCCCATGTCTCCTCTTGGATGTCCTGAAATTCAATGTTTCCCCCAGCCAAGCCCACCCCTATCTCTACTGATAACCTCTCACTCTACTCTGTACCCCAAGTTTGTTGTTGTCTAGGGGTCATCTTTTCTTATGCTCTTTCCTTCTCTCCCCCCCCCCCTTTTTCTCACCCTCGAAGCTACTAAAACTCATACTCACCCTCTGATCCTCTCCCACCTTGACTAATCTACTCCCCTCTGGCTTTTCCTTCCCGTCTTGCCCCTGTTTAATCCATCCTTAACTCTGCTGCCCGACTGATTTTCCTGTCTTGTTGCTCTAATCAAAATCAAAGCCAATTTCCTATGTCTCTCACCAACACAGCCCTCATGCCCTTATTTCCAGTCTCAATTCCATGCACACTCTAACCCGCTCACTTTGCTCTGCCTAAAACCATATCCTAGCTCCCACTCTCACCTCCAGGACTTCTCCAGTGTCACTCCTTACCTCTGGAATGCCCCCCTCCAGCTTCCTAGCCTATAAACATGACCTTAAAACTATTAATTGTAGCATGCCACCCCTCTTCCTAATCCCTAGCCTCAGTGTTTCTCAGCTCTGTTCCCTTCATACTCGTGTCCACCTATGGTCCCTATAGATTGTATGTTTTCTCATGAACAAGGACGTCTCCCAGTGTATTCCCTACATGATTATATAATCTGCGAGCTTCATTTATGTAATTATATTTATATGTAACGTTCTTGTTTGTACTAAGTTGGCTTTTTGCTGTGTATTTTACCTGTTTGTACTGCACTGTGGAGCCATAGAAATAATAATAAAATGACTTGCCCTTCACCAATCTGCGCACAGTACCTGCTGTATCCACTCACTGTCCTCCTTTTGTGCCTATATTAGTAACTAGTCCCCAGTGTCAGAGATAGATGAACACACTTACCACAAGGACTTGGATTGTTAATGCTCAAGCAGCGAGAAACTGTATCTCCACCTGACACGTGAGTTCCAAACCTTAAAAGATAGGAACAGGCTATAAAAATGTTCTCATCAGTGCTGTAGAGAGGTGTGTGTGACAATGCCAGGGACCAAGGCTGGGGGAATGGCATGGTCACTGCCCTGACAAAACCCATTTACACCTAGAGGGCTGGCTAGAAAATCACCCACTACATAGAAAGCAGCAGGGTGCATCTATAGGTGGCATCCACCGTCCTGCTCCCCTGGCGCTTGTTGCGTGATGTCACGTGCGCTGGGGGCGTGTCACGTGCGCAGGGTGTCTGTGGGCCCAGCTACATCGCTTTATCCTTATTTATGAAGCTGGTGACTGAGCTCTACATCTATTTCCGTATATAAGCAGGTGTGATTAAAATAATCCCAACGTTACTTAGGGAAAAGGCTGGAAAATTTATGTTGAAACTTAATACAAAATCATTATTATTTCAAATAAATAGATGAAGTATTATTTCACATGACAGAAGGATATGCTTTTATTATTGAAATAGCACTATAAAAGCATCGTTGGGGCTAGAGTTACAAGCCGGAGGCTGTTGTTTTCTTGGCAGGTTGGAGCTGAAAATGTAAATCGGCACAATCCGTATAATGCATCCCGGTCTTTACACTGAATGTGTTGCTTTAATTTTCAGGTCCGGGATGCAGTCAAAGTTCAGGACACTGACGCCGGAATCCCGGCATCTGGCATTTTACTGACGACCGCCATACCGACACCCACCTCTAATTTCCATTTGGTTGGTGGGTCCACGCCACCAACCGAGTGGGAACAGAACCTGTGGCGAGCGAAGCCACTGGACCTGAAGCGTGGCGATTGCAGCAAGCTGTGAGGGGACTCGCTGCCTCCCTGCCAGGATTCCGGCAGATGGGATGTTGGTATACTGACAGCCGGCATCCTGTCTGCCGGTATATCATACCGGATCCTCAGCTCAAACCCGCGAGAAGCTCTGTAAATCTAGCCCTTAGAATCTAGCTATGGACATTTCATCACTGCATGGGATTTCAGTGAGTTACAATGAGCCTACATTTTACCTTAGCACAGGCCCTTCAGTCTGTCTATCAGGCCTCGGTCCTGTCATCTGGAAGTATATAGGGCATCCTTTCACTGTCATCTTCATAGCTATCTCCTTAGGATTTAGATCACCAACCTAAACGACAGGAAGGTGTAAAGCTCAATAGTTAAAACAAATCATTCATGTTTTTGCTAAGACAAGACAAGAATCCGGGTAAAAACAGAAAAGATAGCAATGTTCTATTCTGCAAGAGGTGCAGAGAGGCTGGCTGAAAATGCCCATTACCGAGTTCGCTTCTGAACATGCAGCGAGTAATCAGGTGCTACCAATCAGGGACTGACTGGCAACTTTCAGTCTGGTGGCAAAATGCAGGCGAGCGATTGGCCACAACTTTCCTGCCAGCAAACTGAGACTGATACAGAAACCTACATTTATTTACACTTTAACAATCTACTACAGATACGCCAAAAGTTTGAGAGTAAAATAGTGACCACTTTATAATGTTAATTTGTATTTATTTATATATATGCATGCATAGGCGCAGATTCTGTCGGTGCTCCCGGACCCGAGCACCCACGGACAATCAGGAGCACCCCCGGAATCAGTCGCTGCCCCAGTTACCGCTATCCACCGCCAGCACCCGCAGTGAGACGCACTGGGGGCTGCAGAAGCGGTTCTATACAGTGCAGTGTAAAAAAAACCCCACCAAAAATGGCTGCCGCCATGGAGGAGAAAGACGGTAGAGGTCACATTTGACCTCTTTCGCCTGTCTCCCCAGGCATTTTAAGGTATTTTTCACACAGCTATGTATGGAAGCGCTTCCTCAGCCCCCAGCACGTCTCAATCCACTGCGGGGGGCTGCGGGGGCTAGCAGCAGTGGCCAGGAAGTATAGTTATCATCAGGGAGCCCGCCTCTCAGGACAAGGTAAAAGGTACTAAATCTAATTTAATAACGCCGGCTGTATGGCTGCTCCCCCAGGACTCCCTGTATGTGTGCGTGTGTGTGTGTCACCATGCCCCCCCTCCCCCACTGTATGTATGTGTGTGTGTGTTTGTGTCACCAAGCCCCCCTCCCCCAGGACCCACTGTATGAGTGTTTGTCACCATGCCCCCCCAGTCCCCAGTATATATATCACCAAGCATTACGGTGTGTTGCATAATGTACACTGGGCGTTACGGTGTGTTGTATAATGTGTAATGGGCATTAGTCATTGCTGTGGCTGCCCGTTCATTCCTGCTGTCGCCTCCCGCCAAGCATCCACCAGCAAAAACATAAATCGGCACCTATCTATGCATGCACTATGCAGGTATATTTAGCAGAGAAAAGTGTCAGACACACCAGATACTGCAGCACAGGGATGGCGACATTCCAGACCAAACTTACAACATCTTTTTCAACGTTTCAGCGCTCTATTGTAGTTCCTGACGAAGGCGCAGCAATAAAGAGTGCAGAAACGTCCCATGTATGGAACTGCTGACCTGTCGGAATTTATACAAATATATATATAAATTCCGACAGGTCAGCACACACACGGTACTGTGCAAAAGTTTTAGGCAGATGTTGAAAAAATGCTGCAAAGTAAGAATGCTTTCAAAAATAGTCAATAGCTTATTTTAGCAAGTAGGAAAATGCAGAGTGAATGGACAGAAGAGAAATCTAAATCAAATCAATATTTGGTGTGACCACCCTTTGCCTTCAAAGCAGCATCAATTCTTCTAGGTACACTTGCACACAGTTTTTGAAGGAACTTGGCAGGGAGGTTGTTCCAAACATCTTGGAGAACTAACTACAGATATTCTGTGGATGTAGGCTTGCTCTAATCCTTCTATCTCTCCATGAAAGCCCAGACAGACTCGATGATGTTGAGATCTAGGCTCTGTGGTGGCGATATCATCACTTCCAGGACTCCTTGTTCTTCTTTATGCTGAAGATAGTTTTTAATAACATTGTATGTTTGGGGTCATTGTCCTGCTGCAGAATAAATTTGGAGCCAATCAGTTGCCTCCCTGCTGGTATTGCATAATGGATAAGTACCTGCCTGTATTTCTCAGCATTGAAGCAATGGCGTCAGGAGGGGAGTGCGGGGGGGTGCAGCCCGCGCCCGGGTGTCACCCTCAGACGGGGTTACACCAAAATGCCAGCTCCTCTGCAGTGATAGGAACCAGGTTCTGCAGTGTTACACTCTCCTGCAGCACCCTGCTCCTGCCATGGAAGAGGAGCCGACGGTGCAGGCAACCCAGTCTACAAGGGCAGCCCCGCATCTCCGGGGATGCTGGGCTGCCTCCGGAGTGATGTCATCGGGATTTCTGAGAGACCACACCCCTCCTATTTAGGACACACCCCTTTTCGGCTGCAGGCACCAAAGTGATACAGAATGTGCACCGGGTGTCACTAGAACCAGTGACGCATCTGCACTGAAGCACAAAGAAGAGGGCAACGTTGAGGACCATAGACACAGTGGTCGGCCAAGGAAACCTAGTGCATCGGATGAAAGATACATCATGCTTACTTCCCTTCAAAAGTGGAAGATGTCCAGCAGTACCTTCAGCTCAGAACTGGCAGAAACCAGTTGGACCCAGGCTCACCCATCTACTGTTCAGAGAAGTCTGGCTATACCTGCGACGTGGAAACAACGCCAAGCGATCCTATGAGGCTGCAAACAAGAATCTGTGAGTCCGGCTGAAGCGTAAGTGGAGCATTTGGCCACATTTACTCAGGCTTCAATGAAGTCACGGGTAAATGGATTAAGCCCATTGTGTCTCACACCCTATCGAGTGTATGGTGGCATAATCTAGTCATTAAAGATTCCTTTTGTGATGTTTCCATGATACATGATACACAGCCACAAATAAAACCAATAAGCACTTCTCCTATTTTCTGAGGTGGGGTCCCTACCCCAGAAACTTTAAATTGGTCCTCCAAAAAGATGCAATTGATCTGATGCACAGGGCACTGCCAAGTGATGTGACATGCCCACTCCTGCTGTACTAATTGCTGCCAGTCCCAGTTCGGTTACCAGTGGCACTTTGTATTGTCAGAAATGGCGCAATGACGCGAGAGGTGGGAAGGGTCATGCACACTGTTAGGCCGCGGCTTGATAAACTGATAGGAATCCTTTTGAATGACATTGTCATCTAAGGTCCCCACAGCATAGACTCTGGAACAGGGTTGTTCAGTGTATTTTATTTTTTTATTTTTACATTTTACAAGACTGGAATTTACCTTTGTAGCGTAGAACCAATATTGATAAGAATGCTGCTTATAAAATCATTAGAATCTAGTAACAACACTGAGGCACAAAAGTAACATAACAAACGGACTCTATGTTTCCTGTAAACACACATACCGTACAGATAAGCTGGTCTGAATACTCTCCCCACATATTGTTATAAGCAGTCACATCAATGGATATCTGCTGGAATGGCCCCAGTGTACCACAGCTTGGCTGAGGGATGAATGCTGCCCCCCGTCCATCGGATAATATTGATGTTCTCAAATCTAAAAGTTCAGAAGAAGTTATCAATAGTATTAAATTATTTACATGGTTTGTAGCCCTTTACAATTGGGGACAACAAATACAACTGGGTATTAGCAGCCAGACAAAGCAGAGGGGGGTTTCAGGAAAATACTTAAAGGCTTAAGGCTAGGGTGTAGTATGGTATGCCGGTGGCCGGGCTCCCGGTGACCAGCATACCGGCGCCAGGATCCCGACCGCCGGCATACCGACAGCGTGGCGAGCGCAAATGAGCCCCTTGCGGGCTCGCTGCGCTCGCAACGCTGCGGGCACGGTGGCGCACGTCTTTATTCTCCCTCTAGGGGAGTTGTGGACCCCCAAGAGGGAGAAAAAGTGTCAGTATGCCGGCTTTCGGGATTCCGTCGCCGTTATACTGTGCGCCAGGATCCCGACAGCCGGCAAACTGAAGACCACCCTGAGGCTACAGTATGTGCAAGTCGTGTTGTATGTAGGGAGGGATTTCACAGTTTGGTGAGTTCCAAAAAAGTCCTGTAACCGGGAATAGGAGAAGGTGAGATGGTCAGATGCTGGTTTTGGGCAGAGTAGTGAGATTATTGGGAATAGATACTGTACATTAGTACAGTTTTCTTAATAGTGTTTTTTTGTCAGTAGATGTATTTTAGATTGGATTCCGTAAGACACAGTCAGCCAATGTAGATACTGACAGAGTAGTTTGCGATGAAGATTAGTCTAGCTGCTGTATGCAAAATAGACTGTAGGGTGAAAGTCTAGTTATGGGAAGTAAAGGGGGATCTTCAATAGTCCATGCGGGACATAATGTGACTGTATTAAAGTTAGTGCAGTACCTTGTGTAATTTTGGAAATATTCCTTATATCAGTGGTTCCCAAACTTTTTTGAATCACGGCGCCCTAGAGTATCAGAAAAAAAATTTTCACGGCACCCCAGGCCAAGTTTCTTATTGAGAAATTTAGAAAGAAATATTAAAATGGTGTTTATGTCATCCTTAGGGTCAGTTGTGTGGTGAGGGACAAGATTTGCTTCTGTTTGTCCATATATTTTATGATTGACAGCCAACAGCACTGGTTTTGCCTATTACATGACCAGAAATAATTTCAAATGATCCTGGACCACCAACGCAGGGCACCCCTGTAAGTGTTCCGAGGCACCCCAGGGTGCCACGGCACACCATTTATACAAACGGACAATTCCGTTTGTATAAAAGAACCACTGATAATGCACACATATGCAAATATTTTATTTATATATTAGAAATGGGAAGCTGTTGCTTTTCCTAGAGGTGTCACCGGGTGGTGTGACACCTGGTACGCAAAACGGACCCCCCCCCCCAATGCACCCAAAAATGGGTGTGGCCTCGGGAAGCAGCATTGTCTCATGGTGTGCACCCATTTCCATCACTCTGGGGTGTGCCCATCATTCCTGGAGATGCTGGGCTACCCCCGGAGACTGTACTGCCGGCTAGTTCTTAGTGATAGGAGCCGGGCACCGCACATAATGTCACAATGCAGCACCCGACTCCCTGTCACTGTTGAGGAGCTGCATTTTGGTCCACACCCACTCCGAGGGTGACACCTGGGTGTGGTCCACATCCCCATTGTGACGCCTGTAGTTATTACCCCTTATTTCCAGTCTGTAAGACTATTAAAGGCCTACACTACACTTCCTACACTATAGGAAGTTACATAGAGCTTAAAATGGCTGATTACAGTGTGATAAACAGTATTTTGCCCTTAACAGGTTTTTTTTTTAAATATTGGAATAAACTGTATTTCAAGTTATTATACCTAGTAATTAAGTTACGTAGTCCCTAAAGCGATATGTTTCTCAGTGCCCCCTACTGCTAACTGGGTCACCTCTGTTTCCCTGACAATCGTCAGAGTGAATGGGAAATGGGGGCTAGAACTGCAGTCTTAAAATGCAGGGTTTTGTTTTTACCATCTTGTCAAAATGACCAAATGACATAACCGTAATATTAACTCCATCATCGCCATCTAGTGTCCGCCGGTGCACAAAAAACTTGATTTCCCCCAATAAAGTTGAGGAGTAGCGCTAGCCTTTTATTATATAGGATAACAACAATGTAAATACTAATTATAGTGATCCAGTGCTTTTGCGTATTTCCATTAAATCCCTTTACAAATCAGTGGACGGCATAGTACAGGTAGTGGAGAAAACATAAAACACCATTATCAAGTCACTTCATAGGACACTAGACCACCGGTAATTGTGCAGGATTGATGCAGCACCGATGGTCTACAAGAAAGTCAGAATTGAGACCTGGGTGATGGAGATGGAAAATGCGTCTCCAGGAATAGTACCAAAATACCGGATAAATTCTGGACTTGGTTCAGATCTTCTGACTGAGCTCTATACACAAATCATGAAGTAAAGGGGATGGGGAACAGCGTGTGTAGTACCATTACTCAAGCTGAACCTGGATGAGCAAAGACCATTAGTCAACACCAAGGTAAAATGAGGGTGGAAATGAACTTGTAGATCTCTCAGAAATGTACCACACATACCATAAGCACTCAGGGTTCAGAACATGAAGTACTGGGAAAGCCAATTAAGAGCCTTCTTGGGATCAAAATGCTAGCACCACTGAGGTCTCATGCCGTCAATATGGGAAATAATGGTTATTGTACCCCCGGCTGAGTCACCGGTGACGCTGCTGAGTTCTTTCTAGCATGCAAGTGTGTTATTTGCCTAATTACTGCATGAGCCACACTTCTGTGTTATCCCTTACTTTCAGTATGTGTGGTGCCCCTAATTTAGCCAGGAATGTCTATATTTCTGGTCCGCTATCTGTATGTTACAGAGGGACTGTAACAGTGACAAACATACTGTATGTCCAGTTCACGTACCAGCTTCAGCCCTTTTAGCGATCTGTTCTGCAACCCTCGCAGTCTTTTGGATCAGAGATAATTTGGCACTAAAAAAATAAGAAAGATTCAGCATTACATAAATATGATGAATACAGATTTGAGTTTACAGAGGAAACTAATGATGCATTATATCTATAGTCCGCACAAAAACTGGGACTCACGCTAGTAAAGTACTATAGACATTTTATAAGGTGTCATTTAGTTCACTGGCCTCCAGAGGTCTGTATTTTATTGCCTTTTACTAGCACTTTGAGGCTGCACCTTCTCACCGCATGCTACCAGGCTGGGTTCTTTACTGTGAAAGCATTAGGTAAGATGGTTTTGGCACACTAGTTTTGTTACTACAAATGATCTAATCCTAAACTGTCGGTGAATCTCCTACTTCATGTTTACAATTTGAATATGGAGTAAAGGATATAGGGGGTCATTCCGAATTGATTGCTAGTGAAAAATGTTCGCAGCGCAGCGATTAAGTGAAAAAGTGTCACTTCTGCGCATGCGTATGAGGCGCAGTGCGCACGCGCGACGTACTTTCACAATGGCCGATGTACTTTTACACAAGATGTAGCGACGCTTTTCAGACGCAATGTCAGCTGCAGAGTGATTGACAGGAAAGGGGCGTTTCTGGGTGTCAACTGACAGTTTTCAGGGAGTGTTCAAAAAAACGCAGGGGTGGCTGGCCGAACGCAGGGCATGTTCGTGACGTCAAATCCAGAAATAAACAAAGAAATCTACCAAACAAATGGAGGATCGGGCGCTTTCAGGTGCTGTGTCTCTAATGCTGCTGCTATAACAACTTGGGGGTAGTCACACCCCAACCATACATCAAAAGAAACCAAGAAAATAAAAATAGCAGCGCTAATGGAAGTATTATATAGTGATTCTAATGCGAAGGATTGAGTGAAAAAAAGTTCTTCAATTTAATAAGACATAAGTTTAGGCCTCAATAAAAAAATTGGATACACGATCCAAACATAACAATTTAAAACAATGGAAAATAGTAAAATTAGCATATATGGGTCAATAAATTGTAGCTGCCCGTCACATTAATATCCGTTCCTATTATTGAATCTGGAATATATAGTAGATGAAAACAGACTGACAATGCAGTCACACCAGTACACATTACCCGAAGACCGCTAGAGGTGTAGTCCCTTAAGAGTGTCTCTGATATTTTTACTCAAAACCAGCCAGGTTTGGGATCCTCATTTGGTGCGGTGTCCTCTTCATAGAGATGGGGTAGATAGTGTTCCTGGTTGTTGGATGTTTGTCCCGTTTTTTCTGCAGATGGCAAAGTCCAGTTTGGTCTGGATATGTTACGGCAGCAACAAATGTCACGGTTGACGACCCAGGTAGCCTCCTCCTGACGCGTTTAGCTGCGAGCAATGCAGCTTTATCAAAGGTGACTTAGGTAGGCAACTGGCAGGGTATTTATACCTTAGGTAATTAGTAAACTCTAAACAGCTGTTTCACTCAATCCTTCAATTTATCTATTTTCTCATAAAAACATTAAAATTAATTCTTCTATAAATTAAGATATGTTCCTAGGACAGACTCAGACATCTAAATTCTATTTTTAAAAAGGATTTAAATAAAAAAACAGATATATTTATTATGATTGCACCCCTACCTATTGTAGTACTTCCGGGTCACGGGGGCACCTGTTTCAATAATATGTATCTATTTCCTCTTCATGTTCCCATATATCCTGGCCGCGGGAGTTCTTTTCTCCCATATCAACACAGCCTCACTTTCATCAGCCCCGCACCCATATGAGAAGATTAAACTGCGAGCCGAAGCAGAGCGCTTCGCTTCCGTATTCTACAGCGACACCTCATTTCCGCCCCGTGGAGCGCATTTGCGTTCCACCATTCTGTGTGGCGGAACATGTCGCTAGACTACATCCGTCTAACAGGTCATGTGTCCCTCGTTTCCCTGGTGACTATGGGAATTGTAGTCTTGTATAGAGTGACAGGATGGAAATAGTATGTAGCTCACAAGACGGGGTAATCTTTCCCGTTGGCATGGTAACCCGCGATCAGCTCGTTCAGTTTATTAAAGCAATAATATGTAACCCATTGTTGGAACAATTTAGAGGAGATATGTCTTCTTATTTCAGATACATCTTATTTCAAGAGGAATTTTAATAGTATTTATAAAGATAAACCTATGTCCAACTCATTTCCTCCACTTCTATACTTATATTGCTGTATCTACAGTTGTGCTTCACCCATTATTATTTATTTATCTTATTTTCCAATATGCAGAAATAAAAGAAAAAAAGGGATGGAGGAAAAAAAAAAAAAAAAAACAAGAGTGAGAAGAATGTAAGCTTGCACATTCTTTTCTCCAGAAACACATTTACTAATATAGACACTTCCATAGAATCTATATATTATAAAAGAATTAAGTTATTTTGATCTACTTCTAATTTGAATATCTCATTCTTTATCATTTTTATCCATATTTTTATTTATGTTATTGTTCTATGTATAGTTTATCCTCATACTCCTCTTCTCCACTGGGAGTACTAATGTTTATAGTTTTACATGTGGGGAGAAAGGGAAAGGGGGGAGGGGAAGGAAAGGGAAAGGGACGGAAGAGAAAGGAGGGGAAGAAAGGGGAGAAAAAAGAAGAGGGTCAACTGCATCCTTATGCGTGGAATATAATGTATCCACAGAGAGCTTTTCTTTTAGCAGGTATATCTATATTTATATCTATAGGTATTTACTATATCTATTTTATACATCCTAGCCTATCGCTCACACAGGCTCATGTTTAAATTGAACCTGGAGCAGATTAGAGAATAGTCAATCATGATGTTTTTTTCAAAAAATTAAATAAAGGAAACGGTGAGATCCTATTTTCACTTTTTCTTCCAGAACATGTAAATCAGTAACTTATTTTCCCCGTATATCTATGTTTCTCAGATCACAGTATTTAATTCCACTGCCTCATTGAGGCCCTCAGGGAATATACTGTTCATCTGGTACATCCAGAAAACCTCCTGTCTGCATAATCTTTTATATCTGTCACCCCCACGTATAGTATGCGATATATGTTCTAAGCCTAGGAGTTTTAAACATTTTGGATCTCCACCATGAATATCATAATAGTGTTTAGAAACACTATGTGTCTGGATCTTATTGATGATATTCCTCCTATGCTCTAGGAACCGTACTTTAAGTGCTCGGGTTGTGCGTCCGATATATTTTTTGTCGCACCCGCAGACCAACATATAAATGACATATGGAGTATCACAGTTAATGAAACTACCAATTTCAAATAGTTTCTCAGATGTCTCAACCTTGATTTCTTTTGTTCGATTAAGAATACGATTACATGTTATGCATTTATTTTTCCCGCATCTATGACAACCCTTTACTTTTACTTGATGATCCTTCAGCCAATTCTTATTCCCGCTTATGTCCTTATTATTTTCTTTAATGGTCTTAAGATAACTGGGGGCTAATACATTTTTGAGGGACTTATTCTTACGGAAAATGAACTTTGGGTTTGAACTCAATATTAAAGATAATTGTGGGTCTTGCCTCAGAATCCCATAATTTTTTGATACTATATTCCTAATCTCCGAGTGACAGTTGTTATAAGTTGAGATGAATGCTATCTCCTCCATTTGACTGGTCTTATCTGTCTTCTTTTTTTTGGGTGCTAAGAGATCTTCCCTTTTTCTCTGTCTAACTTCCTCCAAAGCTGATTTAATGAGTAATTTTGGGTAACCTCTATTGAGGAACGCCTCCATCATAATTTCAGCTTGTACATCAAAGGAGGTGAGGTCAGAGCAATTCCTTCGCAGACGTAAAAATTGACTTTTGGGAATGCTCTTTTTCCAAGGCATGTAATGACTGCTTTTGAAATGTAAATAAGCATCTGTCCCCACCTCCTTCATATAATTGGTGGTGAAGATTTTATTTCCCTGATCTCCAAGGAGATATCCAAAAAATTAATAATGTGAGGGTGATAGGTGTGGGTGAAAGTTAAATTAAATGAATTCGAATTTAAGTGAGAAACAAAATTAGAAGCAGACAGTGCATCCCCATCCCAAATGATAAATAAATCATCTATGTAACGGCCATAGAGAACCAGGCCCGCGCCGAGGTCGCCCCCCCACACGAGTTGGTCTTCGACCTCGCCCATGTAGAGGTTGGCGTAACTCGGCGCGAACCGGGTTCCCATGGCCGTTCCCATCACCTGTAAATAAAAAGTGTCCAAAAAGGTGAAATAGTTGTGCCGTAGTATAAATGATATAGAATCCAAAATAAATTGTTGATGTAAATCAGTGAGATCTCCGTCATTAATGAGTCTCTTCGCTATTGTCTTAATCCCCAAATCGTGCGGAATATTAGTGTACAAACTTTGGACATCGAGTGTAAGGAACCCATATGAATCTCTCCACTCAATGTCCTTAACTAAATTTAAAAAGTGTGTCGTGTCCTTGATATGTGATTTGAGCGAGGTGACCCTTGGCTGTAAAAAAATGTCAACATAATGTGTGAGGTTGGACGTGAGGGAACCCACACCCGAAATTATAGGACGACCGGGAGGTGCGGTGAGTGACTTATGGATTTTGGGGAGGTGATAATAGATGGGGACAGTGGGATGTGAACAGAGTAAAAATTTGAATTCCTCCTTGGAGATCAGGTTGTCACTCAAAGCTTGACCCAAAAGGTCTTGGAGTTCCATCAGAAAAGCTGAAGTAGGATCTTTTGGCAAAATTCTGTAGAAATTATGATTATCCAACTGTCTTTTGGCTTCAGTGATATAGTCAGACCTATCCTGTATAATTAGTCCCCCCCCCCCCTTATCGGCTTGTTTGATCACAATTGTGCTGTCTTTTGTTAGTCTATGGATGGCTTGCTTCTCCCATTTATTGAGATTATTTGTTTTGTGTGTTTCTGGTGTCTTTGAGCATAGATTTTTGAATTCTTCTAAGGTAGTTTTATAAAAACTGTCTATGCTAGATCCCTTTGTTTTAATGGGGTAGAATTCCGACTTATTTCTCAACTTGTTTTTTATGCTGATATCAAACACTTTTTGGGGTTTTGCTAATTTTACTATTTTCCATTGTTTTAAATTGTTATGTTTGGATCGTGTATCCAATTTTTTTATTGAGGCCTAAACTTATGTCTTATTAAATTGAAGAACTTTTTTTCACTCAATCCTTCGCATTAGAATCACTATATAATACTTCCATTAGCGCTGCTATTTTTATTTTCTTGGTTTCCAGAAATAAACAGTCTGAAGTGATCGCAAGCTAGGAGTAGGTCTGGAGCTAATCTGAAACTGCGCAAATTATTTTTGTAGCCGCTCTGCAATCCTTTCGTTCGCATTTCTGCTAAGCTAAAATACACTACCAGAGGGCGGCAGCTTAGCGTTTGCACGGCTGCTAAAAACTGCTAGCGAGCAATCAACTCGGAATGACCCCCATATCTTGGATTTGGGACAAATTATACATACAGATGTGTCCTCATACACTACTGATACAGTCGCACCAAACAGCTGTTCTCGGCGCCGGGTCCTTGCGCTGATTGTCTTTTTTGTGCTAAAATGTGTCTTAGTCACAAATGAAAACAACAATTGGCTTCAAGAGATTGCACTGATTAATATGATATGGGAAACTTGTATATCTATGTGCGAGTATGTATATGTAAGTGCTACAATGCATTTTTCCATGCCAAGTTCCATTGTGCTTCGCATACAGACTAAGTCGCACACAGATATACAAGTTACTCATATCAAATTAATCAGTGCAGCAGTTTGTCGTATCCGTTTGCGACTAAGACACATTTTTGAGTGGTAAAGATGCAAAAAAGACACGTCACGTGGCGTATTGAGGCTAGGTGTATAAGGACACATCTGTATATTTTTTCCTATTTTCCTATTATAATGTAACACATGTATAATGATTTCATTAGAGACACTCATTTGGGTAACTTTCCCTTCCTCTGGATGAACACTACGTACGTAGTGGTTTGCGGCACTTGTGGAGTGAGGATACCAGTGAAATACGCAGCTTGTAATGAGAAGGGTGCAGATATCCCAGAGTGATTGGTTAGAACCAGCGTCCGCTTCACCGTACTCTGCAGGACAACGTCTGACCCAAAGTCCAGCAGCAGCTCTTCAGGCGACGGGGGAGACGTTTCACTCCTGCTACAGAGACACATATGAGTCAGTAAGAGATGCAACTGTTTAAAATCAAATTATAGTAAGAGTAAATTAAAAATAAAAATATGTAAACTGCTACATTTAAAATAGCAAACACTGTGTTATATATTTAAGCTACATTTTAATAGTTTACCAGTGACAAAAAACGCTACACACACAGTATAGAACTGTGGGGGCCTATCAAGCTGAAACATCACAACTTGTTTTTTATTCCATCCAATTATATATACACAGGCACAGTGTATCCGGAAATTATTCACAGCCCTTCACTTATTCCACATTTTCTTATGTTAGAGCCTTATTCCAAAATGGAATAAATTCATTTTTGCCCTCAAAATTCTACATAATACCTCATAATGTCAACGTGAAAAAAGTTTTTTTTAGATTTTTGCAAATTAATTAAAAATAAAAAATAAACGAAGAAATCACATGTACATAAGTATTCACAGACTTTGCCATGAAGCTAAAAATTGAGCTCAGGTGCATCCTGTTTCCACTGATCATCCTTGAGATGTTCCTACAGCTTAATTTGAGTCCACCTGTGATAAAGTCAGTTGATTGGACATGATTTGGCAAGGCACACACCTGTCTATATAAGGTCACACACTTGACAGTGCAGGGGTACTTGACAGTGCATGTCTGAGCACAAACCAAGCATGAAGTCAAAGGAATTGTCTGTAGACCTCAGAGACAGGATTGTCTTGAGGCACAAATTTGGGGAAGGGTACAGAAAAATATCTGCTGCTTTGAAGATCCCAATGAGCACAATTGCCTCCATCATCTGTAAATGGAAAAAGTTCGGAACCACCAGGACTCTTCCTAGAGCTGGCCGGCCGTCTATACTGAGCAATCGGGGTAGAAGGGCCCTAGACAGGGAGGTGACCAAGAACCCGATGGTCACTCTGTCAGAGCTACAGCATTCCTCTGTGGAGAGAGGAGGACCTTCCAGAAGGACAACCATCTCTGCATAAATCCACCAATCAGGCCTGTATGGTAGAGTGGCCAGACGGAAGCCACTCCTTAGTAAAAAGCACATGGCATCCCACCTGGAGTTTGCCAAAATGCACCCGAAGGACTCATGAGAAAAAAAATGCTCTGGTCTGATGAGACAAAGATTGAACTCTTTGGTGTGAATGCATAGTTTGAACCACAAACAAACAGAATTGGCTTGGCGCTAACAGCTAAATAGAAAGTGTGTGCATCGATCAACCATAAATTTAATTCAAAGAACACTCTGTTTCAATCGCAGCTGTTGAATGCATAGTTAGTGAGGTTGCAAAGAGGCAAAATGCCCATCGGGTTCAACCTGTATTCTGTGTTAAGCTGTTCATATTATAATGCACCTGCTGGAGTAATGGTTTAGTACCAATTGACAACTATGATTGTTACCACTCCCAGATATTAATGTCACTACGTTAAAAGCTATAGCCCTGGATACTTTTTCCAGTTAGAAATTTGTCCAGTCCGTTCTTAAATGCATTTACAGTCTGCCGTTTTTACCTTCTCTGGCAGGGAGTTCCAAATCTTTATTGCCCTTACCGTGAAGAACTCTTTCCTGCGTTGTGTACAGAATTTTCTCTCCTCTAGCCTCAGCGAGTGCCCACGTGTCCCATACAGAGTTCTTTTAATAAACAAATCCCTTGATAACTCCTTGTAATGACCCTTTACATATTTTAAGATATTAATATCTCCTTTTAGATGCCTCATTTCTAGTGTATACATATTTAACCTAGTAGTAAGCCTTTCCTCGTACTCCAGTGTCTCTAACCCTTTAATCAATTTAATAGTTTGCTTTTGAACTCATTTTAGTTCCCCAATATCTTTTTTATAATGTGGTGCCCAGAATATTCAAGATGTGGACGTACCCAGGGCCGGATCCAGAACAAAATGACAGGGGGGGGGGGGGGGCACCTCGATAGGGAAAGGCGCGGGGGGGGGGGGGGGGGGGGTCTTTGTGCGACCTCCTGGGATGGTGGGTGTGGCCTCACAGGGAATTCCGTACTCACAAGCCACAACCTTGTTTCATCACGCTGGGGGCATGGAGTACAGGTCTGGTGGGTGACAGGGTGAGTGTGCAATGACAGGTGTGGTGGGGGATAGGGACAGGTGTGGTGGGGGATGGGGTGAGTGTGCGGGCACTGGTCTGGTGGGGGACGGGGTGAGTGTCTATGGGGCAGATGTTGTGGGTGACATGGTGAGAGAGTCTGTAACCAGGACTGGGTAGAGCACCCCTACCTGCCCTTCAATGCCTACCTCACAGCACTCCCCCACTTCAATGCACTTCATCACATCACAGCTTCTCCAACACCATTGTTTTTAAATTACCTGCTTGTTGCCAGGGGTCTCATGCTCATTGCCAATGGTTTCATGCTCGTTGCCAGGGGTCTCATGTTCGTTGCCAGGTGTTTCATGCCCTTGGTTCCATGCTCATTGCCAGTGGTTTCATGCTCGTTGCCATCGGTTTCATGCTCATTGTCAGGGATTAGTGACACGTGGCAATGGGGCACTTTTATATCAGCTATATATCGGCACTTTATACCTAGTTGAAAGTGTCAGCAGAGGCCGGAGCAGGGGAGGGGGCCTTCACTAGTTGTGGAGAGAGTGCTGTGGGGCTCTGGCTGCCATGCGTCAGGAGGACGGGGATCGAGTGGGAAGCTCTGGCAGCAGGGCAGAGAGGAGGAAGCAGTGGGAGCTGCACGCTAGGATCTGCTGCAGCTGGGAGTCCGGGCTCACGGCTTCTGGTGCCGCGGCGTAGTATTTAAAAAAGGGAAATGAATTGGGGATGGCGGTGATTACACAGAAATAGATGGGGTGGGTGGCTCAAAGGCACATAGGGTGGTCAGAAGCACACAGGGTTAGGTGACTCAGAAGAACACATGGAATGAGGTGTCTGCGAACACAAGGGGAGGTGGGTTCAGATAAGCACATAGGGGAGACAGTTAGTGGCACACATGGAGCTGTGGGTGCCGAGGCACATATGGGGAGCAGTTCAGTGGCACACATAGGTAGGTAGGTCAGCGGCACAGGGGGGTTAGAGGACAACTGTGGGAGGGGGTAAGAGGCACACTAGTGAAGGTTCTGTGTGCCTCTAATACTGTACAAGCATGGGAGGAGGAAAATAATGGAGGAGAATTGGGTGGGGACACATGTAAGTAGAAGGAGTGCATCAGCAGAGGTAGTCTCTAAAGTAAAGGGTCCTATGAGAGGGTAGCCAGGGGGGGAAATAACTTCCATGCCCCCATATTATACTGGTAATGTAGCCTCTACTGAACACTGTCTGTGACAGTATGTCAGTGTGTCAGGCAGGGGGGCCGCAGCACTGATGGCCCGAAAGCAATCTACTACTTAGTCACAGAGGCCATAGCAGGGGAGGGGGCCTTCACTAGCTGTTCCGCCGAGATGAGGAGACGAGGTGCGGCTGCGGGAGAGAGTGCTGCGGGGCTCTGGCTGCCATGTGTGAGGAGGATGGGAAGCGCTGGCAGCAGGGTAGAGAGGAGGAAGCGGTGGGAGCTGCACGCTGGGAGTCCTGGTGTGATGACGACTTCCGGTGCGGCGGCAGTGTGTGGGGGGGGGGGGGTTGGGGGAGACGGTAGTGGGGACGGGAGCCAGGGAGCGCAGCACCGCAGCTCGGATCGGAAGAGAGATCCGATCTGTGGTGTGGCAGGGGTGCCAGGGGTACGTACATGCAACCTGCGGCCCCACAGCCCTTGCAGCTATAGTGATAATTGACAGGGGGGGGGGGCACGTGCCTGGGTGCCCCCCCTGGATCCGCCACTGGACGTACCAATGATTTGTACAGTGGCAGGATTACATCCTCGTGCCTTGTCTCAATGCCCCGTTTTATGCACGCAAGCACTTTACTTGCCTTGTTTGCTGCATTTTGACACTGTGTACTGTTATTAAGCCTATGATCTATGAGCACGCCCAAATCTTTTTCCACCACAGTTACCCCTATATTTTCCCCATTAAGAGTATAGGATGCATGTGTGTTTTTTGTCCCAAAATGCATAACTTTGCATTTTTCTATATTGAACCTCATTCCCCATTTAGACGCCCAGGTTTCAAGTTTAAATAAGTCATTCTGTAGAGACTCCACAATGCTTTCTAACTTCATTATCTTACACAGTTTAGTATCATCTGCAAAGATTGACACTGTTTTCCAGGCCTATTCCTAGATCGTTGATAAATATATTGAATAGTAGCGGGCCAAGTACGGACCCTTGTGGTATTCCACTGACTACTGATGCCCAGCTGGAGAACATTCCGTTGACCACTACTCATTGTACTCTGTTATCCAGCCAATTACCTGTCCATGTACAAATAGTATATCTTAGGCCAAGTTCCCTTAATTTGATGATCAGTCTCCTGTGAGGCACTGTATCGAAGGCTTTTGCAAAATCTAAATACACCACATCCACTGATTTTCCCTGGTCAAGATTCTCGCTCACTTCCTCGTAGAAGCTAATTAAGTTAGTTTGACATGATCTGCCCCTTACAAACCCATGCTGACTTTTGCTAATAATCTTATTAACCTGCAGATAATCCTCTATGCTATCCCAGGCAGCATGTTTGGGGGAAACCAAGCACCGCTCATCACCAGCCCAATACCATCCCTGAAGCATGGTGGTGGCAGCATCATTCTGTGGGGATGTTTTTCAGCGGCAGGAACTGGGAAACTAGTCAGGATAGAGGGAAAGATGAATGCAGCAATGACAGAGACACCAGAGAAATCCTGGATGAAAACCTGCTCCAGAGCGCTCTTGACCTCAGACTGGGGCGACGGTACATCTTTCAGCAGGACAAAGACCCTAAGCACACAGCCAAGATATCAAAGGAGTGACTTCAGGACAATTCTATGAATGTCCTTGAGTGGCCCAGCCAGAGCCCAGACTTGAATGCGATTGAATATCTCTGGAAAGATCTGAAAATGGCTGTGCACCAACGCTTCCCATCCAACCTGATGGAGCTTGAGAGGTGGGCGAAACAGCTCAAAGATAGGTGTGCCAAGCTTGTGGCATCATATTCAAAAAGACTTGGGGTTGTAATTGCTGCCAAATGTGCATCAACAAAGTATTGAGCAAAGGCTGTGAATACTTATGTACATGTGATTTCTTAGTTTTGTATTTTTAATAAATTTGAAAAAATCTCCCAAAAACTTATTTCGCGTTGTCATTATGGGGTATGGTGTGTAGAATTTTGAGGGGAAATTTTTTTTAATTTAATTTTGGAATAAGGCTTTAATACAGAGATTTTCAACCTTTTACAACTCGCGACACACTGAACAAGATCTAAATATTGCCAAGGCAGTAAGGCACACCATGTTTTTTACTCAAATATAATGGTGATGCATGGTGCAGTTGCATGCCCTATGATGTCATGTTGCAGCTTCTCCATAGGTAACGCCTGAGCCACATCTGAGAAAGCCAGAAGAGCCCAACACTGCCCGGGCCCAAAATTAGAACTGTCTCTGCAACCACTAAACCCACCAGTATTGATTGATCCATGGCCTCATTAGTGGCGGCACATTGGCGAGCCTGGCTCTACTTCTATGGCGGCACACCTGGAGACTGCTCAGGGCACACTAGTCTGCCACGGCACAGTGCCTGAAAAACACTGCTGTAGCATATGCAGAATCAGACCAATCAGAATATGTTTGTGATTTTCACAGATTTACTCCGAATTTTTAATTGTTTTGTCCTTAATTGAGGTTATCGCTGATACACTGTAACAGTAACAAACATCATAACAACAGTGGAAATTGGGTTCATACAAAGCCTTACATAGCCAAAGATAAATAGAGAAACCTTACAATAAAAATCTCTATATATAATAAAACTGTAACAGTTGTGTCTGTACATAGACTTTTTTTTTTTTTGAGAATTATACTTATAGGTATGGTTTATGGACCATCGAGACAAAAAAAAAAAAAAGTGAAATTTAGTCTGTCTGTCTGTCTGTACGTTCTGGCATCACACAAAAACTACTGTATGAATTTACTGTATATCGCATTTTCACTATTGTATAGCTAATACTCCTTTTCCACTAGCTCAAAAAACACGGGTAAATGCACGGGGGCGTGCATTTACCTGTGTTTTTTGCTAGTGGAAAAGGGTCACCCCGCAAAAACCCGGATCAAGTGTCCCGAGAATCCTATCCGGGTAACTACCTGGGTAGGACACGGGAATGATCCGGGTAGGGTAGTGGTGTAAACGGAAGCCGTGTCGATGCGACACGGCTTCCGCTTACACTGTATGGAAGGGCGACGCTGGGAGATCATGTGATCTCCCAGCACTGCCCCTCCCGCGTCACTAGCAGTGTCACCAACCCGACAATATGCGCAGTGGGAAAGGGGGCTGAGCACGGGCCGCAGCCGGGTAGCACCCGCGTCAGGCTCCCGGCTGCGACCCGTGCTCAGTAGGTGGAAAAGGGGTATTAGTGACCTAGAAAAGGACTGAGGTATGTACGATCTCCATCTGACATCAGGGAGAAGAACAATAAATGAAAAACCAGATGCTTGCAGTGTGCAGGAACCTCAAGTCCAAAATGGATGCGGTTATGTGACCGGCTTTCAGGAGACCGTCGATCACAATACCGGTGCCGGCATCCAGAACACTGACTAGCCCGCCATTTGGCATGCCGACCAACAGGGACTATTCCCAAATGTTGGTGCCCACGACACCCATAAAGTGGGAATAGAACCTGTGGCGAGCCCGCTGCGTGGCAAGTAGGGAGGCCAATCCCGGGCCGTTTTTTCAATCCCGGGATTCGGGATTGAAAAACGCTCAATCCCGGGATTCCCGGGATTGCAGTAGGGATCAGTGAAGAAGGGTGTAGGGAGCAGCGCTGGAGGGTAGGTGGTGGTGTGGGAGGGTGTAGGTAGCGGCGGGAAGGCAGGGGGGGTGTAGGTAGTGGTGCCGGAGGGTGTAGGTAGCTGGGCGGGAGGATGTAGGTAGCGGTGCGGGAGGGTGTAGGTAGCTGGGCGGGAGGATGTAGGTAGCAGTGCGGGAGGGTGTAGGTAGTGGGGAGGGTTGGTAGCGGCGCGGGAGGGAGGCTGGGTGTAAGTAATATCACTTACTATTAGGTGGACGGCAGCCATGGGCACACTGAACGCGGCGGCATTTCAAATGAAGCGCCGGCCGCCAGCCAACCAGAGCTGGCGGACCGGCAGCCAACCAGGGAAGCGGCCGCAGCAGTCGCTACTGATTGGCTGCCGCTGCTGCGGCAGCTTCCCTGATTGGCTGCCGGTCCGCCAGCTCTGATTGGCTGGCGGCCGGCGCCACATTTGAAGTATCGCCGCATTCAGTGTTTGTCTATGGCTGCCGCCCGCCTAATTGTAAGTAGTATTACTTACACACCCACCCTCCCGCACATGCGCAGTGTAATCCCGTGAATCCCGGGGATTGGATGCTCCAATCCCGGGATTCAAATCCCGGCATTTTTAGGCCCAAATCCCGGGATCCCGCCGATCCCGATCCCGGGATTGGCCTCCCTAGTGGCAAGCACAGCAAGCCCACAAGAGGCTTTGTTGCACTCGCCACGTCCCCACCGGCCATCTGACAGACGGGATTCCGTCGTCGGTATGGTGACCGGCAGTCTGCCAACCACTGGTCACCCGATACCAACCCATCCAAAATGACTATACAGTATGAGTGGAAGTTTTAAACTCCCTTAGTGCAGCTGGACTTCCCGCGTACAGCACTGCACTGACAGTTGGTGTTCCGGTCATGCTTCTGCGGAACGTGACCAATTTATACAACAGAACTCAACTTAAAGTGACTGCTCTGCAGAGGAACCTAATTGAGGGAGAGATTCTAACGGGATGTGGTGCAGGTGAGACTGTGTTTATACCATGTATACCCTTTATATTCATCAATTTTTTTCTTTTCAATCCAAGCCCCTGCAGTTCCTGTAAGCATCTGCTTCACTGTGATGATCAACAAGTCACAGGGGCAAACACTCAGGGCTGCAGGTGTAGATCTTAGGGCCAGCTGCTACAAGCATGGCAGAGGCGTCACTGTCACTGGTGACACCCGGAGGGGAGGGAGGTGATAATGCAGTGCGCAATGGTAGAAAGTGGGTGTGGTCTCATGGGTAGGGGCGTGGCCTCACTCCGGGTGCCCCGGGGGTCACGGGCTGCACCCAGGGACTAGTGTGTGTGTGTTGTGCTGGCTCCTGCACAGTGACAGGAGCTGGGTGCTGCATGTAATGTCACGGGGGGGGGGGGCAGATATATTAAGCCTGGAGAAGTGATAAAGCTGTGATAAAAGGAAGGTGATAACGCACTAGCCAATCAGCTCCTAACTGCCATTTTTCAAACTCGTAATGATTGGCTGGTGCATTATTACCTTCCACTTATCACTGCTTTATCACTTCTCCAGGCTTAATACATTTGCCCCAGTGTTTGGTATGCAGATAAATATTACTATGAATTTTTCACCTCTCACCTCATGTGAGAGGACTTGATGGGAGGAAGACCTGTTTGATGGGGACCAGCTACTGATTGCCCTGATATGCTTACTTGACCATCTTGTTCCACTTTCCACAGAATATCCCTTTAAAGGGGCTGTTCAATAATACTATGATCTCCCCTACACAGCAAATAGGTTGCCTCCGCTAGGACTTGTACTGTTTGTTATCTTAAGCCTTCAGCTGCAGGGGGCAGTGTGGCAGTGCTGCTCATAATGCAAGAAGAAGACAATGTGGGTCATTCTGACCCAATCGATCGCTGCAGTTTATCGCAGCGCAACGATCGGGTCGGATCTGCGCATGCGCCGGCGCATGCTGGACGCCCGACGGCTGTTGTACTGTAGCGATCACCTCTACCTGATTGACAGGCAGAGGCGGTCGCTGGGCGGGAGGGGGCTGGACGGCGGCGTCAAGCCGCCGTGCCACTGTGACCCCGGCAGCGAAGAGGTTCTCCCGGCCAGCCGCAGGAGCTGCGCTGGCTGGGAGTTACTCCTCAAATGCAAAAGCATCACCACTGTGCGATGCTTTTGCATTTCTGCAGGAGTGAGTGTGTGGGCGGGGGGGGCTTTACTGACATGCCCAGCGACGGGATGGTGTGAAAAAAGTGATCACACGGGCGATCGCAAGGTGATTGATAGGAAAAGGCCGTTTGTGGGTGGCAACCGTTTTACAGGAGTGTCCGGAAAAATGCAGGCAGGACCAGCCGTTTTCAGGGAGGGTGTCTGACGCCAGCTCCAGACCCGATCAGCAGGATTACATCGCAGAGGAAGAGTAAGTTCTGGGCTGAGCAGAGACTGCACACACTGATGTTTGTGCAGCTCCTCTACAAATGCGATTGCACACCTGCACAGACCTTTTCCCCTCCCCCTGTAGGCGGCGACTATCTGATCGCACCGCTGCAAAAAATGCACCCAAGCAATCAGGTCTGAATTACCCCCATAATTAGGAGGCTCATTGTCTGCTGATCAGGAAACAGTATTAGACACAAGAGTGGAAGAAACACGTGTACATCCTCACCTCTCTCCTACAGTAGGCAAGGAGTAGCTGACGTATAGACCTTGGGCTTTTGCGTTCACAGTCAAAACCAGAGGTTCCTTCATGTCTTCAACTAAGCAGCACATTGGCAGATCTTTCACTTCATCCTAAACACCACACCAATAGAACAGGTTATGGAGGGACTCCATGGAAATAGATCTCAGCAGCTTTCTAGCTAGGGTGTACGAGTGACAAACATTTAGGTAATGTACTGTTGCCCCTTATTAGTATTACAAATGTAGATAATAAACTGGCTCGTGACTCCATGTGCACATAGGTATGCCTGACTGTGCAACCAGTGAGGTGGTCACTTTCAGCGTCCATGCACGTTGTCATTTGAACGTCTTTATACTTCACTATCGGTAGCACCATTGAAGCATGCACTGACAGGCCTGCAACACTCCCTTAACACACACACTGGACATACATATAAAAGCCCAGGATTGGGCATGTATCTGCCTTCAGCTGCAATCATGTACGCAGCATCGCTACTGCCGTGGCTAGTCTGCGCGACCATAGACTCAATGTTTCTCATTATTGCGTTGGTGGTAATTTGCGATGGCTCCGGTGGGTGTCTATCTTTTTGCCTGGGCGACTGCTTCACTTTATGATGATTAGCAATTCTGCAGCCTGAGAGATTGTATGTGCATTTATACATGTTTTAGGCCCAGAGTTTAAGGTCTGCACAGCCTCCTTGTCCACTGTAATCTTTAAATAAAGGTGTGAAGGCTCCAAGCTCCTACAGAGCTATTAGCATCTATGACCATAGAGAGGAACATAACATTATGGATGTCTCTGGGCATAGAACACTCATGGGAAAGAACTACGGGCAGATTTTGAGATGAACACACAATGTCTGTGTTTGCGGGTAGCCATGGAAGCCTGATTTACTACCTTATGCTAATGCAATTCCCCAAAGGGCTAATGTGAGGCTGTAAGCGGAGAGCAGCACCATACACTTTTTTTGTTTTCCATCAACATCCACAACCATAGTCATTAGTTCCAACACTTGCACCTGCTCTATGCTGGGTGCAGGAGACCTGTCAGACACAGGTTCCCCTACTCTGTGCGCAACACTGAGAATAACATGGAAGTGTAGCTACACCCGTTACACTTCCATGACACTCCCATGTGACAGCACCGCTGCCACTCCAATATGCTCAATTCCACCAAGAGAGAACTGGCCAAGATCCGTCCGACTCAGATGCATGACTTCTGCGCGAGCACAATATGCTAAAACTTATTATTTGCGGCAATGAAAGGAGCTGCGACCACCTTAGAATGCAGTTTATGAGTGCCGCAAATAGGTAAGTGAGGATTGGAGGATGGGCAAAGATCTTTCTATAAAAGAAAGATTTCCTATGCAAAGTGTAAACATGAAAAGAGTATCTGTGCCACCCATATATTGAGGTTGGGTTATAATCTGGGCAAAGGAGGGGCGGAGGCAGGTTAAATTTTGCATTGGAGCCAAGAGGCCTTTAGACATCACTGTAGACATCTGGACAAACAATAGTATTGCAATTTAGGTAACTCACCAAGGTATGAAGGATCAGCGTCACGCACATCTCAGCCTCTTTATTAGGTCCTAACACACCACTTGATGGACTAACACTTGCCGCGCAAACACTAGAATGGCTTGCCAATAGCTGTAGAAAGTAGAACAATGAATAACTATTACTCAGACAACATATTTTGAATCCCCAAATCCTTTTTGCAGGTGTTGTGTGCACTGCCAACATTCACATTAGTGCATTTAGATGTTCACCAAAGTGCTCAGTTATACAGAGCACAATGTCCAAGTTTGGGGAAGAGCAGAAGTACACAATAGACATTGGGAAAAGTAGGAAGGAGTGTGGGCATTCTGTGTTTTGTGCAAAAACAAGATTTCATTTGAGTGAGATTATGGAAAGTATTTTGGGATGGAGAGGGTGCATTTTAGGAGTGTTCCTTGCTATACAAATGGTCCGCTTGGCCATTTCCGCTTAGCAAAAGTGCCCGATTTCTGCCCCAGCCCAGAGAAGGTGGAGACCAGGTCCACACCTATACTTTTTATGTGAAAATCTTGCATCTTTCAATGCCTAATTTGCCAATTTTTGAAGAACCAATTTTTGAAGAACCTGGCATGGGCAACCATGTAGAAATGCAGGAGACGTGGTGCCCTATCCACACATACACACCTGGTGTTCAAAGTAAGCATTGTACATAGGGAAGCGGGGCCACAATGATTCAATTCAATGTCACATAATCACATAATCTAGCTGCCAGACTGCCCACTTCACCCGGGAAATGGGAGGCATGCAGGAGAGTGGCGCTCTCTCTCAGGAATCTGGGAGAATCCCCAACATTTGGGATTTGGTAAGTATGTCCAATACACTGCAGTGCATCTCTATGTCAGCTTTGCCAAATGTAACCAAAACTTTACACGCAAAATAGTATCTCTGATATTCCTTCACTAATCTATTTAAACCATAAAAATGGGCAAGCAAGCAATATTTTACCAGTAACAAAAAAAAATTAATTTAGTGAAAGGGTTATTCCCAGGAGGTAAGATTCGGGATGCTTACAAACTGCATAACTCTCCACACACATACTGCAGGCACAGTTTTTGGAGATAATTCCTAAGAGCAGAGATTACAGGGGCACCATGATGTATGGCGTGCAGAACATCTAGGCTCACAGGTGCAAAAATAAAGTTCTGCACTGCGCTATGAGTTTTGCAACTTCCCATTACCATGTAGCACTGCAGGGGGAAAGATGTATTACCATTTACCTAGTTACATTTTCTCATGCGTCCTAGAGGATGCTGGGGACGACATTAAGACCATGGGGTATAGACATGATCCGCAGGAGACATGGGCACTCTAAAGACTTTTCATTGGGTGTGAACTGGCTCCTCCCTCTATGCCCCTCCTCCAGACCTCCGTTTTAGAAATGTGCCCAGGTCGACTGGATGCACTCTGAGGAGCGCTACTGAGTTTCACTGAAAAGACTTATGTTAGGTTTTTTATTTTCAGGGAGATCTGCTGGCATCAGACTCCCTGCTTCATGGGACTGAGGAGGCAGAAGCAGAACTAACGTCCTCAGAGTTTCATGGCTCTGCTTCTGGCTGACAGGACACCATTAGCTCATGAAGGGAACTGAACGCTAGCCGTGTCTAGATGCTCAATCCCACAGCATGCCGTCACCCCTCCTCACAGAGCCAGAAGTCAGAAAACAGGTGAGTATAAGAAGAATGATCTTCTATCAAGTAAGTGACGGCTGAGGTGCGGCGCGGCTGGCGGGAGCGCAGCGCGCCATTGCTGCCCACACACACAGGCACTACAGGGTGCAGGGCGTGGGGGGGCGCCCTGGGCAGCAAGAAAAATACCTCAAACTGGCTAAAAGGGGGCATAAGTTGCCACTGGCACAGCCCTACCCCCGCCAGTATAAATATTACTGTGTTTGTATGAGTGTAAGGACGCGCCATTACGGGGGTGGAGCTTCTTCCTCAGGCAGCCAGCACACTACTCAGCGCCATTTTCTCTCTCTCCTCAGGCTGCAGAGAACAAGCTGGTCCTCTCCTCCACTTCTGACAAGTACAGGATGCTATTAAGGGGGGGGCACAAAGCGATTGTGGTGCATTTGATAGTGTATATTACTATTTAAAAAGCGCTGTTAGGCTGTGGACATACTGTGTTCACAGGAAATACTGGAAATACTGGCGCTGGGATAGTGAACTGGCTGCTCCTATCCTGTGTCCCTCTGACAGATTTTACTGTGGGTCTGTCCCCAAAATAAGTCCCAGTGTGTCTGTGAGTGTGCTGTACACGTGTGAGGCATGTCTGAGGCAGGGAGTTCCTCCCCGTAGGAAGCCATTTTAGGGACACAGAGTTGTAATGTGGTGGCGCTACCGGCACACCAAGAGGCTGCATGGGTGAAAGAGATACGTGACAGTATGCATCTGATTAACCGTAGATTAGATAAGTCTGAATCTAAGAAAGAAAAAAGGAAATGACTGATTGCGCTATATTACCAGGTGCGTATATGAATAAAGGCACATTTGAAATATACCTCTCTGTTTTTTTTAATTCAAAGAATCACAGATATAAATATATAAAAACACAATATGCATGCATATTCAATATGAGCTAACTTAAAAACTCTAACACTAATTCTATGTTTAAGCATCCAGTGTAAAAATCTGTTTTAGCAGCAGTTTTATTTTTTCCACTGCTGTATACAAATAACTGATATTCCCGCAACAATAAATGATGTTTTTCCCAATATATTGGGACTCAGACCTCTGAGTAGAGACACAGTTCCTGTTTGTGTGCTGTCCCACAGTTTATGTACTGTCAATTTAAGACAAGTGAGTGCTGCTTACAGCCGCAGCCATGAGCACGGACGTGCTGGGGAGATCCTCGCTGTGCACAGCGGCGTATATAGCTCTCCTCTCTCCCGTCTCTCTTTAGCGATGGTAGCGGTTTAAATTATCTCCACCCCTCGTCGTGCTGGAGCCGCTTGTATACGGACGTGTGCAGGGCAGACCCTCCACCTGGCTGACCGCGTCTCCTCCGATTGTGGCTCAACCGGTGCAGCAGGTGTGTAGATTCTCGTCGGTTGTCCTTAGCTCTCAGCCCAGCGGGGCAGATCCAAATGTGGGGTGTCTCTTGTCAGGGTGAACAGCAGATCCTCTAACGCGTTTCGCACACAGGTGCTTTTTCAAAGAGTAATGTGCTTTCTATTCCAATACCTTTATATACCTGATCACCCTGATTGGGCATTTTTCCTATTGGTCCAGGTCAAGACACAGGTGTGTTATATCATTAGCATTCTGCTTTATACTGCTCTGTCTTAACCTGATTTGCATAGCTGGGACACTTTTAATTAATATCAAGCTTTAAAAAAAATACCTACATATAACATAGTGCTACAAACGTTTATCAAGGAGAGATGCAATTAATTTCACATCTAATTGTGTTAGGGTCTCCTGCCCTGTGCTGCCACGTCGTCATGGCAAACGGGAGACAAGTGCTAGTGGAGTAACCTGAGCGCAGCTGATACTCCGGTTCGGGTCTTTTGCTGTGCAGTGGTTATAGGCTCTGTGCACGGCAGGGGATCCGGTGCTGGTTTTTGTGCTCACAGTCTGTGAGGTCTGAGTGGGGCGTGGACAGCACCTGCTTTATAAGGCCTCTTTTCAGGGTAAGCAGATGCTGCTGAATCTTTGTTGGTTAGTCAGTTCATGAAAGTTAGCCAGTACTGTGTAGCTTTGTATTTGTTTGTTGCTTACTGCAAATAGGCCTGGGGATTTGGTATTACACTCTGCCAATCCAGACCTAGCAGTAAGACTGGAGTCAGTCGTTTAGCTTGCTGGGGTTCTGTTACTACTCTGTGAACTTAGCAAGTTTGCGGCTGTATTCTAAGACTTGCCTGTCTAATCCTGTCTCACTGTGCTAGGTGTCAGGGGTCAGTTTAGTGGCAGTAAGCTAAAACCTGTGCACTGCAAGTGAGAATTAGGATTGTGGAGATTCTCCTTGTGTCTATCATTCCATCTCTGACCAAGGAGTTTACTGCCACACCCGTTGGTAACCCTTTAGGGTTTTGCTGTTGCCCTTAGCAACAGCATTTCGGGTTCTCTACGTATTAAAACACAACATCTTGCTTTTCCATCTGAGCAGTTCTCATACAAGGGAGATACCCAGTTCCTTAGCCTCTGGGCTTCTCTGTTCACTTTGTGTGTATTTTGTTACCCTATCACCTTCTGTGTACATTATGTCATATCCCCCAGTTTGTCTGTGAGTCCATCTGTTTTGCATAACAGTTCAAACACCAGTACATTCCTGCAGACACTGGAGTGCATAACAGTTCTGACACCAGTACTTTCCTGCAGGCACTGGTGTGCATAACAAATTGTTTATAAACCAAAGATTAAAAAATAAAAATACAAAAATATATATGTATCATAATTCCAGGTCTAGCTCACCCGGGACTCAAACTCTAGACCCCATTCATAGTAAACCAAAGCTCTAACCACTATCCTAATGAATGCTCTCAATTTCTTTAGAATATTTCTCGATCTATATTGACTTAATTATCCTTATATTGTATTCATTATGAGACATTTCATATAGCTTGAAACATTCTTAGTTTAATATACAGACATTTTATACGAGACATCCTATAATATATTCAGACCAGGCTTGTTGCCTATTGCAGAAGAATAATTATAAATCCTTGTAAATATTGAAAATACTATTAGAAATCACTATGTGTAAACTAAACAATTCATATATATATATACACAGCATGTATTTGCCTAGTTCGACCTTATTATGTATTCATTTTTAGCTAAAATAGCCAAAGAATTTCTTCATTTAATGTATACGACATCATATAATGTATTATAACCGGACATACTGTCCATCGGGAAAATATTGATTATAAATCCTTATGAATATAGGGAGTACTTTTTTTGAAAATCAAGTGGATACAGCGGGACAAGTTTTTATGCATAAATAAATTAAGCACATATATCCACCTCACTCAGGGATTGAACTCCAAACTGAGTCCACACTAAACCCCTGTCTTAACCACTTTGCCACAACAGCTTGTGATTCTGGTGTGGCTTTTTCTTTTATCTGTATCTTCTATAATTTTCATCTTTCAAGTTATCTCTTTCTATACAGGGCAAAATGACTACTCGAAAATGGCTGACTGATTGAAACTTCAAATTTTAATGTACATTCTAGTAATCTTGGAACATGCCTGCATACACTCCGTATCCAACACCCACAGGGCACACACAATCACATTGTTCTAGCTGGTACGAGGGTCCAAACTTATGGGCCCCCATGTTTTTGATATATCAGCTAGGTGTATTTGTGTGATCACCCTACCCTTTCATGTAGACCCAATTCGTCAACTCTTACTTGGGACTATTTTACTGAGCCACCCTATTTCTTCCCCCCACAAGAGTTATATCAGAAAGCGGTAATCTAACTTTCTATCTCCCTAGCTAAGGGATTTTCTTTCTTACCTACATAACAGATTCAAAATCAATATTTTCATTTAACCCATATGGGTGAATAGTTTTTAATTTAAAGATCCAAAGTGCTTCTTTAGAACTAAGGTTTCTAAATCTGTCTCCCCCTCTTTTTGTGTTTTTAATATGTTGTACCCCCATTACTGTGAGGCCCTCAATGTGTCCTCCATGTTCTTCCGCAATGTGTCTAGACACACTGTGGAATGGGTACTTCTTCATGATATTCAATCGATGCTCTAGGAATCTGGTTTTGAGTGCTCTAGTGGTTCGACCCACATATTGTAGTCCACATTGGCACTGTAACACATATATGCAGTAGACTGAATTGCAATTAATAAATTCCTCAATTCTGAAGACCTCTTTATTAACGTGTGACCTTATTTCTGTGACTTTGTTCTTCATAAAACTACATGTGATAGAGTTGGTTTTTCCACATCTATGGCAACCTGTGAGATTTGTAGTGGACAACCATGTTTTTTAAGCTTCTAGTTTATCCATACTTTTTAACATACTTGGTGCTAAATATGATTTTCAATTTCTATTTTTCTGAAAGATTACTTTCAACTGCGCTTGTATGACTTTCTGTAGAACATGATCTTGCTGCAAAATGCCAAAAAAAATTGTTAAGGTTTTTTTAATTTCCCCAGATTTATTATTATATTTTGACATAAAGAATAACTGTGATTGTTTGTCTATAGAGTCCTTAGAATCCATATTTTTTTCTGTTTGGACTGTAGAAGTGTATTCCTATCCAGATTTATACTTTTTGTATATGCAAATTCTAATAAGGACTTAGGATATCCTCTCTTTTCAAAATCTTCAAGCATAATGTTGGACTGTTTTATATACATATCCTTATTAGTACAATTTCTATGTAGACGATTAAATTGACTCTGTGGTACATTTCTCAACCAAGGTTTGTAGTGTCCACTTGAATAGTGTAAAAAGTTATTAGTGTCTACTGCCTTTCTGTAATTTGTTGTAATGATGTTTGAGTTATCCGAGGAAATAGTCAAATCCAAGAAATTAACTGAGTTCTGATCCAAACAATGAGTGAATTTTAAATTATAATCATTAGTGTTAAGATAAGTGACAAACTCAGAAACCAATTGTGCACCACCATCCCAAATTATAAGCAAATCATCTATGTACTGGCCATAGTACACCAGGTTCGCGCTGAAGGGACCCTTCCAAATGTGTTCTTCTTCAAACCTTCCCATATATAAATTAGCAAAGCTGGGCTCGAACCTGGTGCCCATGGCCGTACCCACCAGCTGTAAATAAAACGTGTCCTCAAACAAAAATAATTGTGAGTCAAAATAAAAGTGATGGAATCTAGTATAAATCTTCTAAGTTTATCCGAAATCTCTACATCGGTGTTTAAATAGAATGCTATAGAGTTTACACCCAATTGATGTGCTATATGTGTGTACAGCGCCTGTACGTCAAGTGAAAGAAATATACAACTTGACTTCCATTCCATATTCTTTAGAATGTTAATCAAATGCATAGTGTCCCGCATGTGTGATCTTAGATTTGTCACATGTTTCTGCAAAAAATAATCAATAAACTGTGAAAGGTTGGAAGTGAGGGCCCCAATACCAGAAATTATAGGTCTCCCGGGGGGTGTTGTGAGTGATTTATGGATTTTTGGAATGTGGTAAAATATTGGTGTGATAGGGAATTTAATAAACAAAAATAAGAACTCATCTTTAGAGATAATTTCTATAGAAAGTCATACACCCGCAGTTGAAAGTAATCTTTAAGAAAAATAGAAATTTAAAATCATATTTAGCACCAAGTATGTTAAAAAGTATGGATAAACTAGAAGCTAAAAAAACATGGTTGTCCACTACAAATCTCACAGGTTGCCATAGATGTGGGAAAACCAACTGTATCACATGTAGTTTTATGAAGAACAAAGTCACAGAAATAAGGTCACACGTTAATAAAGAGGTCTTCAGAATTGAGGAATTTATTAATTGCAATTCAGTCTACTGCATATATGTGTTACAGTGCCAATGTGAACTAAAATATGTGGGTCGAACCACTAGAGCACTCAAAACCAGATTCCGAGAGCATCGATTGAATATAATGAAGAAGTACCCATTCCACAGTGTGACTAGACACATTGCGGAAGAACATGGAGGACACATTGAGGGCCTCACAGTAATGGGGGTACAATATATTAAAAACACAAAAAGAGGGGGAGAAAGATTTAGAAACCTTAGTTCTAAAGAAGCACTTTGGATCCTTAAATTAAAAACTATTCACCCATATGGGTTAAATGAAAATATTGATTTTGAATCTTTTATGTAGGTAAGAAAGAAAATCCCTTAGCTAGGGAGATAGAAAGTTAGATTACCGCTTTCTGAAATAACTCTTGTGGGGGGAAGAAATAGGGTGGGTCAGTAAAATAGTCCCAAGTAAGAGTCGACGAATTGGGTCTACATGAAAGGGTAGGGTGATCACACAAATACACCTAGCTGATATATCAAAAACATGGGGGCCCATAAGTTTGGACCCTCGTACCAGTTAGAACAATGTGATTGTGTGTGCCCTGTGGGTGTTGGATACGGAGTGTATGCAGGCATGTTCCAAGATTACTAGAATGTACATTAAAATTTGAAGTTTCAATCAGTCAGCCATTTTCGAGTAGTCAATTTGCCCTGTATAGAAAGAGATAACTTGAAAGATGAAAATTATAGAAGATACAGATAAAAGAAAAAGCCACACCAGAATCACAAGCTGTTGTGGCAAAGTGGTTAAGACAGGGGTTTAGTGTGGACTCAGTTTGGAGTTCAACCCCTGAGGTGGATATATGTGCTTAATTTATTTATGCATAAAAACTTGTCCCGCCGTATCCACTTGATTTTCAAAAAAAGTACTCCCTATATTCATAAGGATTTATAATCAATATTTTCCCGATGGACAGTATGTCCGGTTAGAATACATTATATGATGTTGTATACATTAAATGAAGAAATTCTTTGGCTATTTTAGCTAAAAATGAATACATAATAAGATCGAACTAGGCAAATACATGCTGTGTATATATATATGAATTGTTTAGTTTACACATAGTGATTTCTAATAGTATTTTCAATATTGACAAGGATTTATAATTATTCTTCTGCAATAGGTAACAAGCCTAGTCTAAATATATTATAGGATGCCTCGTATAAAATGTCTGTATATTAAACTAAGAACGTTTCAAGCTATGTGAAATGTCTCATAATGAATACAATAGAAGGATAATTAAGTCAATATAGATCGAGAAATATTCTAAAGAAATTGTGAGCATTCATTAGGATAGTGGTTAGAGCTTTGGTTTACTATGAATGAGGTCTAGAGTTTGAGTCCCGGGTGAGCTAGACCTGGAATTATGATACATATATATTTTTGTATTTTTATTTTTTAATCTTTGGTTTATAAACAATTAGATGTGAAATTAATTGCATCTCTCCTTGATAAACGTTTGTAGCACTATGTTATATGTAGGTATTTTTTATATGCTTGATATTAAATAAAAGTGTCCCAGCTATGCAAATCAGGTTAAGACAGAGCAGTATAAAGCAGAATGCTAATGATATAACACACCTGTGTCTTGACCTGGACCAATAGGAAAAATGCCCAATCAGGGTGATCAGGTATATAAAAGGTATTGGAATAGAAAGCACATTACTCTTTGAAAAAGCACCTGTGTGCGAAACGCGTTAGAGGATCTGCTGTTCACCCTGACAAGAGACACCCAACATTTGGATCTGCCCCGCTGGGCTGAGAGCTAAGGACAACCGACGAGACTCTACACACCTGCTGCTCTGGTTGAGCCACAATCGGAGGAGACGCGGTCAGCCAGGTGGAGGGTCTGCCCTGCACACGTCCGTATACAAGCGGCTCCAGTATGCCGAGGGGTGGAGATCATTTAAACCGCTACCACCGCTAAAGAGAGACGGGAGAGAGGAGAGCTATATACGCCGATGTGCACAGCGAGGATCTCCCCAGCACGTCCGTGCTCACGGCTGCGGCGGTAAGCGGCATTCACTTGTCTTAAATTGACAGTACATAAACTGTGGGACAGTACACAAACAGGAACTGTGTCTCTACTCAGAGGACTGAGTCCCAATATATTGGGAAAAACATCATTTATTGTAGCGGGAATATCAGTTATTTGTATACAGCAGTGGAAAAAATAAAACTGCTCCTAAAACAGATTTTTACACTGGATGCTTAAACATAGAATTAGTGTTAGAGTTTTTAAGTGAGCTCATATTGAATATGCATGCATATTGTGTTTTTATATATTTATATCTGTGATTCTTTGAATTAAAAAAAACAGAGAGGTATATTTCAAATGTGTCTTTATTCATATACGCACCTGGTAATATAGCGCAATCAGTCATTTCCTTTTTTCTTTCTACATTTTTGGGTTTTGAGGAAGGAGAGCAAGCTAGCCCCCTACTTCATAATCAAATTTAGCTGTACGAACACAAGTACAGCTGGACTGAGGCTGCAGCTTAAATTACGCTAAAAATTAAGGATATTGATTAGTATAAATCGATGAGCGCCTGGATCAGTGTTGTCCAGAGTCACGTTCCCCCCTTCACACGAACTAAATGCTCTGTTTGAAGGGATGTGGGTGAATCCTGATAAAAGATTTCGTATTCCCAAAAGGATTCACGTAGCTTACACTTTCCCGGCTGAGGACAGGAAAAAATGGGAGTCACCCCCTGTGTTAGACAGTGCACTTTCCAGGTTGACAAAGAAGGTAATTCTCCCTGCTCCTGGCATGGCTTCTCTTAAAGAGCCGGCAGACCGCAAAATGGAAACGACATTGAAATCCATTTATGTTACCAATGGCACACTGATTAGGCCCACTATTGCCTGCGCATGGGTGAGTTGCGCTATTGAAAAATGGTCAGAAAGCGTGTCATCAGGAATTGACACGATTGATAAAGATGAGATACTCCTTAAGTTAGGGAATATCAAGGACACTGTCGCCTACATGCTGGAAGTAATGAAGGATATTGGACTCTTGAGTTCACAGGCCGCTACCATGGCAGTATCGGCTAGGCGGGCGTTGTGGATTCGCCAGTGGAACGCGGATGCAAATTGCAAAAGAAACATGGAGACTCTCCCATATAAAGGTGAGGCCTTATTTGGCGATGGCCTGGATGCGTTAGTCTCGGCGGCTACCGCAAGTAAGTCGACATTTTTGCCCTCTGTGCCTGCACCGGCAAAAAAGATCTATCACCCGCAAATGCAGTCCTTTTGACCCAATAAATACAAAAAGACGAGAGGTTCCCCCTTCTATGCAGGCAGGGGAAGGGGAAAGAAGCCCACAGTGGCAACAGGTTCCCAAGAGCAGAAGTCTACCCCTACTTCTGCCAAATCCCCAGCATGACGCTGGAGCTCCCTTGCGGGAGGCCGCTCGGGTGGGGGCACATCTCAGACTCTTCAGCCAGGATTGGATTCTGTTTGGCCTGGATTCCTGGGTATTGCAAATAGTATCCCAGGGGTACAAACTGGAGTTTCAAGACGTTCCCCATGCCGATTTTTCAAATCGACCTTGCCAGTTTCTCCGTCAGAAAGAGAAGCAGTAACAGCAACAATCCAAAAATTATGTCAAGACCAGGTCGTAGTCCTGGTACCGTTGTCACAACAAGGGAGGGTTTTTTATTCAAGCCTCTTTGTGGTTCCGAAGCCGGACGGCTCGGTCAGACCGATCCTAAATCTAAAGGATCTGAATGGTTACCTAAAAAGTTTCAAGTCTGGAGGAGGGGGACTACTTGGTGTCGGTGGACATAAAGGATGCTTACCTGCATGTTCCCATTTATCCTCCTCACCAGGTTTACCTGAGATTCGCGGTTCAGGATTGCCATTACCAATTCCAGACATTACCTTTCGGTCTCTCCACGGCGCCGAGGGTATTCACCAAGGTGATGGCGAAGATGATGGTTCTCCTTCGTCAGAAAGGCGTCAATATAATTCCTTATCTGGACGACCTCCTGATAAAGGCGAGATCCAGGGAGCAGTTGTTAGAAAACATATCACTCTCGCTGTCAATACTCCAACAACACGGGTGGATCATAAATTACCCAAAGTCACAGTTGGAACCGACAACAAGGTTGTCTTTCCTCGGGATGATTCTGGACACAGAAGTTCAGAGAGTATTTCTTCCGCTGGAAAAGGCTCTGGAAATCCAGAAAATGGTAAAACAGATATTGAAACCATCAAGTGTGTCGATCCATCAGTTCATTCGGTTGTTGGGGAAGATGGTGGCGGCTTACGAGGCCATAAAGTTTGGCAGGTTCCATGCCAAAGTATTCCAGTGGGACCTGTTGAACAAGTGGTCGGGGTCACACCTACACATGCACAGATAGATAATCCTGTCATCAAAAAACAGGATTTCGCTAGTGTGGTGGTTACACAGCTCTCACCTACTAGAGGGACGCAGGTTCGGGATTCAGGACTGGGTCCTGGTAACCACGGATGCAAGTCTCCGAGGCTGGGGAGCAGTCTCTCAGGGAGAAAACTTCCAGGGACGTTGGTCACAACAAGAAGCCTACCTTCACATAAACGTTCTGGAGCTAAGAGCCATTTACAACGGCCTTCAACAAGCGGTACATCTTCTTCAAGACCGTCCCGTGCAGATCCAGGCGGACAATGTAACAGCAGTCGCATACATAAACAGGCAGGGCGGAACGAAAAGCAGAGCAGCAATGGCAGAGGCGACAAAAATCCTCCACTGGGCAGAAAAACATCTACAAGCTCTGTCGGCAATATTCATTCCGGGAGTAGACAACAGGGAAGCAGACTTCCTCAGCAGACACGATCTCCATCCAGGAAAGTGGAGCCTCCACCAAGAAGTCTTCGCAGAGGTGACAAGTCTTTGGGGAGTTCCTCAAATAGACATGATGGCGTCCCGTCTCAACAAGAAGCTTCAGAGATACTGTTCCAGGTCGAGAGACCCTCAATCAGTAGCAGTGGATGCACTGGTGACCCAGTGGGTGTTTCCGTCAGTGTATGTCTCCCTCCACTTTCGCTGATCCCAAAAGTACTCAGGATCATAAGAAAAACAAGGGTTCGAGCAATCTTCATTGCCCCAGACTGGCCAAGGAGGGCTTGGTACCTAGATCTTCAGCAGTTACTCATAGGAGATCCTCTGCCTCTTCCTCCTCGAGAGGACCTGCTGCAGCAGGGGCCGTGTGTCTACCAAGACTTACCGCGGCTACGTTTGACGGCATGGCTGTTGAGCGCCGTATCCTAGCCAGGAAGGGTATTCCCGAAGTCATCCCCACCCTTATTCAGGCCAGAAAGGGAGTAACGTCGAAACATTACCACCGTATTTGGAGAAAATATGTATCTTGGTGTGAATCCAAGAAAGCTCCTACGGAAGAGTTTCATTTAGGACGTTTTCTCCATTTTTTGCAGGATGGTGTGGAGGCGGGCTACCGATTGGCATCAATCAAGGTCCAGATTTCGGCCTTGTCAGTGTTCTTCCAGAAACAATTGGCCTCTCTTCCAGAGGTTCAGACCTTTGTGAAAGGGGTTCTGCACATCCAGCCTCCATTCGTGCCTCCAGTGGCACCATGGGACCTTAACGTGGTATTGCAATTCCTTCAATCGGATTGGTTTGAGCCACTACAAAAGATAGAGTTGAAGTTTCTCACTTGCAAAGTGGTGATGCTTTTGGCTTTGGCATCCGCAAGGCGGGTGTCTGAATTGGGGGCCTTGTCTCACAAGAGCCCTTACCTGATCTTCCATGAAGATAGGGCAGAGTTGAGGACTCATCAACATTTTCTTCCGAAGGTGGTTTCATCTTTCCACATAAACCAACCTATTGCAGTGCCAGTAGTTACTGACACATTCACTGAATCAAAATCTCTAGATGTGGTTAGAGCTTTGAAAATCTATGTTGCTAGAACGGCTCGTATACGGAAAACAGAGACTCTATTTGTCCTGTGTGATCACAACAAGATTGGCTGTCCTGCTTCCAAGCAGACTATTGCACGTTGGATTAGAAATACGATTCAGCAAGCTCATACTACGGCTGGATTGCCGTTACCGACGTCGGTAAAGGCCCACTCCACTAGGAAGGTGGGCTCATCCTGCGCGGCTGCCCGGGTGGTCTCGGCATTACAACTTTGCCGAGCAGCTACTTGGTCAGGGTCAAACACATTTGCTAAGTTCTACAAGTTTGACACCTTGGCTGATGAGGACCTCAAGTTTGGTCAATCGGTGCTGCAGGGTCATCCGCACTCTCCCGCCCGTACTGGAGCTTTGGTATAGACCCCATGGTCTTGATGTCGTCCCCAGCATCCTCTAGGACATATGAGAAAATAGGATTTTGATAACCTACCGGTAAATCCTTTTCTCCTAGTCCGTAGAGGATGCTGGGCGCCCGCCCCAGTGCGTACTTTACCTGCAGTTTAGTTATTACAGTTACACAAGTTGTGTTATCTTGGTTTCAGCATGTTGCTGCAATTGGTTCATGCCTGTTGGCGTGTGTTATGTTGAATGCCGTGTGTGCGGCATGGTTGAGGGTGTGAGTTGGTAGATATCTCACCACTAGTTAAGTAATTCCTTTCCTCGAAATGTCAGTCTCCCTGGGCACAGTTCCTACAACTGAGGTCTGGAGGAGGTGCATAGAGGGAGGAGCCAGTTCACACCCAATGAAAAGTCTTTAGAGTGCCCATGTCTTCTGCGGATCCCGTCTATACCCCATGGTCTTGATGTCGTCCCCAGCATCCTCTACGGACTAGGAGAAAAGGATTTACCGGTAGGTTATCAAAATCCTATTTTTTTTTGTTAATAACTTTATTAACAACATAGAGAGGTAATACAATAGATGTCAAATCAATAGCAGCAATGGAGGTACATCACCACCAACCGATCATGATTTTCCATTTTATATTACAACATAGGCCCTCATTCCGAGTTGGTCGCTCGCTAGCCGCTTTTCGCAGCAATGCACACGCTAAGCCGCCGCCCTCTGGGAGTGAATCTTAGCTTAGCTGAATTGCAAACGAAGTATTCGCAATATTGCGAAAAGATTTTACTTTGCAGTTTCTGAGTAGCTTGAGACTTGCTCTTCCAGTGCGATCAGTTCAGTGCTTGTCGTTCCTGGTTTGACGTCACAAACACACCCAGCGTTCGGCCAGACACTCCCCCGTTTCTCCAGCCACTCCCGCGTTTTTCCCAGAAACGGCAGCGTTTTTTCACACACTCCCATAAAACGGCCAGTTTCCGCCCAGAAACACCCACTTCCTGTCAATCACACAACGATCAGCAGAACGAAGAAAAAACCTCGTAATGCCGTGAGTAAAATACCAAACTTCTTAGCAAATTTACTTGGCACAGCCGCAGTGCGAACATTGCGCATGCGCAGTTAGCGGAAAATCGCACTGATGCGAAGGAAAAGAACGAGCGAACAACTCGGAATGAGGGCCTTAATGAGGGAGGTGAGGGAAACTAAAGAAAAAAAAAGTGGGAGGTTCATAAGTCTCTAATACAGCGCCTGCTTATAGGAAGGAAAGACAGGGCGGATAAATCCAGTAGTGTTCAAGCAGGAGGGGGCTTAACATTTATTTTAATAGCGCCAGCACATTCTGTTCCATTTTAGAATTGGGATCAAAAGAGTAATAATACAAGACTGCTCAAAAGTTTACACTATGGGGGTAATTCCAAGTTGATCGCTGCAGGAATTTTGTTAGCAGTTGGGCAAAACCATGTGCACTGCAGGGGGGACAGATATAACATGTGTAGAGAGAGTTAGATTTGGGTGTTGTGTGTTCAATCTGCAATCTAAATTGCAGTGTAAAAATAAAGCAGCCAGTATTTACCCTGCACAGAAACAAAATAACCCACCCAAATATAACTCTCTCTGCACATGTTATATCTGCCACCCCTGCAGTGCACATGGGTGGTCATTCCGAGTTGGTCGCTCGTTATTTTTTTCTCGCAATGGAGCGATTAGTCGCTAATGCGCATGCGCAATGTCCGCAGTGCGACTGCGCCAAGTAAATTTGCTATGCAGTTAGGTATTTTACTCACGGCATTACAAGGTTTTTTCTTCGTTCTGGTGATCGCAATGTGATTGACAGGAAGTGGGTGTTTCTGGGCGGAAACAGGCCGTTTTATGGGTGTGTGTGAAAAAACGCTGCCGTTTCTGGGAAAAACGCGGGAGTGGCTGGAGAAACGGAGGAGTGTCTGGGCGAACGCTGGGTGTGTTTGTGACGTCAAACCAGGAACGACAAGCACTGAACTGATCGCACTGGCAGAGTAAGCCTCGAGCTACTCAGAAACTGCACAGAGAAGTCTTTTCGCAATATTGCGAATCTTTCGTTCGCTATTTTGATAAGCTAAGATTCACTCCCAGTAGGCGGCGGCTTAGCGTGTGCAAAGCTGCTAAAAGCAGCTTGCGAGCGAACAACTCGGAATGAGGGCCATGGTTTTGCCCAACTGCTAACAAAATTCCTGCTGCGATCAACTTGGAATTACCCCCTATATGTACAGTAAAATGTGCTGATATACTTACTGTTGAGAGAGGGGCATATGCTGGCTTAGCTAAGGAGCACAGCAGAAACTAAAGATGCCCACATGCAAAAGTATTTTGTTTTTCTCTTACGTCCTAGAGGATGCTGGGGACTCCGTAAGGACCATGGGGTATAGACGGGCTCCGCAGGAGACATGGGCACTATAAAGAACTTTAGAATGGGTGTGCACTGGCTCCTCCCTCTATGCCCCTCCTCCAGACCTCAGTTAGATCCTGTGCCCAGAGGAGACTAGAGGCACTACAGGGGAGCTCTCCTGAGTTTCTCTGAAAAAAGAATTTTGTTAGGTTTTTTTTTATTTTCAGGGAGCCCTGCTGGCAACAGGCTCCCTGCGTCGTGGGACTGAGAAGAGTGAAGCAGACCTACTGAAGTGATAGGCTCTGCTTCTTAGGCTACTGGACACCATTAGCTCCAGAGGGATCGGAACGCAGGTCTCACCCTAGCCGTTCGTCCCAGAGCCGCGCCGCCGTCCTCCTTGCAGAGCCGGAAGATAGAAGCCGGGTGAGTATAAGAAGAAAGAAGACTTCAAAGGCGGTAGAAGACTTCTGATCTTCACTGAGGTAACGCGCAGCGGTAACACGCAGCGCCATTGCTCCCACACACACACACACACTACAGGCACGGATGGGTGCAAGGCGCAGGGGGGGGGCGCCCTGGGCAGCAATTAAACCTCTTGGCTGGCAATATTAAGTGTATATTCTGCTGAGGCATTAAAATATACGACCCCCGCCAGTTGTTTGTATTTTTGAGCGGGACCGAAGCCCGCCGCTGAGGGGGCGTAGCTTGATTCCACAGCACTAACCAGCGCGTTTTTCTCCACAGCACTGCTGAGAAGCTGGCTCCCCAGACTCTCCCCTGCTGAACACGGTGACAGAGGGCTTAAAAAGAGGGGGGGGCACATATATTTGGCGCAGTGAGTGTATATTGAATATATATATATAAAAAGCGCTGTGTATCTGGGAATTGTTTTTCCAGGGTCATTTGGCGCTGGGTGTGTGCTGGCATACTCTCTCTCTGTCTCTCCAAAGGGCCTTTTTGGGGAACTGTCTCCATTAGATATTTCCCTGAGTGTGTGGGGGTGTCGGTACGTGTGTGTCGACATGTCTGAAGCGGAAGGCTCTTCTAGGGAGAAGGTGGAGCAAATGAGTGTGGTGTCTCCGTCGGCAACGCCGACACCTGATTGGTTGGATATGTGGAATGTTTTAAATGCAAATGTGATTTTATTACATAAGAGGTTGGACAAAGCGGAGTCCAGGGAAAATGCAGGGAGTCAATCCTTGCCTTTCACTATGTCACAGGGCCCTTCTGGGTCTCAGAAGCGCCCGCTATCCCAAGTAGCAGACACTGATACCGACACGGATTCTGACTCCAGTGTCGACTACGATGATGCGAGGTTGCAGCCAAAGTTGGCAAAAAGTATTCATTATATGATTATTGCAATAAAAGATGTGTTGCATATCACAGATGACCCCTCTGTCCCTGACACGAGGGTACACATGTTTAAGGAAAAGAAACCTGAGGTTACTTTTCCCCCTTCTCATGAGCTAAATGAGTTGTTTGAAAGGGCTTGGGAAACTCCAGACAAAAAACTGCAGATTCCCAAGAGGATTCTTATGGCGTATCCTTTCCCGGCTAAGGACAGGATGCGGTGGGAATCCTCCCCCAGGGTGGACAAGGCGTTAACGCACTTATCCAAAAAGGTGGCGCTGCCGTCTCAAGATACCGCAGCCCTCAAGGATCCTGCTGATCGCAGGCAGGAGACTACCTTGAAGTCGATTTATACACATACTGGTACCTTGCTCAGACCGGCGATAGCGTCGGCTTGGGTTTGTAGTGCTGTAGCGGCTTGGACAGATACCTTGTCTGCTGACATTGATACCCTGGGTAAGGATACCATTTTATTGACCTTGGGTCACATTAAAGATGCTGTCCTATATATAAGAGATGCTCAGAGAGACGTTGGCCTACTGGGTTCAAGAGCCAACGCCATGGCGATTTCTGCTAGGCGAGCCCTGTGGACCCGCCAATGGACGGGTGATGCCGACTCAAAGAGGCATATGGAGGTTTTGCCTTACAAGGGTGAGGACTTATTTGGGGAAGGTCTCACGGACCTGGTTTCCACAGCTACTGCAGGTAAATCTACTTTTTTACCTTATGTTTCCTCACAGCCAAAGAAAACGCCACGTTATCAGATGCAGTCCTTTCGGTCGCATAAGTCCAAAAGAGTACGGGGATCTTCCTTTCTCGCCAGAGGTAAGGGCAGAGGGAAAAAGCTGCCAGCTACGGCTAGTTCCCAGGAGCAGAAGTCCTCCCCGGCTTCTGCTAAATCCACCGCATGACGCTGGGGCTCAGC